>NC_030831.1:29301133-29610195 GCF_001704415.2 Capra hircus | reverse complement strand
GGCAGACTGGTGGGAAGGATGGACGGCATTTTTTTCCTCCTTGCCTAGCATCTGTTTGCTCTTTGGTCATTTTCCCCTGGAGGTCCACCCTCACCCCATGCAGTGCATTTTCACTGGAGTTAATACTCCCTCAGCTCAGGCAGAAAGCAATTGACCCAAGTCTTGCCAAGCACACATTTACATTTACATGCACAGATATATCACCCAATAAGAGCCATTAAGTCACAGTGGCATTTTTTACTGAATCTACAGGAAGAAATTCATGCTTTTCACCTCTATGAGCATGTGGATTCAGAACTACTGTCAAACCCCCTGGAACCATGAACCAACCAGTTTTCTACACACCCAGAACTAACACAATATTGTGCATCAACTATACTTTTTAAAAAAGTGTTGTATTCTTCTAAAATTGTCTTTTTTTACTGAATTGTGGACTTCATTTACATTAAAGAAAAGAGAAAAAAATCACTGATTTTCCCATTGACAATAAGCAGTAAGGAAGTCTCAAAACTTCTAAGTGGGAAAAGAAGGAAATTTTTGATATTAGGGAGAGACAGCCATAGAGTCTAGGAAACACAAATGAGAGATCTATTATCATATTTTGCTTTCACAGATTAATTAAATGTATTTTATTAAGACCACTGTATCTTAGCTATCGATGTATTCTGTCTACTGATGAGGGTCTCCAGTCAAGGAACAGAAGCCTCTAGAAAACAGCCTCAGACAAAAAAGCCGAATGATCGAGGTGGGAGAGATCTGAAAGATCATTTGACCCAATCCTCTAATTTTACAGTTCGCATTACAGAAGGCAAGAAAGGTTAAGTAACTTACTCAAGGTCATACAACTAATTATTGGCAGAGTTAGGAGCCAATAGGTCTCTATTTTATTCTTCTTTATTCAGGCTTCTGATGAGATCTGTGACATAAACCAAATACTCACTTTCTTTGTACTTCAGCTGCTTTCATTGTAAGATGGAGGTAAGACCCTTTAGTTCTTTCAGATTTCATAAGCATTTTGTTAGAGTTTGTGTGAGCCATGAGCAACATACTTGAGCTTCAACGAAAAGCAAATTATTCATTACCTACCACTTGGTCTTGTTAGGATTCTCTGATGTTAAGCAACAGAAAACACACACAGCTTACCTGCTTTAAGTAAAAAGGGAGTTGACTGCAATGATGTAAGGGGCCTCAGAGATTTAAAGGGAGTATCGAGTAACTAGCTTAACATAGATGAAAATGAGGGTGCAGAGAGGGTGGAAATGTGGAAACAGCCCCCCGGTCTTACCTAGCCATTCCTAGAGGATTGATTCTCCTCCTGTTGTTCCTTCAACAGGGGATCTCTACTGAGGATCCAAATTGTGGACAAGAGATTCAATCAGCTCAGATAAGATGACATGTTTTTCTCTTTGCTCCAACAGTGAGCAGGGGTCTATCGCAAGGAGCTTTCAAAGCCCTCTCAGCTTCCTTAGCAAGAGGAGAGGGCAGCTCAATTACTGGCCTCCCGAGATGACACACAGGGAAGAAGAGTAAGTCTCCCAAAGGAAACAGAGGTGCTATTAGGAAGAGAAAGTCATGTACTGATTAACCAGGACTGCAAAAGGTCAGTTTTCAACTTTTCATTCCAGTCCCAAAGAAAGGCAATGCCAAAGAATGCTCAAACTACCGCACAATTGCACTAATCTCACATGCTAGTAAAATGATACTTAAAATTCTCCAAGCCAGGCTTCAGCAATACGTGAACTGTGAACTTCCGGATGTTCAAGCTGATTTTAGAAAAGGCAGAGGAACCAGAGATCAAATTGCCAGCATCCGCTGGATCATCAAAAAAGCAAAGGAATTCCAGAAAAACATCTATTTCTGCTTTATTGACTATGCCAAAGCCTTTGACTGTGTGGATCACAACAAACTGGAAAATTCTGAAAGAGATGGGAATACCAGACCACCTGACCTGCCTCTTGAGAAACCTGTATGCAGGTCAGGTAGCAACAGTTAGAACTGGACATGGAACAACAAACTGGTTCCAAATAGGAAAAGGAGTACATCAAGGCTGTATATTGTCACCCTGCTTATTTAACTTCTATGCAGAGGACATCATGAGAAACCCTGGGCTGGAAGAAGCACAAGCTGGAATCAAGATCGCCAGAAGAAATATCAGTAACCTCAGATATGCAGATGACACCATCCTTATGGCAGAAAGTAAAGAAGAACTAAAGAGCCTCTTGATGAAAGTGAAAGAGGAGAGTGAAAAAGTTGAATTAAAGCTCAACATTCAGAAAACTAAGATCATGACATCTGGTCCTATCACTTCATGGAAAGTAGATAGGGAAACAGTGGAAACAGTGGCTGATTTTATTTTTCTGGGCTCCAAAATCACTGCAGATGGTGACTGCAGCCATGAAATTAAAAGACGCTTACTCCTTGGAAGGAAAGTTATGACCAACCTAGATAGCATATTCAAAAGCGGAGACATTACTTTGTCAACAAAGATCCATCTAGTCAAGGCTATGGTTTTTCCAGTGGCCATGTATGGATGTGAGAGTTGGACTATAAGGAAAGCTGAGTGCCGAAGAATTGATGCTTTTGAACTGTGGTGTTGGATAAGGCTCTTGAGAGTCCCTTGGACTGCAAGGAGATCCAACCAGTCCATCTTAAAGGAGATCAGTCCTGGGTGTTCACTGGAAGGACTGATGTTGAAGCTGAAACTCCAGTACTTCAGCCACCTCATGCGAAGAGTTGACTCATTGGAAAAGACTCTGATGCTGGGAGGGATTGGAGGCAGGAGGAGAAGGGGACAACAGAGCATGAGATGGTTGGATGGTATCACCAACTCAATGGACATGGGTTTGGGTAGGCTCTGGGAGTTGATGATAGATAGGGAGGCCTGGCGTGCTGTGGTTCATGGGGTTGCAAAGAGTCGGACACGACTGAGAGACTGAACTGAACTATGACTGAACAACAACAATACTGTAACTAACACATTTATGTTGACTGCTGAACTTTGCACTTGATGATACAACCCTGGAAATAAGAACTAATTTATTTAGACCAAGGGTCCTTGACGTGAAAGGGCAATGTGGTGTTGTGCTGATGGCCAACATGGAGCACTTGTCAAATCAATCAAGATTGCTATCTAAGAAAGCCAGAGTTACTGAATAAACTTTTAAATGATCAGTCCGTTGATGATGCAAACACAACCTAGTTTTATGATTCTCTTAATACAGTTACTGATGTTAGCTAGAATTTAAGCAGAAAAGGAAAGTGTTTCATCTGAATTTAGATCCCAACAGTCAGCTCACCTGTTGCTCTAGAAGCCAAAACAGTCCAGTCTCCTGTCAGTTTGAGGACAAACTATATACACATCTCAAAGTACTCCTAGACCTGGAAGATATAGACTAGGCAAAGGAGTCTTCATATCAGGTTTAGAGAGATCATTTCTCTAGGACTACAACAGCCATCATTTTATCAGGGAGACTGAGGATCTCAGGCAAAATGTTGCCCATCCCTGGCTTAAATGTCTTTGCCTTCTAAACAAAAAAAAAAAAATCTTTTTAATACTAATGACACTGCTAATATATTTTTCTTAAAAATATTTATGCACAAATTTGAAAATCCTAAACTAAGTAATAGTTAAAGCGGGGAGAGGGTCAAAGGTATATTTATCTTTAAATGTCATGTAAGGTTCATCCACTATTTGTCTGCAACTCATTTCCAAATTCCACTATATTTGAGCCATGGTCCATTTCAAGGGCAGCGTGATCTTTTAAAGTAAACAAGATCATGTTACTCCTCCCTACAACATTCTTCACTGGCTCCTTAGAACCTTCAGGTCAGCTTGTACCTTGCCTCCCATGAAGGTATCTAGGGTCCCTCAGGTCAGCTCTCTGCTGGCCTCCCATCTCCCCATCCCTACTGGTCACCGTAATGTACTCTGCAATCAACCATGTGTACAACTTCTCCATATCTCCAAAACTTGTCACTGAATCTCCTCTATCTACTACTCCTTTCCTCCTCTCTATCTACCCCAGTTACCACTTCACCATCCATAGCCCTTCTTTGATTAGCTCTGTTCATTTTGGAATTTTCAGCTCAAGCGTCTTCCCTTCCGGAAACTTCCTGAGATAGGGGACCCTATCTCATAGGGTCATAATAATGTGTTTGCTCGTAATAATGCCCTCGTCATGGCAACCATCATCACGCTCTCGTGAGACTGGACCATCTTAGGTATTTAGAAATCTAGCTTTTCCATTCAGCTGTGAACTTCTAGAACAATATGGAGTTTAAAGACATTTAAAGATGTCTCATTCCTTTGTGTACTTCCAGTATCTGACACATTATTGGGTACAAACTGTGCGATGTTTACATGTCTATTGAAGACAAGACCACAAAATTAGAACTACAGAGGCATCATTATTATGCCCACCCTCATCTTCTGCTGTGGCAGGAAGTAGGTGCTATCATCCTTCCATTATCCCCATGCTGAGAAAAGGGTAACTACCTCTTCTCTGCTTAAAGAGAAAATGACAAGGGGGTCTTCTGCCACTGCATAAAAAATCAGGCTTGAGTGTGGTTATCCAGTCATCCAGAGGCCTCCTACCTGGAATGGGTGATGACTCTAAGCTTTTCACTTACTGTGAATGCCTTAGAAGGTGGATTTCACAAGCAGGCAGGGGAAGATTTGAAAAGCACTGGCTTGGATTCTTATAAAGTCTATTTGAGAGAGAAACTGAGGTCGCTAAACCAGAGAGCCTGGCCTGTTCTCCTTGCGACATGATGTGATGGTTTCTAAGTGAGAAGCAAAGCACAGAGGCAAGGACTGGCAGTGTCTGGTACTTTTCAGTGGCAGAGAAGCTGAGGTCCATTGGGCGCTAGAGGTCCAATCGGAATGCAGATAAAAGAATACCTGTCCTATGATATCTGCAAATGAATGTGGACAGGGAATTGATGGGCTGGAAAGGAAGGACAGAACTGTATTGCAATTGTAAAGTCTACTGATATTTAGATCTATGTAATCTTGGATTTACTGACTAGCACTGGTGAGGTTGAAGAAAGATAGCTGAATAATCTTGTTTCCAAGCCTTTGCTAGGTTGACCACCAGCATTTCTGCTAGGAGCTAGAGGTACTGTGATACTATGGTTTACATTTGACATAGGAGCCTTTCTCCATTCTAGTCATAAAGCAGCTCGTCCAGGGTTTCACACAGCACAAAATAGTTGTAAAAGCTGGCATCTTTAGGATTTTTTTTCCATCTAGAGCACATTTGAAAAGTTGGCATTTACAATTCCCTGAAGTATCCATCTCTAATGAAAACAATGTTGAAGCCTTAAGCACTTTGGCATTTTCTGGACACACTATAAATACACAGAATGTATTTTATCACAGACCGTGTGTGAGAGTACAGGGACAAAGAATGAGCACCAGGGAAAATGGTTTGAGGCAATTCTTTCAACATATTTTCCAAGGCCATTTCAAACGACACCCTCGTCCTTGAACTCCCTGGTGATCATTTTAATAGCAACAAGGACCATTTGCTAACAGGCCTGGACTGCAAGTTGTGTTTGACTTTTTTTTGTTACTAAGGAGACCATGTTCTAGCCTCTTAAGAGGTTTCAAGCTTTCTTAGCACCATATCCCTAAAACTTCACAAAATTGTTAAGAATTTCTGCATTTTTAATATTGAAATAAGAATTTCTGCATTGAAATAAGAATTTAAATATTTTTAAAGAAAAATATTTATTTGGCTGCCCCAGGTCTTAATTGTAGCATACAAGATCTTCAGTCTTCATTGTCGGGTGTGGGGTTTTTTTTTTTTTTTTAGGTGTCACATATGGGATCTAGTTCCCTGATCAGGGATCAGACCTAAATTGGTCCCCTGAATTGGGAGCCCAGAGTCTTAGCCACTGGATCACCAGGGAAGTCCCAAGGCTTTAGTTTGAAACCATTCATCAACCCTGTTATTTTATTTCTTCCATTTAACCATCTTTGACTGTTGACTTGGTAACAGAAATCCTGTGCTGAAACCGTAGTCAGCTAGAGGTATCTGTCAGGATGAGGGAAATGCAAATAGTGGCCCAAATGAACACTGCTTCATCACCAGCGGTCATTATCTCACTGCAACTCACTGCATGATCTGCTCAGGTAATTTCTGGAATGGGGCGAGGGGAGGGTGGGCTGGGAGGAGCGGTGACAGGAAATATGAAAATAATTTTAGTCCCACCCCTGATTTCCCCCCACACCCACTTTTTTGAAACTTCAAAGCCAGCTGGGCAGGCTGGCAACAGTCCAGGCCACATGGGTGCCCTTTAGGGAGAGCATTCTAAGAACACTACCTAGTGTTCTTTGGAATTTGCCAGCATCTCTCAGTTGAAGACAGATCATGGAGTTGCTACTTGGAGGACATCCCTTCATATAACATAGGAGGCTCAGCCTCTCCGGGATGTATTTATGGACAGAGTGACGCCGCCACGCGCACCAGATCGAGGTGCATGCTACAGAGAACCCAGCTGGAAGAAAAGAGTCAGGTTGCCTGTCGCCATGGAAGCGACACCTTGACAGAGCAGTGCCTGTAAAAGTGAAATGTTTAACGATGAATAATTTTGTTTGAAGCTCTTCTGACTCCACATTTCCACGGAAAATGAAACCACGGGAGGCATGAAAAATCTCTAAAGGGCCTTTATACATAGATTAATGTGGTAATTCTTTCATTACTATGTTCTGAAGAAGAGCTCCTTACGCCAGGCTCTGTGCTTTGCCTTCAGTTATAACATGGCTTTGCATTAAGTGTTTTAATAAAATGTGAAATTAAATGATCATCCCTGGTGATATTCAGCTTTGGGTTGAGGTAAGGAAAAAAAAAATGTACTTCTGCAGTACATAAAGCCGAAGAGGTGGTTCTGTCCCCAGTGAAGAGATCACTGGTCAAATGGCGCGATTTCCCGTGGGTCTGCCCCTCTCCGTTAATGGGGAATTTGTTACTACTCTCTCTGGCAACTTTGAGAATTACAAATAATGTAACCCATTGACAGTCATGGAATATGTATGCTGTCTGAAGCCAACCAATTTAATTTATTCTTTGTTGCACATTTAACCAGGTAGCACTGGGGAGAGCAATTATTAATAGCAATATATTATGCCATTTTTAACTCTGTGCTTCTCTCTGGTGTAAGAGCAAAGGCAGAGAAAAATAGAAGCCTTCTGAGCAGCATTCATCTAGATGGGTGGACATGTTAATAATAAGAGATATGAACAATTAAGGGAGATGGGATGTGATTCTTTCGTAGAAAAAAATGATGTAACAGCTTTTCATATGACTTATTCTGAAATAATGAAGTGATTCTTCAGGACTGTTGAGGTTTTTACTTTCAAAGCAAGTGGTTTGACCAAACAGCTAAAAGATTCCCCACTAATGATGTGAGAGAACTCTCACAAGAATAGCAAGAATTCTTAAAAGTTGATTGTTCTCATTAGGTGTTAAAACTCCAATTCTTCCAGAGTAAGGCTGAGTTAACAAACCTAAAAGGCAACCACATGTTGACTGCGCTAATTCTTTAACAGTCACATCGCTTTGCTTCCTGAGGCTTCCACAACAGAAGACTCAGCTCTGAGCCCAGCTACTTAAATGATGGTTAAGAACTTGGGCTCAGAACCCAGACTTTCTAGTTTTGAATCCTGGTTCTGCCACTTATTACCGTGGGCAAGTTTCTTAACCTTTCTCCAGCTTATTTTCTTCATCTGTACATTGATCGTGTAAATTTCTTATTCCTGATAGGAAGATTAAATAAGACACTAATGACAAAGCACTTAGAATGAAGCTTAGAAAATGGTAGATATTCGTTAAATGCTAGTTGTTGTCAGATTGGAACTCTAAGTCCCCCATAAACTCATGAAGTCCAGTCCTCCCATCGTTTCTCTCATGACACATCATAACCATGATCTAACTGGACGATGGGGTTATGCTCATAACTAACACATATTTCTAATTAAGGAAGATCTGAAACCTGCCACATTGAACTCATCATTTTTGAAAATGTCTGCAGACCAATCTATGTAATAAACACTAAATAGATTAAATTTCATCAGCCTTGTCTTTCTGAGCCTTAGGTACATTTCCCATTTTAACAGAATCAGAAGAGCCTGATCTCTGCAAAGCCTAAGCCAAGACCTAGTGACCATAGTGAAATCATTGCCTGTGGCAGATTCTACATAAAGGTACTTGATTTCCATCCTGAGGTGAGAGTAAAGAAAACAGCAGTGAAAAATACAATTAATTCTCTGTGGTTGTAACAGAGTCACTTGTTATATCCCTCTTTCCTTCTTCTAGGTATAAAACTATATACATTTGCACAATGTTCTCAAGAGCTCTTTGTGAAGTAAATAAATAAATACACAATATAGTCCTGTACAAGAGGCAGCACTTACTGGCTATGTTATTTTCATTGTGAGTTTAAAACCAGGGTCAGTCCTCTACGATGCATGCATATACACACACACACACATACACACACACACACGCACACACTTTCTACACATTACATGCCAAATACATATACCAACTGATCACTGGGCAAAGGAATTGGAATCTGTTGATCATAAAACCAGATGAGAATGTAGAAGAAATCATCTAAAACAAGAGATACATTTTAGGTAGTTAAAAATGAACACTTGGCATCTAGGACTGCTATGTTATTGACTCAAGGTCAGAAAATAAATTAGAGCTAGAGCTAGAACTAAAATTCACTCTCTGTCCAGACTTCTATCATGTCTTCCTGCCTCTGTTGGCAACAATACTCTGAACTTGCTTCAATTATTCAGATAAATGCTGAGTAAAACCCTGAGAGAATCTGAGAACACACCCGAGCTTTATTTCTTGACCCAGCTTGCCAGACTAAGGTCAGATTGTTAATCTTGCATTATTTCTTGATTTAAAAATTGACACATAATTTAGTACTTTCCAGAAGGATTAATAGGTTCCTCTTGTGTTATGAGATATTTACACTAGGGTCTTAAAAATACTGAATAGCATTACAGAAAATAAATCAACAAAAGTTCACATTACTTTTCAAATATCAATCATATGCTGACAAGTCAGTCCCTTTCAAATTACAAATTGCTAAGAACTGTCTAGCTGGTAGTAATTGCCAATGTTTTAAATGCAAGTCTTCTGTGAAACCATTGCTTCCCCTATAAGAATAGTTTATTATCTGCAAGAGGAAATTATTTTTCTGCTTCTAATTTTATGTGTGTTTTATTCAAATTTAATAGACTATAATCAGAACATTCCTGATACTCCCTTGCATGGCAAATTTGCTTTCTCACCTCCGCCCCCCCGGATATTTGGACATATTTTATTTGTTTTTTAAAAGGCAGTAAAAACAAATCCATGTCTTCGTAGGTAATCGAAATCTAGTTATTCATAAATTAACTGGTTGGTTCTTAATCATGGTAACTTTGCCCATTGGAAAAGGTAGTGTTTTGGCTCAAAACCCACTGCTGCCACCTAGTGTTGCTGGACAAGCACTGCCTCAGCTCATTTCTCGTCTGTGTCAGAGACAGTCCTCCATAGAGAGAAAGAGAGAGAGGTCTGTTACTTTAGCAATGATCTTAGTAATTAATTATTTAGGAAACTTTTGTCTCTCTCTATTGACTCTTTTATATTTGAATAGTCTGGGTTCCAGACATGCTTCTTTAATATGCTTGGCATTTGAATTCTTTGAAGGCTTTAAATCGATGAATGCTAACAGTGCAGTAGCTGAAGGCAATCATCCATATTGATGAAGTTCGCTATAAATAGATATATGCTGCAATAACCCATGTGTAAAAGCACTGTGTCCTTTTATTCTATTCCTATTGATTCCAAACCCTCTAAGGGCTTGGTTGTCAATAGCTGAGCCAAAGGCATCAGAAGCAGCCCACAGACCACTAAGTCATTTTGCATTACAGGGCAAAGACAAGCTCAGGAAAGAAAGCCCCTCCTGTGTGCCAATTGAACTGATCAAACAAAGTACAAGGATTTTCTTGCATGAGAAATTATTTTGTTGAATAGGAAGTACCTTTCAAGGGCTCTAAAGGAATGTGATTTAAATAGATTTAAAGATTCATATCCATTTTATAGGGGTGATTATACACCAGGCAGTAGTAGCTCTTTGGGGAAGGGCTGTTAGAAACGTGAAAGGCTGCGGTTCCACAGTCGTGAGCAAGCTGGGGGATGGCCAATGTGTGCAATGGATTTCAAGACTGGGAGGATGTTATTATTCTCTTTCTCTGCCACGTACAGCACATATGTGTCCAGGGGTTTGGAGAGACTCTCAGGAGCAGAGGAGCGCTCTAAGGAACAGAGGGGCCATAAAATTTGTCGTAACAAGGGCACAGAACTGAGGGTCTCTGGGTCTTTGGACGTGGATTTTTCCATTAACTTGAGTCATAATCTAACTTGGGTCTTTCTTACTCTTACTAATTTCCGTGTGTTTGTAAACCAGACTTGAAGTTTTTTACGGCACTTTCACTCTCATTCCACTGGACTGAATTCAGACACACGATTACACACATATTTCATGTGCTGGGAAATGGTGTCTAGATTTGTGCTCAGGAAGTACAGAAAATAAATTCTGATGAATATATAGCAGAAGTGTTTCCTTTACTGATGCAACTAAATAGATCTCTGGGGCATTGTCTTCTGCAAATATGTACAGAATAAGCTCCTCCTCAGTACTGCTGGGCTTCCCTGGTGGCTCAGATGGTAAAGAATCTACAATGCAGGAGACCCAGATGCTATCCCTGGGTCAGAAAGATCTCCTGGAGAAGGAAATGGCAACCCACTCCAGCATTCTTGCCTGGAGAATCCCATGGACAGACAAGCCTGGCAGGCTACAGTCCATGGGGTTGCAAAGAGTTGAACACAACTGAGCAACTAACACTTTAACATCAGTTTCAGTGCTGCTAGCCTTGAGACATGTACAAATGAATGGACCCCCAAATCTCACTGGCTTTACCAACAGTATCAGCTTATTTCTCATACATATTGTAGTTAAATATGAAAGCTCTGTAAGCAGTCTTCCATGATGAAATATGGGGATGCAGCCCTCCTCAACCTTGTGGCACTTCCATCCATGAAAACTATGAAAACTTTGAAGCCTTCACTCCAGCCAGAGCATGGAGGATCAACAGTCGTGGAGAATTGAACGAGATGCTTGTAGACCAGACCTGAAGTTTTTAAGAGCACTTTCACCCTCATTCCACTGGACAGAATTCAGACATATGATTACACACATACTTCATGTGCTGGGAAATGGTATCTAGATTTGTGCTCAGGAAGTACAGGAAAGAAATTCTGATGAATATATAGCAATACAATAAATAGAATACATACTCATCTCCCAGTGCCTTTATGATTGTCAAACAGTGGTCAGCAAACTACAGCCCATGAGTCAAATCTAGCAGACCACTTGTTTTCATATATTCCAAGAACTAAGAATGTTTATTACATTATTAAATAGTTAGAAGACTATAAGAGAGAAAGAATTCGTAACAGGCATCATTTATTACCTGCAAAGCTTAAAATATTTATTATATGGGCCTTTTCCAAAAAGTAATGGCCAGCTCCTGGTCTACCTATTTCATTTAGTGTCCTAGAAAGAAATAGATGTCACCCTCAAAAGATCATTAATGAAGGGACTTGTATTCGTTTTCTATTGCTGGCTTTATTTCTATCAGTGGCTTAAAACAACACACATGTGTTATCTCATAATTTCTGTGGATCAGGATTCTGGTATGGCTTTCTTGGGTCCTTTGCTTAAGGTCTCACTGTTTTACAGTCCAGGTATTGGCTGGGCTGTGGTCTCATCAAAGGCTTGAACAGGGAGAGATTCCTTTCCAAGTACTCTTGGGCTGATGGCAGAATTTATCTCCTCGTGTTTGTAGGCCTGAGATCCAAGCTGACTAGAGACTATCCCGGAGAAGGCGATGGCACCCCACTCCAGTACTCTTGCCTGGAAAATCCATGGATGGAGGAGCCTGGTAGGCTGCAGTTCGTGGGGTCACTAAGAGTCTGACACGACTGAGCGACTTCACTTTCACTTTTCACTTTCATGCATTAGAGAAGGAAATGGCAACCCACTCCAGTGTTCTTGCCTGGAGAATCCCAGGGACGGGGAAGCCTGGTGGGCTGCCGTCTATGGGGTCGCACAGAGTTGGACACAACTGAAGCGATTTAGCAGCAGCAGCAGAGACTACCCTAAGGCTCTAGAGATCCCCACATATCTCAGCCATGTAACCCTCTCCATGCAGTCAACAACTGGACTACTGTCTTTTTCAAGGCCAGTAAGGCCTTATATGATATAACCTAATCAAGCGAGTGACATCTCATCACCTTTGCAATGCTGTGTTGGTTAGAAACAAATCACAGATTCTACCTGTGCTCAAGGAGAGGGGGTTACCAGTTACTAGAATAGGATGAGACTCTAGCCGTAGGAGAAGACCACTACAGTGGTGCCCAGGGCCTTCAGTGTAGAATGCAACCACTACCAACGTTTGACCCAGCAGGACAACTTGGGGAATAAGGACCAGAGCTTCTCTTTCTTCCAGTTCTCTGTCTGTTGCCTGACTCCCCTCTCCCCCTTCCCCAGAAATCCAGCAGAAAGGCAGAAGACAGTGAAGACTTGATTGATCCAACCATGCAAAGCTGGCCTCCTAAATTACAGAGGAAGGTGGAGATGGGCGGAAAGTGGATCTTGGAGGGGCAAATAAAAGCCATTCCAAATTTTGGCCTTTTGACTTTCTCACATTTCAACGAAAACAGCAAATACCCTTCAGATAAAATGATAAGTCTATTATTTGGCTAATAGTTATCCACAGCAGAACCAAGAATGACCAGGGCCTGCCATCCAGAAGACCATTAAGGCCACTCAAAATCATCTGAAAAGCCAACACAGCTTGACTTGCCTCAGAGGTAGGTTGAGCTCAGAGAACACTGATGCTCACCCTGCTTCTGGAAATGAAATCCAGCAGCATGTTTTACTCTGACCAAGTGATACTGTTGGAGAATGCTCTTTATGGAAAGATGAATACAACTCCTCCCAACGATGGGAGCAGGTGACACCTGCCAGTAATCCTCACTTGAATTCCCATTTGCATATCCAGCTTAGTGTCTGCGCTGAGATGAATGATAACTTTCTCCCACTGAGTCATGCCTGCTGTAGAAACAGAGGCATGGCCTACCTGGGGAAAGCTGGTATTTACAACACTAGCTTTTCAGTAATCAAAGTTCTCAGTAGTAGAGCATTTCACTACGAGGTCAGTTTCCCCAGTCAGCTGCTTGACGATATGGAATGCATCAAGGAGAGGGTACCCTTAAAAAGTGGGAGTATGTTGGATCTGGAACTGCTGATGGATAATTAAGACCAAGGCAAAAGAATTTGAGTTCATCATTCTTTGGCGTATTTCTAGGTATTTTCTGTTTTGTTGTTAGCATATAAAAGAATGAATGGTGATCATCCAAAAGTGAGTTTGGAATGCTAAAACAGTACTTATTGGGTGTAAGGTGGGCTCAAGGGTATATTGTAAAACACAGGGAAAAGAGTTGATATTTTGTAATAACTGTCAATGGAAATTAATCTTTCAGAATGGTACAGAAACTTTAAAACATTGAAAATTAAAAGAAATTAAATTTAAAAATGATAAACTTGGCCTCAAATTACAAATGAGGAGCTACATATAATGCAAAATAATAACAATGTATTCATAAAATTTGAGTATATCTTGCATGTAAAAATGCCAACAGAATCAGAGATGCAGAAAGTGAGAACAGACCTCATAAACAAGGCTTTGAGCCATGAATTCTGGTAATAAAGTTTGAGTAAATTCTTTCGTTAATATGAGAGGGTTTCCTTCATATCACTTCCTCCCACACACTGTACCCAATAAGGCATTGCTGCCTAATTGAAAAGTTTTCTAATGAGAGTTTAGGTAAAACTCATTAGCTAGATATGATAACATGGCAGACTTCCTAACAGCAACTTTATTGGTTACCTATAAATAGAAAATTAATTAATGATGAAGAAAATAAATCTGTAGCCATACCAGAGGTATGAATGGTAGTATTGTTTTAAACTTCTATTAACTATTAATTCATTACAACAAATTACAACGGCCATGGAAACATCATCTGAATCTCCAGTTTACCCGTGACTGGTAACTCTGAACCCGACACCATGTGAGCTTGTGATGGGAGATTTTAAACTCTTCCTGTAAAACATGCAGCCTAGAAAACTTCAGCAGCAAAGTGTTGCTCATTTAAAAATGGGAGTCTTTAGCTGTTGGGTGCATGCTAAGTCTCTTCAGTCTTGTCCGACTCTTTGTGACCCCATGGATTGCAGCCTAACAGCCTCCTCTGTCATGGGATCCTCCAGGCAAGCATACTGGAGTAGATTTCCATTTCCTTCTTCAGGGTCCAGTTCCATTCAGTCACTCAAGCGTGTCTGACTCTTTGTGACCCCGTGAATCGCAGCACGCCAGGCCTCCCTGTCTATCACCAGTTCCTGGAGTTCACCCAAACTTATGTCCATCGAGTTGGTGATGCCATCCAGCCATCTCATCCTCTGCCATCCCCTTCTCCTCCTGCCTCCAGTCCCTCCCAGCATCAGAGTATTTTCCAATGAGTCAACTCTTTGCATGAGGTGGCCAAAGTACTGCAGTTTCAGCTTTAGCATCAGTCCTTCCAAAGAACACCCAGGACTGATCTCCTTCAGAATGGACTGGTTGGATCTCCTTGCAGTCCAAGGGACTCTCAAGAGTCTTCTCCAACACCACAGTTCAAAAGCATCAATTCTTCGGTGCTCAGCTTTCTTCACAGTCCAACTCTCACATCCATACATGTAGTTGTTGGGTAAAAAGGATAATTTTTAACCACTTTTTGATTTTTTGAATTTTTATATCAATTTTTAATAATTTTTATAATACACAAGTAAAGTTTATTAAAAAAATCAAACCCACATAAAGTAGATAAAATGTAGGCAGAAACTTACTTTATAAGAACAAAGTAGAATGGAGAATTTTGGAGGTGGATGGTGGATATGGAAAAGAAAGTTTGTTTTATTTCTCTTATTCAAGCAATAGTTACAAAATATCTTACCCTTAAATTCAATTTAATGTTAAAGAGTCGATATATGGTTACATATTACAGTATTGAGTAGAATTCAGTAGTTATCTATTTAATTAGGCCATCAGTCAGAAGATTTCAGAAAATATCCCAGAGAGTGTGCATTTTCCAAAGTAGAATTGGTATTCCCACTGACTCCTTTACAGTAGTCATTTCCCACTTTATACTGCACAAGACAGAATCTGAATAAAAATCATAGATTGAAAATATCCAATACTTTCCCACCATCTTTCTCTGTATACATAATACATACAATATGTAGTCCAAATTTATCATGTGTGGAAGTTAGCCCCTTCAAAACTCTGTTTTCTTTATATCCCAAATTTCATTCACACACTCCCTGGATATTCTTCATATCAACACACAGAACCGTATGTTCTGGCTTTGTTTTCCATTTTTCCCTATCCTCACACCTTTGACATGAATTCCCTCAATTTGAAATACCCCTCCTTTTTTATCCATCATGTAAACTCTTCCCCATCTGGAAATGTAAGCACATTCTCATCCGTAAAGTCTCCTGGTCACATTCATGCAAAGATTAGTCATTCTTGCTGAGAATGCGCAGCACTCTATAAAGATCACAGCATTATCTAAACTGCATTCTAATTACTTGTTTGCAAGACCATCTTAAAAACTGTAGGTAGCTTCCTCTCATTTGTACCATCTCACCACTAGCATGGTGGCACAGAGTAGACATTAAGCGGTCTTGGTTTAATAAGTGAATGATTAAATGAACAGGTGAATATTAAAATTGCCTTCAGTTCAGTTCAGTTCAGTCGCTCAGTTGTGTCTGACTCTGCGACCCCATGAATCGCAGCACGCCAGGCCTCCCTGTCCATCACCAATTCCCGGAGTTCACTCAGACTCACATCCATCAAGTCAGTGATGCCATCCAACCGTCTCATCCTCTGTTGTCCCCTTCTCCTCCTGCCTCCAATCCCTCCCAGCATCAGAGTCTTTTCCAATGAGTCAACTCTTTGCATGAGGTAGCCAAAGTATTGGAGTTTCAGCTTTAGCATCAGTCCTTCCAAAGAACACCCAAGACTGGTCTCCTTTAGAATGGACTGGTTGGATCTCCTTGCAGTCCAGGGACTCTCAAGAGTCTTCTCCAGCACCACAGTTCAAAAGCATCAATTCTTCGGCACTCAGCTTTCTTCACAGTCCGACTCTCACGTCCATACATGACCACTGGGAAAACCATAGCCTTGACTAGACGGACCTTTGTTGGCAAAGTACCTTACTGAGAATCAATCATCAGTTTTATATAGCACAGGGGAGAACAATGGCTTCAGAAGTTTACATACTAGTCACCTATAATCTAGGGCAATATTGACAGCAAATAGCAAGGACTACTGCACCCTTGATCCTAGTGCACATGCCAATTTCTAATCTGCATTTCCATTAAGGAAGATGTAGCTTTAGTTTTTCTTGGTTCCTCTGCTAAATCTAAAGCGTATCAACAGGAACGGCATAGCCAGAGGAGATTGACAAGGAAAGAATTTGAAGTTTGTAAGTTTATTCAAGGAGAAAATACAATAGAAAGAAAGCAGACACCCTGGAAATCCCTGAAAACGACAGGGAGAATTTAATCTTTACATTCTTTGCCCTGCTGAGCTAACATGAAGCGCAGCAGTGTTTTCTTGGTGCCAGTAGAGGGCAGCACACACTTCATTAACTGGGAAAGCAGGCTGTGCTGAATTCCTGCTTAAGGAGCCAGACCTCCAATAAGTGTTCCAGCAACGAAAGAACCTAGGATTCTTTCACCTCAAGCAGAAGTCTGCCCCCAACCCCCAAAACATGATGCTTTAAATATTTTTGTGTTAGCATCATTTCATCCAATTCTACTGCAGATTTTAAGCTGTGATTGTGTTTATGCTTTAAGGGTTAATGTGGCAAAGCAGAAAGAAGGTAGGCTTTGAAGTTAGACTAGGTTTGAACATCTGGATCCACCGCTAGCTAGCTGTGTGATTTGGTCAAGTTACTGAATCGTTCCAATCCTCCTTTTACTCACCTTTAAGATACAGATAATAAAATCTCAGTCATGGAGTCAGATCAAATGAATATGTGGGTATCACCTTGATGTGCTATAGCTGTCTTCCCTTCTTCTGTTTCTTCCCATTTAAGAAAAGTAAACATGTGTAAATGTCTACCATATACAAGGCAGGACACCTTGACAGTATCAAAAAGTGCCCAGAGCCAGCCTTGGGTAAATTTGCCAGCTGAGCCAAATTTCTCTTCCAGGAGCTCTGGTAGAGAGTATTAGAACACAACGAATAGTAGTAATAATATAAAGTTTTTGACAGTAATAAACACATTACACATTATAGAAGTATGGAAGACAACACCATCTAGTAATGTGCAATATAGTACTGCTGTAGGAATTCAAGAGAATTTAGTCTTCATTTACAATGCCATGGTTAGGATGTATTGGTGACCCACAACAAAGTTTGTCCAAGTAGATACCGGTCTAGAGAACCACAAACTCACCAGTGTGCGAGGTCAGCTAGAACAACAGACTTCAAGAATCTCTGCCTGTCTTGTACCATACAATTATCCTCCTTTTACAACCAAAAAACACTTTTAGACAGCGCAACATAAAACAGTAACAAAAAAGAGAGCAACAGGGATGAAAAAGCCTGTTTCCACCAAGGATGCCAACCCAAAGGGAACCAACAACAAAATCTGGGGACCAAACTGGGAATAAATAGCTGAGAAATTCAACACAAAGACAGCAAAATTCGGAGCTAAAGTTGACTTACCATATAAGTGTGGACTTGACAAGCTGTGCACAGCAGGATACTAGGGGCCTCTCTGTCTTCTCAGGAATCTCGTGGTCCAAGGCTGGGGTCTGCAGATTTGGGCAGTGCCCACTGTGTCTGATGGGATATCCATGAGAGCTGCGGAAATCAGAGAGTTCACCCACATGAGACCAAAAAGAGGCTGTTTATTCAGAGCTTTCTATAGCAAGGGGGGCAGCCACCATCACTTGTGTTTGGCAGAAACTTAAAGGCAGGTAGAGACATAGGGAAGCCTTCTAGTGGAAGCAGGGTGACATCAGGTATGCCCTGATTGGAGGCTGTTGGCATGGAGACCCTGCAGGTGGGCCAGCTACAGGTGGAGCACCCTTTGTGAGCATCCTCTGTGAGCATCCTCTGTGATTGGCCAGGGGTTCATGTTTGGGGTTCTCAGGTTGGTCCTATCCTTTGTGAGCATCCTTTGTGAGCATCCTCTGTGAGCATCCTCTGTGAGCATCCTCTGTGATTGGTCAGGGGTTCATGATTGGGGTTCTCAGGTGGGTCCTATGTTGGAAGAGAGAGCAAAATTAGGGAAATTGTCAGCTGCTAATATTAACCACATCTTAGCCATTTCAGACCAACTGTCACATGGCTATGCTTAGTCTCCTGGACTGGGTCTTACAGACAGCACTCTGACTTCTTGGATTGGTTACAGTGGAGAGCAGCCTGGCTTCCTGGACCTGTCCCTGCAGGTTGTCGGTCAGGGTTTATTTCTATATGTGTCTTGGCCATATATAGATGCCATCTATATAGATGCATCACTGACTCAGTGAACTTGAGTTTGAATAAACTCTGGAAGTTGGTGATGGACAGGGAGGCCTGGCCTGCTGCAGTCCATGGGGTTGCAAAGAGTCAGGCACGAGTGAGCGACTGAACTGAACGGATGGCTTAGCCACTGTCCCTTTGACACTTGTTCCTCACTAACAGAGAAATAAATATCATGCCAGGAAGATGTCTTGCTCAGTCTCTAGATCTCTTAGTCTCTGACTTTTGAGATCTTACCTCTCTGTCTCCATCATCTTGGGTGAGTTGCTTATTCTCTGTAAGCCTCAGACTGCTTTTCTGAAAAATGACAGGTTTCATCTAGAAAACAGTTCCCAGCTTCATGTTGCCAGTATATAAATGGAGGGGAGAAATGGTTCTGGGGGAGGGGCATTTAGGTAGTGATTTGAAATTGCACAGAACCCACAGGCGATATCACCTGTGTAGCAAACTCGAGTGAGTGATGTGAGGACGAAGTTCAGGGAAAGGTTACCTGGAAGGTATTAAATATATCACTTTCGGGGGGGGGGAGGGAATGGTTGAAAACCACTGGCCCAGTTAATCTATCAGGTTCATTCCACTCTGACTGTAAGAAAAACCAATTCCCAGCTACAAACTCCCCTACTTTCAGCCTGTGCATGACCACCACTAGCATTAAAAAGAGTGGGAGCAAAAGTGAACATTGTCCTGATGTTCTCTGCGGGGTCAACTGCCTGGTACATGTTGATCAAGGCCAAGATCAAGTAGAGATATCGATTTGGTTGTTAAATTCCTCTTGGTTTTCCAGTCTCACTAATTTTAATCCTCTCTTCGTTTCAACGGGTTTGATTGTCCTTGTGGAAGAGCCACTGCCTTAGCTAAAAATTAAATTACTATTAATGTTTATTTCTGAACAAAATGTGATGTGAACTGCCATGGGCTGCTCTCTTCAGATTACTCAAATGGCAAACCACTTTCAGTCATTCTGAGTCATTTTGTCAGAAATTGTGATGAATTTTCATTAAAAAAAAAAAAACTTGCTTACTTAGTTATATATGCACAATGTTAACCATTTTTCTATTCAGTATATATTTGTTGCTCTTAGGACTTAACTAGGGCTTCCCTGGTGGCTCAGATGGTAAAGAATCTGCCTGCAAAGCAGAAGACCCAGGATCAATCCCTGAATCAGGAAGATCCCCTGGAGTAGGGCATGACAAAGTACTTGTGTGTGCTTGGGCTAAGTTGCTTCAGTCTCCAGCATTCTCCTGTGGGTTCTTTACCACAGTGCCACCTGAGAAGCCCAGCAAAGTACTTACCTAGATCCAAAGAAGCTATCAACAAATAAAAACAGGTGTGTCCTACCGCTCACTGGAGTTTACGTCCTAATGCTATAAACTGGACTTACATATCAAATTCCTATTCCTTGAGTGATAAGTACTAGGAAGTGTCATAAGGAGATACAGCAGGAGGAGTGTGTAACTTACATGATGTTGTGGTAGAAGACTTCTAGGCTAAACTGATAAACAGAGATCCAAAGAAAGTGGAGAAAAGGCAATATGGATATGAGGAAGAAGTTTTCTGGGCAAAGGAAAAATGTACCAAGGCCCTGAGACCACAGTGTACTTGGGATGTGGCAGACACAGAAAGGAGACCAATAGGTTACACCTTAGGGGTGAGGCAAGGAGGGTATGAGGTGGTCATGGCTTGAAATGTATAGAAGAGAAAGACCGTGGAAAGTCTTGGGGCCAGAGTAAGAATCTGGAGATTTACTCTGAGTTAAAAAAGGAGGCATGAAAGATTTTGAAGAGAAGGACTGATATGATCTCACTTACACTGATACTTTAAAAGACCACTCGGGATGTTGTGTCAGGAAAAGACCGAAGAAGGACACAGGATTCACAGATGGTGCCAGCGGTAAAGAATTTGCCTGCTAATGCAGGAGATGCAAGAGACAAGCATTTGATCCCTGGGTCAGGAAGATCCCCTGCAGGAGGAAATGGCAACCCACTCCAGTATTCTTGCCAGGAAAATTCCACAGACAGAGGAGCCTGCCAGACTACAATCCATGGGGTTGCAAAGCCCCAACTCTAAGGCGGACAAAGATGGAAGCGGAGAGAAAAACTAGGAGGCCACTGCGATGGCGTAAATGTGGGAATAACTTGTCTAAACCAGTGGAGAATGGAGTTGACAGTGACTGAGATGGGAAGACTTTATGCAGAGCATACTTGACACTGATAGAGGCAGAGCTCAATATTGAACACCTAAGAGGCCTGTCAGCGAAATCTCCTGTAGGCAAGTGCTCAAGTGTATCTGAAGTTCAAGAATAAGGTCAGGCCAGAGGGATGAATTTGGAAGTCGTTGGTTTACCTGTGGAACTATTTGCATTCAGAATGGATGAAATCATCCATGGAGTGAGTGCAGGCAGAGAAGGTTGGAGGCTCCGGCCCTCGGCCGTCAGGTGTTCCAACTTTTGGAATCTGGTAGGTACAGTGGAACCAATTATCAATCTGGGGTAGGAAAGGAGAGACTCAAGAGAGAAGGGAAGCTGGAAGTTCAAATGAAGACAATGTTTCGAAAATGAAGAGTGTGCCTTTGTTGAAGGATATAAATAGAATAAGATGAAACCCAAAGTGCCTTCAAATGGTAACATAGAAATCATACCTGATGTTGACTGGAGAGGATTTAGTGAATTCCTGGAGATGAAAAATTGGTCAAAGTGAAATCAGGAGAGAAGCGTAGGAAGAAGAAGCCTTGAGTATAGACAATTTTTTGAATGACTTCTGCTGAAAAGGTGAAGTTAAAAAAGAGCATTAGACTGTGGAATCCAGTCCCATCACTTCACGGCAAATAGAAAGGGAAAAAGTGGAAGCGGTGACAAATTTTCTTTTCTTGGGCTTCAAAATCACTGTGGACAGTGATTACAGCCATAAAATTAAAAAAATGTTTGCTCCTTGGAAGGAAAGTTATGATAAACCTAGACAGTGTATTAAAAAGCAGACACTCACTTTTCCAGCAAAGGTCTATAGAGTCAAAGGTATGGTTTTTCCAGTAGTCATGTCCCAATGTGAGAGTTGGACCATAAAGAAGGCAGAGAGCTGAATAATTGATGCTTTTGAATAGTTGTGCTGGAGATGACTCAGTCCCCTGGACTGCAAGGAGATCAAACCAGTCAATCCTAAAGGAATTTAATCCTGAATATTCACTGGAAGGACTGATGCTGAAGCTCCAGTACTTTGGCCACCTGATGGGAAGAGCTGACTCATTGGAAAAGAACCTGATGCTGGGAAAGACTGAGGCAAAAGGTGAAGGGAGCAGGCAAGGATGAGATGATTAGATAGAATCACTGACTCGACAGTGATTGAGTAGAGAAATAGTGGAGGATAGAGGAGCCTGGTGTGCTACAACCCATGTGCCCCAAAGAGTAGGACACAACTTAGTGACTGAAAAACATCAACAATTCTGATCAAAATTTGAAGGGTATTTAAAGGGGAAGTGGGACTGGGTAAGACCAATCAAAACAATCATAAAACTTATCTAATAAACCTATGAAAATAGTCAAAACTGTCTTAAGAAACAAAGAATTTTGAGTTATAATTATTAGGTGTTATAATCTCTAGTAATTATAAAAAGTGGCAGAATTAAGGTATGAGTTTATTTCATTTCTCTCCCACTTTTTTTTCTAAAATGAATTTTTTTTAAAAGTCGATAAAAAACATAGAGCATTAGCTCTTAAGGGACATGAAAAAAGCAGGGTTTTTTAAATGAGATGTTTGAGCATGTTTATATGGTGAAGGGAATTATCCAGTGGAAAGAGAATACCTTATGATGCAGAGAAGAGAGAGGGAGAGGGTGATGGCAGGAGTGTTGTCCTTTAAGGGCTAAGAATTGGTACCCAGTGTCCCAGAGAAGGCACTGAAGAGTGCATCAAAGTTTATTTCAACAAGAAAAAAGGGGGAGCCGTGCACAAAAATGTAAGTATAAAATCCTAGAGGCATGAATCCCGACAGATACATTGAGAATAGGTTGTTAATAAAGTAGTCTTTGTTTCAGCTTTTATTTACTGAATTTTTATTTAGTTTTTTTGTTTTTAAGCAGAAAAAGATTGACATAGGTGAATCTCATTTTCAATTGACTAGGTGGCTGCGTGGAAGGGGAATGGAAGGAAGAAGAGGCTATTAGGTGTTAAATGTAATAATTAGGTGTTAGATTAAATAATTAGATTTAATAATTAAGGACATACACTAGAACATGGGCAGCTCTGGCAAAACGAATGGTTGGATTAAAGAAACATTTTGAAAAGGCAATTGACAAGTCTTGCTGACTGACTTGTGACGAAGGATAGAGCATAAGATTTCTTTATGTTTTCTGTCTTACCAGATTGAATGAAAAGCGATATAACTAACCAAAACAAGACTTGTAGGAGAAATGGCAAATTTCTTTTCTTTCTTTTTTTTGGGGGGAGGGGTATAAAAAGTTTGAATTTTAGCCCTATATTTGATTTATAGGTGTCCACAGTGCAAATACAGGCAAATGTCTGAAAACCAATGTTTGAAAGCTATCATTCCATCAGTGCCAGTTAAAAGTTGGAAGATGATGACTTCATTGCATGTTGATGTCTGCAGTGAGAAAAGAAAATTGAAGACTGACTCTAAGAGAAAATGCTAGTAATTAAAAGCTAAGCCAGTGTGAGCCTGTGAAAGAAGGACATGATCAACTTAACCAAAGTTTCCAGGAAGACGGAAGCCACATTCAGGCTGCAGCCATGAGTCAGCCAATGGAGACTTCAGTGAATATGCCTTCAGTTAACACAGCCACACAAAAGAGAATGGACTTTTCACAGCAAAGGTGATCATTATACATGTGTTTAAAAACAGAATCACACCCCTAAACCTCCCTCCCACCAAGGAGGACATGTACATACCTATGGTTGATTCATGTTAATGTAAGGCAGAAACCAATACAATATTGTAAGCAATTATCCTCCAATTAAAAAAAAATTCAAATCACAAATATTATGTACCCCTAGGTATGAGCATCATGATTAGGAAGTATCACTCTGATGTTGAAAATAAAGTGGGTGGTATTAGAGACTTTATGGTATAATTTCAATAACCATCCAGCCCAGATCTCTGTTATATACCACAATAGATGTTTCACTCCTCTAGGAAGATAGGAGAGGAGGTGGTAGATTAAAAGCCAATGAGATACAATTCAGTTAGGAGGTCCTGGTCACTTTGGGATTCCCTGGTGGCTCAGATGGTAAAGCATCTGCCTGCTATGCAGAAGACTGGGGTTTGATCCCCAGGTCGGGAAGATCCCCTGGAGAAGGAAATGGCAACCCACTTCAGTACTCTTGCCTAGAACATTCCATGGATGGAGGAGCCTGGTGGGCTACAGTCCATGGGGTCTCAAAGAGTCGGACACGACTGAGCGACTTCACTTTGAATTTGAAACATTTAAAATGTAAAAAATACCACACCACCCCTATCCAAGTCTCTTCTTGAAAGCCTAACAAACAAACCCAAACATTCAACTTTACCAAAATACCTGGGAATTAGGCATATATGAGAAGGAAATACATGTAGGAGAGACATCACCATTCTTTAGTGTTTCTTTTTTCTAGATGGCTCTCTGATGAGGCCATATGAACAACTCATAGGAAGAAGCTGTTTTGGATATAATTATTCAAACTCTGGCTCAGACAGCAAAGAATCTGCCTGTAATGCAGGAGACCTAGGCTCAAGACCTGGGTTAGGGAGATCCTGTGGAGAAGGGAATGGCTACCCACTCCAGTATTCTTGCCTGGAGAATTCCATGGATAGCGGAGCCTGGTAGGCTTCAGTCCATGGGATTGCAAAGAGTCAGACACAACCGAAGTGGCTGAGTGCATGTGTGTGTGCACACACACACATTCAAACTCACTACATTACTTTATTCTCCAAACTATACATTTAAAAAAAACACACACAAAAACAGTAAGAACAATATTTGTATGGTACTTTTTCATACAAGTGATTTTTTTAAGCAGTATCTTATTCAAATTCCCAATAATCCTATGAACTTTTAATAGTATCATAATTATTAAAAATGTGAAAAACAAGTCTCGGGATAGGGTAATGAATTTAACTTCAGGTTGTTTGTATAGGAAAAGGCAGGACCAGGATTTAATTGAATCCAGGTAATTTGACCCCTATGCTCTTTCTACTCTATTAACTAGCTTGTTCAACAGATGGTGTCTGGATCCAGAGAGATTTCCTTTAATTTCACAAGAAACAAATTGCTTTGTTAACTGGGCTAGCTCCCCTAAAACTTCACAAATCAAAGTTTGTAAAGACTATATACCCTTTGATATGGGTGAGGGTTCAAAATTTAAGTTAAACAAGAAGTTGTTACTATTACATAAGGTATATAATGAACTTATAACAAAAATATTGAGAAATGAAAGAAAGCATTTTAAGCAGTTTGGACAGTTTTCTCTGAAACTCCATTCAAATGACTGTGTAGTGCAAGGAATTAAGGTAATCAGCTTTAGAAAAGGTGTTTGTACACTGATGAGACATGAAAGGCATGTATAAATGATTTTAAAGGTTTTCTGACCTTTTAGGAAGATGCCCAGACAATGCGGGTGGTGATGACTTGCTTAAATCCTGGAGAAAAATAATAAGTACTTAGTTGAGGGTCAGAGAGAAACATTGGCTAATAGAAGAATGTGTCAAGATGTCTGCAGGTTATACATACAAAATCAAGTGGTTGTACTCTTTCTCATCAAATACTTAAGAGATTTTTCAGGAACATTTTGATGAGATTTTAAGTTTTTAATTTTTACACAGACCTAGAGTACAATACTTCGGAAAATTTGGATACTGTAAACATTTCAAACTGGAACATTGGAAATTGAGTTTGAAGGACACATGGTCTTTGAAGATACAGTATGACTTAAAAGAAAGGTTAGGAGGATAAAATGAAAAGAAGTGATGCACTCAGCCCATACAACCAAGGCAGAGGATTTGTGTCAAACAGTTCATTGTTGGGGAAAGTTCCTTCCTGGTGGCTTTTCTTCTAAAAGGCAGGAACTGAACTGTGACTTTATTTCCATTCATAAGAACCACATTCAGCTGCCAATGCAGATATCCTGTCCTTAAGCCTTGAGGCATACTCATGCAAATTTATAGACTAATCCCTGATTTCTGTAAAGCTACTTTCCTTTACAGCACAGTTTACAGTCTGGGCTGTGCTCTTTAAGAATATCTGGAAACTTATCTATTTATATCACATGCACATTTTTGTTGGAGAACTTTCACCATACATGGAAAGGAATATCGTTATAGTCTCAGGTTAACTTCCATATACAGAAAAGTAAATTAAGATACTTAGTGATGGTGATGTTCTTTTTCTTACTGGATGACATCTAACTGCTATTCCTACAGGATGGAACAAGGTGACTCTGAACTTGAGCCAGGATAAAGCCACTCTGAAAGCCCAAACTTCACTCTTTCATTGTAGTCACTGGGTAAAATGGTGGCCAAGGGCAAACCAGAGATGGAGAATTTTGTCACCCACAGAATTGAGACCACATTACTTGAATAAATGACATGTTAAGCCATGCTTGGCCATTTTACTTCCTGCTGAGAGTTGTGACAAATCATAGACTTCAAATTTCCATCATGGGGGAAAAATGAGTTCTTTAGAGAAGAACAGTATTTGTCTTCCTCAAGTATAACTCATCATTAAGAACAAGTGTCTGGAAAAGGAAACAGTTCTTCAGTTGACATTGTAACTGTGCCCCTTTTTATTAACATTACAAGGGAATTTTGTAGGAAAATCGACATGCATTTATTACTTCTCTTGATCCCTTGCCAATCTGTCATTAGTGAAGTAGCAACTTGTATAAAAGTTTTTTTAAATGCATAATGCACACAGGAGAGCATGCTTCTTGAAAAATAATCAATGTCTTAAAATTTTTTAATACATTTTAAGCTACGCTATACAAAAGTGTATGTGTGTGTGTATATATTCATACACACATATATACACACAAATATATATATACATACATATACATACACACACACACATATATATATATGAGTGTACACACACACTCACACACACACACACATAGTTCTGGAGAAAGAAAGGGCAACCCCCTCCAGTATTCTTGCCTGGAGAATCCCATAGACAGAGGAGCCTTGTGGGTTACAGTCCATGGGGTTGCAAAAGAGTTGGACATGACTTAGCAAGTAAACATAAACAATGTATATATACATATAGATATATAAGAAGGTCCTTTGCAGACATGAATGAAAGAAGATGCAAACACTCAACTTGTTACTTAATGCTTTGTATTCTACATAGATGTTTATTATCAAGACTATTGAATAATAATTTTATTATTATCATTTTCTAAGAGGATGTATTTTCCTAACAAAAACAAACTATAAGTAGAAACCAACTAAAGTACAGCCAGTATATTCAAACTCTTAAATGGAATGCTTATCTGCTATAGGAAAGACATCAGCTTAGATTCTTTCTAGATTCTAGCCAAAATTCACCTTGCTGCTCTCGCACAAAGGACTTGCTATTTAATGTTGACTTTTCCTTAATGGCACTAATTTACTTCATTAACAATAAGATCAGGTGAAAATTGATGTCCAGAATACTTAGATGAGTCTGTAGATGACGTTTTTTAATTTTTTTCCTGGAACAATCAATTTCATTTTACATATATTACCTCATCGATCTCTGACATTGTTCAAGGATGGTGTTATCTACATTTTGCAGATAAGCCTAGCCCAGCCCCCCAAAACACCTTGAGTTTATTTTAAGATTCAACTAACCCTTGATGTACATACTTGTCACTGGTTAATCGCTTGAACAGTATTTGAATTTTGCACCTCTGAAATTCTTAAAGAGACTATTCTATATAATTCTGCCTGAGATAGCATGGCTTGTTCATCAGTTTTCTTTTTGTTGTTTGAATTTTGCTGTCCTCATGGTGTATAAACAGCCTCACTTATGTTTTACCTGGAAATAAAACTCAAGAGAATGCTTGATCTTTTGGCTAGGTACAGAGAACCTCATCGCTGAATAGGAAGTGTGGTTGATGCATAAAACATCTAGATTTTTCAATTTTTTGGAAAAGCTAAACTTCAGATAGATTTCTCAGCAAAGGTAACGGCTTGCCTTGACAACTTGATGAGCAGAGAATCATCATTTCACACAAAATAGATGGCAGGCATTAATTTTCAGTGTCAGATCAATTCATTGACCACAACTATCAAGAGCACAAAGAGAATGGACAATTAATTCCTTTCTGACATGAAATTACTATATAACAGAACTGCAACTTTCACTCTTTCTCCAGCCAATTGTCTGATACTCTGCTTTCAGAGGTCATGGAAAGCACAGTGCAAAGAACCTCTGACCAAAACTCTAATCGTGTTTCTACACTTGTTGGCTGATTGATTCACATCAAATCATTCTTTTCTTTTTACATGCTCCCCCCATCCTTCCAGTGTAGAAATATCAGAAAGACATGGATTTAATTTTAACATTTCTAATCCTTCTCTTGCAAGGGAACTGATCAATTTTTCCTTTATAGGAGTGTGCCTGCATTATCTGTACACAGTCCCTAAACTTATATATAGAGTTCTTTTGTTTTGTGCTGATTCTAGTTAAAGGTAGATAGAGGCAGTTTCGTGAGGCCTGGAGTTTGATACTGAAGTTTATCTTTAGTGTGATCCTGAAGCTTACCTTTAGTGTAAGTCTGACACCTGATAATGTAGACTATATCAACTTTAAGATATCAAGCTGTTTTTATTTTTCAGAGTCAGGTGAGACTATTAAATAGTCTTTAGCACACCACACAACCCTATATATCTAGCTTAGTGCCTGCCATGTAGTGGGCATTCAATGAGGACTTGTTAAGTTAATGAATGAGTTCCTTTTAAAGACATTGTGGTAATGTCTAATTTACATGAATTGATCCCAGCAAGTTGAGAGCCCGTTGTATTTGTCAATGTTAGTCATGTTCTTGTCCAGTTAACAAAGGTGGTTTTTATGTATTCCTGGGAATGCTGACAAAGCAAAGCAATACAGTGATTTTCTATACTGTGGAAACGAAGTTGCATTAAGGATGGAGACATAAGTAGAAGTGAGCTGGGCATGGGGATTGAGGATGTGGACTCCAGAGCTAAAACACCGGGATCTGAGACCTGACTTTGTGTTCTACGACCTTGGATAAATTATTTAAACTCTGTTTAATGGCTGTGTTGATAATATCAACTTTACAGGCCTAAAGTAAGACCATTAGATGAGTTAAAGTAACTAAAACAGTTCCTGACACAAAGCAAGCTTGTGAACCACAAAAGGCAGAGTACCTCTGGTCTCCAAAAGCAAAAATGTCACTTCCTCACTTTTCCATTTTTCTGTAATTGTTCCTCTTTCCTCTCTCAGCTCATTGAACTTGAATGCAAGTATCAAAATAAGTCAAAATATTTTGAAGAATATTTGTTTCCCTATATGACATTCAAAAGTGATTGGCAATCAACTTCTCACTACTACAGATTCTTCTAGAAGCTTCCTTAGGACGCTTTGCACTGAGCACTCAGCACTGGTCTCTTTATGACCCTGCAGAAAGCCCAGATGCAGGAGGGCTCAGATGCCTGGGGGGTTCTCCAAAGTCCCTCCAGTCACACACGTGCTGAGAATAGTGAGATTCCCTGGATTCACCTGACGTGACAGACACTACGCTGAGTGTTTTGTGTGTTGACGCCACCACGTACCCTGACCGAGATGGAGGAGCACTGCTGGACAGGATCTGGTAAGACCTTACAGTTCCTGAATTCCTGACCACTCTGCCTTCAGCAAAGTATCTCAGAACTCCAACAGCTCACATTAGCCTGCTGACAATTCCAGGCTGTGCCCGGTTTCCTACTGGTTTCAAGACTTCTGAGATAGAGCTCTCAATAGACGCTTCAACCCTTAGTGCCTGGGGACTTCTGTCCTTCAAATCTCAACTTCCTCAGACTTAGATCCAGCCACCCCTTTTGAACTGGCCTTTAGCTTCAGCTCTTTGATTGATATGTCAATCAGCCTTGGCCTGAGTCCATCAGCCACTGAGCTTCTAGACCCCAATCTAGAAACAGATGCTGCTGCTCAGGGTGCACAAATTACTGACCCACACAGAGAACATTTAGGTTAGAGTTGAAATTCAGACTATTTCACCCAAACTGGTAATATTTTGAATAGCAGTGAGCAGGTCTCTAAAAAAATCCTTATTTATTGTCCCTCTGTAATAATCCAAAATATTTAGCACTCAAGGTTTAAATCCTTTCTTTTTTAACCAAATAAAATATTTTAATTTGTTCATACTATGATAATAAAAGGGTTTTCTTGGTGGCTCAGACTGTAAAGAATATGCCTGCAATACAGGAGACCCAGGTTCAATCCCTGGGTTGGGAAGATTCCCTGGAGAAGGGAATGGCTGCCCATTCCAGTATACTTGCCTGAAAAATCCAAGGACAGAGGAACCTGGAGAGCTGCAGTCCATTGGATCACAAGAGTTGGACATGACTGTGCAACTAACACTTTCACTTTTTCAAGATAATAAAAACCCTTTACAATCTACATATTGCTCTCATACCTTAACATTAGTTCTTTAGTTAGATTCGATCATTAAAGGTTTTTTTTCTTAAAGTTATTTATTTTTAATTGGAGGATAATTGCTTTGCCATATTGTGTCGGTTTCTGCCATATATCAACATGAATCAACTATAGGTTTATGGATGTCCCTCCTTCTTAAAACTTCCTCCCACATCCCACCGATCCCTCCCCTCTAGGTTGTTATAGAGCATCTGATTTGAGCTTCTTATCAGTTCAGTTCAGTCACTCAGTCGTGTCCGACTCTTTGCGACCCCATGAATCGCAGCATGCCAGGCCTCCCTGTCCATCACCAACTCTCGGAGTTCATTCAGACTCACGTCCATTGAGTCAGTGATGCCATCCAGCCATCTCATCCTCTGTCGTCCCCTTCACCTCCTGCCCTCAATCCCTCCCAGCATCAGAATCTTTTCCAATGAGTCAACTCTTCACATGAGGTGGCCAAAGTATTGGAGTTTCAGCTTCAGCATCATTCCTTCCAAAGAAATCCCAGGGTTGATCTCCTTCAAAATGGACTGGTTGGATCTCCTTGCAGTCCAAGGGACTCTCAAGAGTCTTCTCCAACACCACAGTTCAAAAGTATCAATTCATTGGCACTCAGTCTACTTCACAGTCCAACTCTCACATGATCACAGGAAAAACCACAGCCTTGACTAGACGGACCTTAGTCGGCAAAGTAATGTCTTTGCTTTTGAATATGCTATCTAGGTTGGTCATAACTTTTCTTCCAAGAAGTAAGCGTCTTTTAATTTCATGGCTGCAGTCACCATCTGCAGTCATTTTGGAGCCCCCAAAAATAAGGTCTGACACTGTTTCCCCATCTATTTCCCATGAAGTGATGGGACCAGATGCTGTGATCTTTGTTTTCAGAATGTTGAGCTTTAAGCCAACTTTTTCACTCTCCTTTCACTTTCATCAAGAGGCTTTTTAGTCCCTCTTCACTTTCTGCCATAAAGGCGGTGTCATCTGCATATCTGAGATTATTGATATTTCTCCCAGCAATCTTGATTCCAGCTTGTGTTTCTTCCAGCCCAGAGTTTCTCATGATGTACTCTGCATATAAGTTAAATAAGCAGGGTGACAATATACAGCCTTGACGTACTCCTTTTCCTATTTGGAACCATTCTGTTATTTCATGTCCAGTTCTAACTGTTGCTTCCTGACCTGCATATAGATTTCTCAAGAGGCAGGTCAAGTGGTCTGGTATTCCCATCTCTTTCAGAATTTTCCACAGCTGTGATCCACACAGTCAAAGGCTTTGGCATAGTCAAGAAAGCAGAAATAGATGTTTTTCTGGAACTCTCTTGCTTTTTCCATGATCCAGCGGATGTTGGCAATTTGATCTCTGGTTCCTCTGCCTTTTCTAAAACTGGCTTGAACATTAGGAAGTTCACGGTTCATGTATTGCTGAAGCCTGGCTTGGAGAATTTTGAGCATTTCTCTACTAGCATGTGAGATGAGAGCAATTGTGCTTTAGTTTGAGGATTCTTTGGCATTGCCTTTCTTTGGGATTGGAATGAAAACTGACCTTTTCCAGTCCTGTGGCCACTGCTGAGTTTTCCAAATGTGCTGGCATATTGAGTGCAGCACTTTTACAGCATCATCTTTCAGGATTTGAAACAGCTCAACTGGAATTCCATCACCTCCACTAGCTTTGTTCATAATGATGCTTTCTAAGGCCCACTTGACTTCACATTCGAGGATGTCTGGCTCTAGGTGAGTGTTATCTGGGTCGTGAAGCTCTTTCTTGTACAGTTTTTCTGTGTATTCTTGCCACCTCTTCTTATTATCTTCTGCTTCTGTTAGGTCCCTACGATTTCTGTCCTTTATTGAGCCCATCTTTGCATGAAATGTTCCCTTGGTATCTCTGATTTTCTTGAAGAGATCTCTAGTCTTTCCCATTCTGTTGTTTTCCTCTATTTCTTTGCATTGATTGCTGAGGAAAGCTTTCTTATCTCTCCTTGCTATTCTTTGGAACTCTGCATTCAAATGCTTATATCTTTCCTTTTCTCCTTTGTTTTTTTGCCTCTCTTCTTTTGACAGCTATTTTTAAGGCCTCTCCAGACAGCCATTTCGCTTTTTTGCATTTCTTTTCCACGGGGATGGTCTTGTTCCCTGTCTCCTGTACAATGTCACGGACCTCCAACCATAGTTCATCAGGCAATCTATCTATCAGATCTAGGCCCTTAAATCTATTTCTCACTTCCACTGTATAATCATAAGGGATTTGATTTAGGTCATAACTGAATGATCTAGCAGTTTTCCCTACTTTCTTCAATTTAAGTCTGAATTTGATAATAAGGATTTCATGATCTGAGCTACAGTCAGCTCCTGGTCTTGTTTTGTTGACTGTTTTTGTTGAGCTTCTTCATCTTTGGCTGCAAAGAATATAATCAGTCTGATTTTGGTGTTGACCATCTGGTGATGTCCATGGGTACAGTCTTCTCTTGTGTTGTTGGAAGAGGGTGTTTGCTATGACCAGTGCATTTTCTTGGCAAAACTCTATTAGTCTTTGCCATGCTTCATTCCACATTCCAAGGCCAAATTTGTGTATTACTCCAGGTGTTTCTTGACTTTCTGCTTTTGCATTCCAGTCCCCTATAATGAAAAGGACTATTTTTTGGGTGTTAGTTCTAAATGGTCTTGTAGGTTTTCATAGAACCGTTCAACTTCAGCTTCTTCAGTGTTACTGGTTGGGGCATAGACTTGGATTATTGTGATATTGAATGGTTTGCCTTGGAGACAAACAGAGATCATTCTGTCGTTTTTGAGATTGCATCCAAGTACTGCATTTTGGACTCTTTTGTTGACCATGATGGCTACTCCATTTCTTCTGAGGGATTCCTGCCTGCAGTAGTAGATACAATGGTCATCTGAGTTAAATTCACCCATTCCAGTCCATTTTAGTTCGCTGATTCCTAGGATGTCAATGTTCACTCTTGCCATTCTTGTTTGACCACTTCCAATTTGCCTTGATTCATGGACCTGACATTCCAGGTTCCTATGTAATATTGCTCTTTACAGATGCATGGGGTTGCTGTAGGCCAGATACTGCTTGTCTCACTAAGACAAGTCCATGGAGCGGTGGCTGCACGGGTGCAGGAGGGCCTAGAGGAGCTATCCCACGTTGAAGGTCAGGAAGGGAGGCGGTGAGGAGATACCCTTCATCCAAGGTAAGGAGCAGTGGCTGCGCTTTGCTGGAGCAGCCATGAAGACATACCCCATGCCCAAGGTAAGAGAAATCCAAGTAAGATGGTAGGTGTTGTGAGAGGGCATCAGAGGGCAGACACAGTGAAACCATACTCACAGAAAACTAGTCAGTCTAATCACACTAGGACCACAGCCTTGTCTAACTCAATGAAACTAAGCCATGCCCTCGGGACAACCCAAGATGGGCGGGTCATGGTGGAGAGATCTGACAGAATGTGGTCCACTGGAGAAGGGAATGGCAAACCACTTCAGTATTCTTGCCTTGAGAACCCCATGAACAGTATGAGAAGGCAAAATGATAGGATAATGAAAGAGGAATTCCCCAGGTCGGTGGGTGCCCAATATGCTACTGGAGATGAGTGGAGAAATAACTCCAGAAAGAAAGAAGGGATGGAGCCAAAGCAAAAACAAGACCCAGCTGTGCATATGACTGGTGATAGAAGCAAGGTCCGATGCTGTAAAGAGCTTCTTATATCATACAGAAAATTTCCTCTGGCCATCTTACACATGGTAATGCATAAGTTTCAGTGCTACTCTCTAAATTCTTCCCACCTTTTCCCTCCCCCTCTGTGTCCAGAAGTCCCTTCTCCATGTTTGCATCTTCATTGCTCTCCTGTAGATAGGTTCATCATTACCATTTTTCTAGATTCCATATATATGCATTAATATTTAAGTCTTAAAAGTACTCTGTTTTTTCTATCTGAAAGGCCATCAGAGTTTCTGAAAAATGCAACTCCCTCAGACTATTTGTACAGCCCTCAGTAACATTTGTGTAATTCACCAACCACACAAAGATTAAGCTCTAAGACATTATTATATTTAATCTTATGATTTTATCAATTACATTTAAGCTTCAAATTAAATCCACAGGCCGACTCATCATAACAAGCTCAAGATGAAGAAACTGAAGCTCAGAGAAGACTGCATAGCTTTGGAGTACCTAAGAAGTAGATGTGACGGATCCTCAGGACATTCTATGTCATCCTTCCCTACCACTTGCCCAAATTTGGTTGACTTAAATTTACTGATTTTAATTTTAAAGTTTGAATTCACCCAAATCACCTTTTATACGTACTTTTTCTCTCTCCACCTAGCCGTTTTGATTCTGTATGGACATTGATCCTATTCACCAGTTAATTTTCAAAGGCTTTTAAATGTCAGAAGTTGGGCTGAGATTTCATGACTCTCCAGTCTCTGAACAGGTCATTAGTCCAAAGCACTTTCTACACTAACCCATCAGCCCCTCGTGACTCCACATTCCAGTTAAACAGATGCGCACCCTCAATAATATCTACTTAAAACCCAAAGAGTCAATCTTAAAAGTAGCTCTGCAGATTCAACTATTGAAAGACTAATGGGCCCATATAAAATAATCTTCTTCCAACTTCTGGGTTTAGGAAAGCCCTAAAAACAAATTAACTTTAATATTTTTCCAAGGTTTGTTAACCTTGCTCACTCAACAGCTGCTCTGCTTTCATAATGAAAGAGACACGAAGCCATAATGGCTCTAAGGTTGCCAAAATTGAGGGGTGAACAAGCTTTCTGCACTCCTCAGAACATTCCATCTCCAGGAAGTATGATTGTCAGATTCCAAAAGTCTGAGTACGTTTATATCTCAGCAGTGATGAATGCCACAGATAGACAGCAAATAGGGCCGCAGTGAAATTTAATGTTCACTTTAGATGCTCCCGTTCTTATTAGAAAAGGTCACCCATTGTCCCGCTCAGATGATTAATGCAGACTCTTGCATCTTTATGGGATATTTCTGCAATATATGCTGTCTAAGTGACTGTTTGTTCCTCATTTCAGACTCTACCAGTGCTAATACTCAACATGAATTTAGATGGGTGGAAAATGCCACTTTACAGACTCAGGTTTCTGTAGATTGCTCTGTTTTTTAAAAAAAAGCTTAAATCATGGGGTCCAAAGAAAGCTTAAAGCCCATTTTCATCAAATTTTCCATAGCAGTTTTCTTTAAATGGATGCTTAAAGCATAATTACTGTAATAAACAAGCCCCTTTTCAGTGGAATTTGAAAAATGGAAACCAGAACTATTTTCTTTCAGAAGCTAATTAGTTAAATCAGAACTGTGGTAGTGGCAGTATCTGTCTTTATCCCTATGTCAGAAAAAGCAAAATTTCTTAAAACAAATCCTGCTTACCTTACCTGCGAGTGAGTTTGAACACAAACACACAATCTGATTGTGTTATTTTTTGGGGTAGCAAGCTTGTCATTCTCTGGGGTCAAAAAGAAAACAATTTAAATTCCTTTCCCTTTCCCTATCCAAAGAATCCTTAGAGGGCAAAATTTTCAGCATCAACCACCCAAATTTAAATACCTTTGTTTCAAATTCTCTTGTTTTTTTTTGCTATCCTTGTCTCTGTTTTTTATTTTATTTCTCCAAAGTGAGAAATCCCAGAAGTACTAATTGGTTAAAGTCCATTTTTATATAATTTCCACTCATGTAACACTCACCTGGGCTTCCCAAGTGACTCAGATGAAGAATCTGCCTGTAATGCAAGAGACCCAGATTTGATCCCTGGGTCAGGAAGATCCCCCTGAGAAAGGAATGCAACCCACTCCAGTATTCTTGCCTGGAGAATTCCAGGGACAGATGAGCCTGGTGGGCTACAGTCCACGGGATCACAAAGAGTCGGACACAACTAAGTGACTAACACTTTCACTTCAGCATTCACCTGGCTGCGCTAATTCATTACCAAGTTTATACTGTTGCCCTGGAATATTTTTATGAAACCCTGAATATTAGATGGAGAAAGAACATTTTCCAAAGGTAGTTGACCTAGAATTTGCCCCGTCACTCAAACGACTTTTTCTCTGTGGCTTTTTTGTTCCTCAACCTCCCAATGAGTGTGTTGTTGAACTGCTACATGGCCGCTTGATGAGAGTTAGCATTTCATAACGCTACCAAGTTCAATATTTGTAGGCCAAACTGTTTTGGCTTCTGTCACTAATGTTGGTCACAAAGAACCAATCAAATTGTCAACAGTCAATGTGAAAGAATCAATTATATAGATCTAGCACAGTGCAGGTAGAACCGTAGGTTTAGTAAAATAGGATTTTCTTTTCTTTTCATAAGACAGTCCCATCTGCCAGGGGGTTCAATCAGTTCACTTTAAACATCATGGCCTAAATTTGGAACTTGTCATGTGACTGAACCAAAATCTGGTGAGAAGATAAAAATAATAGGTACTACTGGGTACTTAATATAATGTGTCCTTTAGTTTATAGTACACAAATAAGGGAGGTCTGGACCAAGATGGGAGAAGGCAATGGCACCCCACTCCAGTACCCTTGCCTGGAAAACCCCTGGACGGAGGACCCTGGAAGGCTGCAGTCCATGGGGTTGCTGAGGGTCAGACACAACTGAGCGATTTCACTTTCACTTTCACTTTTCACTTTCATGCATTGGAGAACCCACTCCAGTGTTCTTGCCTGGAGAATCCCAGGGACGGGGGAACCTGGTGGGCTGCCGTCTGTGGAGTCGCACAGAGTCGGACACGACTGAAGCGACTTAGCAGTAGCAGGACCAAGATGGTGGAGCAGGAAAATCCTGAAATTGTCACCTCCTAAACCAAAACTACCATTGCATATAGGATAGCTATCTCCAAGAATGACCTGAAGACCAGCAGAACAGATGTGTTGTTAATAAGTAAGGATAGAAAGAAAAGGCCATACCAAGATAGTAGGAGGGGCTGAGGTGTAGTCTTATCAGAACCCATACCTCCAGTGTGGTGACTCATAAATGAGAGGGTCTCCCTGAGCAGTGAGGAGATCAAGCCCCATTTTGGGTTCCCTAGGCCAGGGGACCAGCACTGGGAAGCTGAACCCCCATAACATCTGGCTTTGCAAACTGGTGGGGCTTTTGTCCCAGAGAACCAGAAGGCTGAGACCAAGACACCACTCTTGAAGGTCTCACTCTGATCGATTTGTTCTGAGTCCCAGCACAGAGGCAGCAGCTTGAAAAGCAACTGGGTCATATGAGAAGGAATTTCATGGGCTAGGTTAAAAGCTTATGCTGGAGGTGGAGGAATCTAATGGAACTTTCTCTGGGGACAGAAGTGCTGGTGGCATCATTTTTTTTAATGATAGTAGCTGACCAGGTGCTGGAAGATGCTGTGTCTGTCATTGTCCATCAAACTAGCTAACACCAGGCAGCTCGCCCTGCCATTCCCCTGAGAATCAGCCCTGCTCAAATTCCCAAACTGCTGGCCCCATTGTAGAGGCTCCATCCCACCCCACCTGGAAGGAGATTTTTTTCTAATGGTGCCAAGACGGTTCAATTGAGAAAAGACGGTCTTTTCAACAATGTTGGGAAAACTGGAAAGGTACATTGTAAGAATGAAAGTTGTACTCTTAATTCATATAAGAAATTCACTCAAATGGCTCAATGACTTCAGTAGGAGTTAACACTATAAACTCTTAAAACATAGAGGAATATCTTCATGATGTTGAATTTGGCAATCAATCTCTCAACTATAACATCAAAAGCACAGGCAATGACACAAAAAATAGACTAATATCCTGTATATAAAGGACTACTGCAACTCCATAGCAATAAAACTAACCAAAATTGAAAATAGAGAAAGGATTTTTCTCCAAAGAAGACATACAGATGGCTAATAAGTACATAGAAAGATGCTCAACATCACTAAACAGGAAAATACAAATCAAAAGCACAGTGAGTTACTACTTCATGTCCATTAAAACGGTTACGATAAAAAACAAAACAGTGTTGGCAAGAATGCGGTGAAATTGGAACCCTCATATTCGGCTGGTAGAAACATAAAATTGTGCAGTTACTTTGGAACAGTATATGCTGGTTCCCCAAAAATTTATACATGGAGATATCATCAGTTCAGTTCAGTTCAGTTCAGTTCAGTCGCTCAGTCATGTCCGACTCTTTGCGACCCCATGAATCGCAGCATGCCAGGCCTCCCTGTCCGTCACCAACTCCCAGAGTTCACTCAGACTCACATCCATTGAGTCCGTGATGCCATCCAGCCATCTCATCCTCGGTCTTCCCCTTCTCCTCCTGCCCTCAATCCCTCCAAACATCAGAGTCTTTTCTAAGGAGTCAACTCTTCTCATGAGGTGGCCAAAGTATTGGAGTTTCAGCTTTAGCATCATTTATTCCAAAGAAATCCCAGGGCTGATATCCTTCAGAATGGACCAGTTGGATCTTGCAGTCCAAGGGACTCTCAAAAGTCTTCTCCAACACCACAGTTCAAAAGAATCAATTCTTCAGCGCTCAGCCTTCTTCACAGTCCAACTCTCACATCCATACATGACCACAAGAAAAACCATAGCCTTGACTAGACGGACCTTAGTTGGCGAAGTAATGTCTCTGCTTTTGAATATGCTATCTAGGTTGGTCATAACTTTTCTTCCAAGGAGTAAGCGTCTTTTAATTTCATGGCTGCAATCACCATCTGCAGTGATTTTGGAGCCCCCCAAAATAAAGTCTGACACTGTTTCCACTGTTTCCCCATCTATTTCCCATGAATTGTTGGGACCGGATGCCGTGATCTTCGTTTTCTGAATGTTGAGCTTTAAGCCAACTTTTTCACTCTCCACTTTCACTTTCATCAAGAGGCTTTTTAGTTCCTCTTCACTTTCTGCCATAAGGGTGGTGTCATATGAGCTAGCAATTTCACTCCTGGGTAAATTATACCCAAGGAAAGTGAAAATGTATGTCCACACAAAAACTTATACACAAGTATTCACATTAGATATTACCCAGAATAGCCATAAAATGGGGGGAAAACAAATCAAGTAACTAATCGATATACAAGATGTGTTATATTCATACAATGAAATATTATCCAGCTATACAAAAGAATAAAATACTGATACATGCTGCACCTTGGATGACCTTTGAAAATACGCTATGTGAAAAAAAGCAGACATAAAGGGCCACATGATTGTATGATTCTATTTACGTGAAACATCCAGAATAAGCACATCTATAGACACAGAAAAAATAGATTACATTTTCCGGAAGCTAGAGGGAGTAGACAATGGTGTTTGACTGCTAATAGATTCAGAGTTCTCTTTGGGGGGTGATAAAGCTATTCTGAAATTAAACAGTGGTGATGCTTGAACAACTTTGTAAATATAATAAAACTTTCTTTAAACGTGTGTAATATATGAGTGAACTGTATGTTGTATGAATGATCCCCCAATTTTCATAAATTTATAGGGCTTAATAAAACCCAGATCGGATATATATGGCTCAGTTCAAAGGACATCCACATGCTGGGTTTACTAGCATCTGATCCTTGTCTCTCACACTCTTCCCAAGAAAATGGACGGTAACTAGCTGGTAATCATGTATCTGTGGGCAGACGAGAGCCTGGGTACAAAACTTAGATAGTACCTTTATCCCATTAATGATGGACAGGCTAGAACTTTCATGTAGGATTTGTATTCTTTTATAGCACTATGGTTCCAGAGTCCCTCCCAGAGCACCAGACCCAGCAAGTGCTGTTCATTTTCATCTGGCCTTGTTGGTAGCCTGGCGAAGGCATGGATGGACTAGACCAGGTCAACAGAATAATATTGTATTTATGAATACAGAGTTGATGCTTCTATCTACTTCCGGTGTCCTTAGGCAGCTTTTGCCCAAGTGGACCCCACTTCAGTTCCACTGAATAGATGAGGGTTGTTGTTTCGTAGCGAAGTCATTTCTGACTCTTTTGCAACCCCATGGACTACAGCCTACCAGACTTCTCTGTCCATGGGGATTCTCCAGGCAAGAATACTGGAGTGGGTTGTCACGCCCTTCTCCAGGGGATCTTCCCAACCCAGGTACTGAACCCAGGTCTCCTGTATAGCAGGCGATTCTTTACCATCAGAGCCACCAGGGAAGCCAGTAGGGAGGCCCTATATGAGAGTAAAGCACAGGAATTTACATTTTTAAGAAATACTCCTGGCAATTCTTCCAACTTAGGTTTAGCAACCACTGAGACTATTTTTCTGCCATCTTTGTATTTTGAAAAATATCAAATTTATAGGAAATTGAAACTATATAGTATAATGAATGTCCATTAAAATATTAACAGATGTTGTAGATTAGATTCACTAACTGCTAGCACTGTCATATTTTGTTCCTATCTATTCTCTCTTTTAACCAATTACTTTGAGAGTTAGGAGCGGTCATAATGACACTTCAAATATTTCAGTTTGTTTCACCTAAAAACAAACACATTCCATTTATAACCATAGGTCAGTTGTCATATTCAGGAAAATTAATGTTGATGCCCATAATTATCAAATATGAAATCCATATTCTTATTCTCCCAGCTGTCCCAGTAGCGTCCTTGATAGCAATCCAGGATCCAGTCAAGGATCACAAGGGCAGATAGTTGCCACATCCCGTTAGTCTCCTTAACCTAGATGGAATAGCTCTCCCATCTTTTTGTTTTGCGTGTCACTGACATCTTGCCAGAGTATATAATAATTGTTTTCGGCTTCCCTAGTGACTCAGTGGTAAAGAATCCCCTTGCCAGTGCAGAAGACATGGGTTTGATCCCCGATCTGGGAAGATCGCACATGCTTAGGAGCAACTAACTCCGTGTGTCTCAACAATTGAGCCCTTGCGTCCTCCAGCCGTTGCTCTGCAACAAGGGAAGCCACGGCAATGACGATACTGTGCATTACACCTAGAGAGTAGCCCGCCCTCGCCACCGCTAGAGAAAAGTCTGTGCAGCAGCGAAGACTCAGTGCAGACAAAAATAAATCCAAAAGTAAAGAAATAAACAGTGTTTTTGAAGAATGCCCTTCAATTTGCATTTGCTTCGCTGTTCCCTAAATATTGCACTTATATTAAAGAGTTTTGTCAAGATAATGTGTTCATTCATTATCAATAATGCTAGCTTTTACTACTTAGTGGCACATCCTCTGTATTTCTCAGCTGTAAAGATGCTTCTTAGCTTTGTAATTAATAAATAATCTGAGGGTAATACTTTGAAACCAATCATTTATTCTTATGCATAAGAATTTTGAATGAGCCTATCTACTATAAGTAACTCAGCAATCACAGATCTCTGTTTTTTCTCTAGTTATAAGAGAAACCATTAAACTGCAAGTTTTATTGTCATATTTCCCTCTTAATGTTTTCATTTGTACCTTAAATATAGTGCCAAGATCTAATAAAGCCATCTTTATTTAATACTGATTTTTCTATGTAACCAGAGCTTAAAATATGAACACTCTTATTTCCTAAATAAATTCGTTTCCAAAATTAGTGTTTGGCAGGAAATGTTTTCTAGTCCACAGTCCTCTAAATCACCTAAATTTATTAAGTGTGATAAATAATAGACTGCTAACATGTTTACCTTTGTAGTCTTTGTATTTATAAACCACTTATAAATAAAAGGTTATTTTGTTCTGCTTTATAAATCCTACAGATGTTAAACAATTTTATAAGATGACTGATTCATTTTTTTAGTAAATGAAAAGATAATGCATTTTAAGCTATCTTTTAAGCATTGTTGAATCCAGTTGTGACTGTGGAATGCACTCTCATGTAGATTTTAAATATACTGAAGACCATAATGTGACAAAGGCAGTATCTAGCATTGACTTTGAATGAAACTTGTCTCACCTATTTTTTTATATATGTAGATATTTGACTATTTAATCTTACATGCTTAGATAAGATTATCTATTTGTCTGTAATGTGTAAGTTTTGTCATAACAAACTACAAAATATCTCACCTGCTTTATTCAACCCTACCTCACCATGTCTCATACAATGCCAGGCACACCAAGAAACCTCAACTGTGAATAGAAACCTATTACTCAAGGAATATTGAGATTTCTTTGCCTACAAAGAGTGTTACTTTGGAAAGCACCCGATACTCCCTATAGATCCTTACCATTTGGTTGGGTTTCTCTCACCACCATGCCATGTTGATCTACTTAGCAAATGACTGGCTGGCAACTGGGACACAAATTAGCTCAGTCATTATCAGCCTTTGGCAAGCAGGAGGCCAGGGCCCCTGAAATGGGCTTCGTTAGAGTCCTCATGAGGGGTCATTACTCAGTGGTGATTAGCATCATCCCTTGGTCCACTTCCATACTGTAAACTACCAGCACTGTGCCAAAGTCCTTAGCATTTTGCTGCTGCATTTAAATCATAGTTGCTAATGAAGTTCAACATAAAAATGCTTATTAATCACTATCTATAAGCAATGCATAGTGTTAAGTTCTGTTGTGGGTAATAAATGCAATCCCTTCCTTTAAATAAATTGCAAGTCAGTAAGAAAATGTTTTGTTTTTTTTTTTAATTTGAGGGGGTAGTCTTTTTAAAAATTTTTATTGGATGAGTTTTTTTAAGTAGCACTGTTACATCTCAGATTGTGTCAAATCCCCCGCCAAAAAAGAAAAAAAGCATAAAAAGCTATGAAAATTTGAAAAAGAGAAACAGAAAATTATCCACAAATTGAGAGCTAGAAAACACCCCGCCAGGTGTTGTGAGACTGTGGGATTTTCTGAGAATACCAGATTATGGGAAGACTTCTGGTGTAAGCTGTCCTGAGAGAATCACAGCTTTTAAGTTTTAGAAAACCCATCCCAGTAGGAAGTTAGCCCTCACGATTTTAGGCAGATAATTTTACCAACTTTACATATCAAAATGACAAGGTCTGGACACATTCACTTATTTCCCCATTCAATACTTTTCCTTTAACAGCTGCTAGAAACTGGAGTCTGAACTTGGACCCACTGGTGCAAGAGTCAACGAAACCCTCTAGTTGGATGGTGCAGACGTAGTGATGTATATGTCATCTGTGTGTATATGTGAGATGTGAGGTCATGTGATGAACATCTCCCCCATTCTGGAGGATCCAGAGTCCCAGAAAGAGACACTACTGGACTTAAAGCTAAAGAAACAATATTTCAGCTCAGAAAACAACATGAGCCAAAGCCCTAACTGTCCCAAGCTCTGTACCCCTTTGTTATAAGACCCTCCAATTACAGATATCTGGCTTGAAGGAAATCTAAGATATCTTCTCACACTCTAGTAAGCACAATAATATAAATGCTACTCATTTCCCATTATGATATCATTGATCCATAAGAACACAACATCCTGCTCCATTTAGAAGACATTTATTTACCACAGTCTAGAGATATTAAACACTTGTGCAAATTAAATCAGCCTTTGGTTAAGCCATGTACACCAGTGATGGCCAGCTGGTCAAATGATTAAGGATTTCATTTTAAATCAAGAGGGGAGAAAATTGTGAGCATTAGAATTTGCATGGCATTTGTTTAGGATATAAATTACAGTCCACTGGTAGAAGAAAACGTTCAGAGAGGTTTGAGCACTTAATAAAAACCACGGCGATGACTCGATTTTCAGTCTGATGGAAGAACTGCAAAGACAGTCTCAGCTCTGCTCACAATGCAGCTGAAGCTCAATTTGGATGATCAGTGAAGTGAGGGAGGTTGAACATTCTCAGTGCAGCAGTTAAGTGATCTCGGCAGAGAGAAGAACCAAAGAGATTTGTTCTAGTTAAGGGAATGAATATTTGGAACTGCTTCTGTAGCACTCTGGGGAATATTTTTCTTATTTGCTAATGTGAACTAAGAAATAAATTCATCGCATTTGCCAAAGTCTCTACACAATGCAAGATTGAAAAGAGGCTCGACAGATTCCTTAAGGACATCTGTGATGCTTGGTGTCTGTGAGCTGCTGTGTATCCATATGAATGGCTCCCTTGCCCGACTCCATGCATGAAATGTGGCACATGAGAGCATGTTTTGCTGTCTTTCTGAGATCCTGTTCTATCATCAGCTCTTTCCTCTCACATATCTTCCATCTTTTCCACTCTACTGACTTCTCAGCATTTATACATTCTCGTCTCTCACATTTTTAAAATATGAAGGTTATTTTTTAGCCACACTTCTCCTGGCTTCTCTCTTGTCGCTCTTCTTCTATTCATAGCCATAATTCTTGACAAACACGCTGCAGCCACCATCTGAACTTCCTTGCCAGGCAGTGGGTCTCCAGTCTGACTTCTGCCACCATATTTTGCTCTATCTGCTCAAAGAAAGATCTGAGGGGTTTGAGCACTTAATAAATGCTACAGTCATGTCCCAAATTTCAGTCTGACCAAAGAACTGCAAAGACAGTCTAAAAGTGAAAAAGTCGGTCACAAAATCGTGTCTGACTCTTTGCGATCCCTTGAACTGTAGCCTGTCTGGCTTCCCTATCCATGGAATTCTCCAGGCAAGAATACTGGAGTGGGTTGCCATCTCCTTCTTCAGGGAATCTTCCCAACTCAGGGACTGAACCTGTGTCTCCTGCATTTCAGGCAGATTCTTTACCAACTAAGCTATGAGGGAAGCCCTGCAAAGATAATCTAGGCTCAAGATGCAGCTGAAGCTCAATTTGGATGATCAGTGAAGTGAGGCATGTTGAACGTTCTCAATGTAGCAGTTAAGTGATCTCAGCAAAGAGAAGAACCAAAGAGATTTGTTTTTTTGGTTTGTTTCCATGCCTGCTCAATGCAGAAACTGATGGACTCTTCTTTATGCCTTGTGATCGACCTCCTGGTGATATCTGACTGCAGACCACTCTTCTCTTTGTAAATATCCTTCTTCGGCTTCTGAAATGTTGTCCCCAACTCATGATCTTTCTGAAATCACCAACTATTCCTTCTCTCTTTTGCAGGCTCCATTTTCCGGGTCTAATATCCTTTAAATATCGCTGCCATTAACCTCCTTTTATCAGTTTTTATGCAGCTTCAAATATCTTCTTTCACTTGGTGAATCCCACCTCTATGTTATCAGGAGAGGATCTTCTCTTGAGGGCCATGCTTGTAATGTCATCCTGACTAATGACAACAGCTCCGTCTGGATGTCACATAAGCACTTCACACTCAATATGGTCAACACCAAACTATCATCTTTCATTCCCAATTCTCTCCACTACTTCCCATTGATCAGGCTCACCTTAGAGGATTTTTTTTTGTTGTTGTTCTGTCACTGAACTTTATGCATGCATTTTTAAAGCTTATCTAGTCTACTTACTATATTATAAGTTCGGTGGGGAAAAAAGGTCTCCGCCTTCCTCATTTTGGTATTCACTGCTGCTGCTGCTGCTAAGTCGCGTCAGTGGTATCCGACTCTGTGTGGCCCCACAGATGGCAGCCCATCAGGCTCCTCTGTCCCTGGGATTCTCCAGGCAAGGATACTGGAGTGGGTTGCCATTTCCTCCTCCAAAGCATGCATGTATGCATGCTAAGTCACTTCAGTCATGTCTGACTCTGTACGATGCCATAGATTGCAGCCCACCAGGCTCTTCCTTCCCTGGGATTCTCTAGGCAAGAATACTGGAGTGGATTGCCATTTCCTTCTCCAATCCATGCATGCATGCTAAGTCACTTCAGTCGTGTCTGACTCTGTGCGATCCCATAGATGGCAGCCCACCAGGCTCCTCTGTCCCTGGGATTCTCCAGGCAAGAATACAGCACTTAGCAATTCCATAATTATTTGGAGGCTATAAATGAATGAGCAGAATGAGGTGAGGTCCACCTCATAGCTGTATTTTTTTACACGTACAGGAAGTGTATCAGATGAGAATCCCAACACATGGTTGGAGGTGTTCCCTGGCAAAGCCACTCTGTGAACGATCTCTTTCATTTCTGCTGGCAGCTCTCAAAACACTGCCATGTGCCACAGTGTTCTCTCTCTTAGGCAGATATGAGAAAGCAGTCCCAGGAGAACATATAAGGAAAGAAAAGTATCGCTATGAGGAATGAGTAGGTTTTCAAAGGAAACAGAGTGTCATGCTCCAGGGAGAAGGACCAGTAGTTCTTTTCTGATATTTAACATTCAACAGACTGAAAGCATTCATTCTGTAGTGATGGATAATGGCCTTGAAATATGTGAGACAATTTTAGCATGAAGCCTTACAAATCACAAAAAGTTCAAAAGAAATAAATTTAGTTGGAAAGATAAAACTGCTATAGGGTAACAGCAGAATGTCCACACTTCAAAAGTACATATTTATCAGTGTCCAAGGAGCCTTTGGAGTCTTAAGACCACCTTAAAATAAACAGTTATGCAGAAGATTCCAGGAAGGGCAAGCGGGGCACCTGGACTGGTTCTACAGTAGGCAAGGGAGTCCTGCCTGAGCAGCTAGTTTCCAAAAGTTAACTTTTAAATTGGAGATTGTAAGCAGAAAGAAGAGCTGGCAATAAGGTACAATGGGGTAATATAACATCTCATTTGAGGAACCATGACAAGTTTGGCGGGATTTAAATGAAACACAGGTGCATGGGAGGTGGGAGATAGGAAATGTCACGAAGAACAAAGTAGGAGGCACCTGGTATGTTGTGTTTTGCAGCAGACATCCATGGTAGACGGGTAGCCATAGAGGGACTTTGAGTAGTAAGTGGCATGATCAGATTACCCTTTTAGAAAGATAATTCTGGAGCTAACATATGTGATAAATTTAGGAGGAATATGCCTCGAGGCAGGAAGGTAAGAAGACCCTTCCATAACCAGGCAGAAATCAGGTTAGAGGAAGAAGGAAGAGGAATTGATTCAATAGTAGTCCAAGCAGCTGAATCACTGAAACCTGATGCATGTGGAGCAAACAAGAAGCGGGTAGCATGTTATATACATACATGAATATCTATGTTTTATATATATATATATAAAGTGTCAGTTACTCAGTCATGCCCAGCTCTTTGTGACCCCATGGACTGTAGCCCGCCAAGCTCCTCTGTCCATGGAATTCTCCAGGCAAGAATACTGGAGTGGGTTGCCATTCCCTTCTCCAGGGGATCTTCCCAACTCAGGGATCAAAGCTAGGTCTCCTGCATTGCAAGTGGATTCTCTACTGTTAGAGCCACCAGGGAAGCCCTTAACAGAGCCTGGGAAATGGTTGTGATATACCTATATATTATATATATATATATGATATGCTGCTGCTGCTGCTGCTGAGTCACTTCAGTCGTGTCCAACTCTGCACGACCCCACAGACGGCAGCCCACCAGGCTCCCCTGTCCCTGGGATTCTCCAGGCAAGAACACTGGAGTAGGTTGCCATTTCCTTCTCCAGTGCGTGAAAGTGAAAAGTGAAAAGTGAAAATGAAGTGGTTCAGTCGTGTCCAACTCAGCGACTCCATGGACTACAGCCTACCAGGCTCCTCCATCCATGGGATTTTCCAGTCAAGAGTACTGGAGTGGGTCACCATTGCCTTCTCCATATATATGATATATATATATATATATATATATATATATATATATATCAGAGAACCATTTACATATATGGTTTATCATAACCAATATATGATATATATCATATAATCATAATCATTTTATATATGGTTTATCATAGTCATATATATCTGATATATACCATATTTATCATAACCATTTATATATATATATATATATATATAACCATTTCCAAGGCTCTGATAAGGGCTTCCCTGGTGGCTTAGATGGTAAAGAATCTGCCTGCAATGCAGGAGATGGGGGTTCAATTCCTGCGTCTCCTAACCCTGAAGAAGGGAAAGGCCACCCATCCAGTATTCTTGCCTGGAAAATTCCATGGGCAGAGGAGCCTGGCGGGCTACAGTCCGTGGCGTCACAAAGAGTCGGACACGACTGAGTAACTAACACCACCCACAATCACACAGGCTCTGATAATAAAGTAATAAACAAGACACAGTCCTAAGCCTCAAGGGACTCAGAGTCTAGTGGGATTATAGACAAGTGAAAAGGGTTAAGACATATACACAGTGCTATATTTAAAATGGATAACCAACAGGGACCTACTGGATAGCACTGGGGACACTGCCTAATGTTATGTGGCAGCCTGGAGGGAGAGGGAGTTTGGGGAAGAGTGGATAAATGTATGTGGATGGCTGAGTCCCTTCACTGTTCTCCTGAAACTATCACAACATTGTTAATTGGCTATACCCCAATACAAAATAAAAAGTTTTTTTTTCTTTTTTAAAGAAATTATCAAGAAAGTATGCAATAGGAACTTCTAGCCAAGACTTGAGATTTGATATAAGATTTCTGAGAGAAGTATTAATAGCACTTCTGGTGAGTTTCTCTTGATTAAAAGTACTAGCTGAGTTTAAAAGTACTAGCTGAGTGAAACTTCCTAGAGAAATAGTCCCAGCAGATGGACTAGCATCTGAAAAAAAGGAAAAAAGGTAATAAGCAAAAAAAAAATTTTTTTTAACTGCAAGAAAGACTGGGTAACATCACACACAAAGAGCGGGAGAAGAGGAGGATAAGAAGGCTTATGTTAATGATGAACCCAAGAGATGGGTTGGTCTGAGGGATGAGATGGAGAGGTCTGTGGGATGTCTAGAAAAATCAAGAGTCTCAAGGAAACTTCTGATGTGTTTGAGGTCTGTTTGAAGGACCGGGTCTCTCTTAGGGAAAGAAAAAAATCCTCATCCTAAAGAGAGAGTTTTGCTCCAGGGTAGGATAGGCAGGTCTCCAAGAGGGAGTGATTTTCATTTCAGCTTGCTTCCTGTTTTTAGCTCTAGTTCTCAGGGACTAAATTCTGCAAAGATCAAATAGAACTAATGAGAGATAAAAATCTAAAAAGATTCATTTAAATAAGATATTTAAATAAGATACTGCATTTAAATAAGATAGTGCATCTGAATGGCCTCAATCCTGGTCTGTATCAGATCCTGGCAAGAATCTCTGTCTGGGGCAGATGTTGGAAATCACTGAGGCAGAGAAGGGACACAGGACCCAGGCATCAGGCTGGACCAGCCCACATCTATGATCATGAAGACAAAGGTCAGAAAACCACAGGAAGGGAGGAAAATGCAGAGTCACATACAAGCTAAGGGCTAGTTCATCATCACTCTTAAGATACAAAAAGGCCACAAAGGAGAAAGGGAAACTGTGATGGGGCAAAAATCCTTAAAATTAAAGACGAGAGAGCCAGGGGTGTGCCCTTATATTACTTTACCCGTGTACATGGACCCAGGGTCTCATGTGATCCTTGGGAGAGACGGCTTCTCTGGTGGCTCAGAGGGTATAGAATCTGCCTGCAATGCGGGAGACCTGGGTTTGATACTTCAGTCAGGAAGCTCCGCTGGAGAAGGGAATGGCAACCCACTCAGTATTCTTGCCTGGAGAAATCCATAGACAGAGGATCCTGGTGGGTTACTGAGTGGGAATGAGTGACTAACACACACACCCTGAGAGAGATGGGGTAGATGAGAGAAGAGATTTGCCTCAAAATAAAGGTATCTTGAAGATATTAGTCCCATTTAGGCTCAAATATTCAAATCATGTTTTAAACTGTTTAGCCCTATAAACAGATGACTTAACTTAAGGATTTTACTGCTTTCCCTAATCTGAGCTGTGAGCTGGAAAGGAATAGGTGAACAGTTTCATCTTCTGACCACAGCATTTAGGTCAGTTATCAGCAACAACAAGATGGCTTGTTAAAAAAAAAAAAAAAAATTAAACCACTAAAAATATGTAAGCTGTCTTGAAATAGAAAACCTGGTGGCAGAGAACCTCCAGTTTCTTTGGCACAATGAAGTTAGATGTAGCATCTGTAGAGTCTGTTCATACACCCTTTCCATAGATGGCTTATGAAGCCAGCACTCACACTAGAGCCTTAGGGGAAGCCAGATTTCACACCCCCACCCTTCAAAGTTCTAACATGAGGAAGGGAATCTGAAGTCATATCATCTTTAAGAGACTTTGTGGAAAGAGATGAGACGCCGGTCATGGAATGCCCACTGCCTTGCCAAGGGGCTCTTCCTGGTGTCCTGTGTTCATGAAAGAAAATGCCCACAGCCATGAAGGTCTTCAGCCGTTTCAGCAAAGTATCTAAAGGCAGCAATAGACAGGAAAGACAATCCTCTGGTTTTGTAAATACACAAAGCACTTGCATCCTCAGAGACTTGTCCAACTTCATAAACACGTTTTAAATGGAGATCATATTGTCTCCAGGGAAAGGACAATGAAAGACGAGGCCATGATAGCATCCGGCTGCCATATGTCTGGCACAAGAGATCATAGAACTCTGAATGAAAAGCAATACGAACCAGTGAAGAGAGCCCTCCCTTAGGTTCATGGCCAACCTGCTCTTCGTTTTCACCCAGTGAGGGCACTCAAGTTCTTAATAAAATGCTTTGAAATCTTGACATGAGAAACACAAAACATTATCATCACTAAAATCCATAAAGTTCTCAATGCTGTTCCAGTGTGTGTGTATGCTCAGTCGTGTCCGACTTTTTTGCAACCTCATGAACCGTAGCCCACCAGGCTCCTCAGGCCACAGGATTTTCTGGCAAGAATATTTGAGTGGGTGGCCATTTCCTTGTTGTCATTGTTCACTCACTAAGTCATGTCCAACTCTGTGACCCCATAGACTGCAGCAGGCCAGACTTCCCTGTCCTTCGCTATCTCCCAGAGTTTGCTCAAATTCATGCCATTTCCTACTCCAAGGGAGCTTTCCAATCCAGGGATGAAACTTGAGTCACTTGTGTCTCCTGCATTGGTAGGTGGGTTTTTTTCTGTTTATCACTGAGCCACCTGGCAAGCACCAGAGATCTCAGCTAAACCACGGAAGGGAAACACCAATAGGCTTCCCACCTTACTTAAGAACAAACACATACAAATATCTGGACTCAGAGAAAAATGGCCTCTCCTGTAAATAATTTTTTCTGGCCCTAACAGATCTCACCTGCTGTTACCTAAATCCAGCGTCTCTCTCTCTGAGTAAGTGCCTGAGCCTCAGACAAGGTCAAGTGCACTCCATCTCAGTAGGAGTGACTTCTTTTTAACAGCAACTCTTTAGAAATGACTGGTGTGGATACCCGAGGTTCTTAATGGATCAGTTGCCATCACCACAATGGATGCTGTTTCAGGAGCTGTCTTTCATACTTGCTGTGCAAATCGTTTCCATAAATGTGTGGGATTATTGATCTGAATAAACCATCCCTTGCTGTAAAGGTAAGATCTTTGTTAGTCATTGACTATTTCAGTACCAATAAGGTCACACTTGGGCTTCCCTGGTGGCTCAGAGCTTAAAGCATTTGCCTGCAATGTGGGAGACTTGGGTTTGATCCCTGGGTCGGAAAGATCCCCTGGAGAAGGAAATGGCAACCCACTCCAAGATTCTTGCCTGGAGAATCCCATGGACAGAGGAGCCTAGTGGGCTACAGTCCACGGGGTCGCAAAAAGTCAGACACGACTGAGCAACTTCACTTCACTTCACTTCAAGGTCACACTTTGTAGAATTTGTTCCCTTTCAGACTCATTGCTTCTCATTTGGTTTGGTTTGAGTCCAGAGGGTGTAACACCTCTAAGTGTCTGCTTAATAATACGTAGAGAAAAGGTCTTTGCTCTTATTTCTTCTAATCCTGTTCATAGCATCTAGTATATAACAGACATGTTAAGTGAAGGACTTTATAGTACTCCCAAATCCAACAATTCACTATATAGTCTATATTAAGACATTGAACACGGGGTAGCATACTAGAAATAGAAATTAAGAAGAATAAATTAAGAAAGGATCTGTATTGAAGACTCATTTCAAGCTGGTTGAAGTCATGTAATGTAATTCACTGGACCATAATGATTATAGGAAAATATGGAAAGGACCACTTTGTCATATTATCTTTGATTTTTATTCCTAACTGTGTCTTCACATATAATGGAGAGTTAATCCATAATTTCTGGATGGATTGATTTTTTTGCCACAGTCAGTCACAATATAAATTCCAAATTCTAGGAAATTCTTTTCCACGAAGAAAACTTGAGTGTGGGGCGGGGGGGACCTCTTAATGTACCTCTGCTTGAGTAAGGGAAATCAGAGATTTCCTGCATACAATAAAAGGTTTTCTCATGTTATACATCCCCTATCCTGGATTTTGGGCTTCCCAGGTGCCTCAGTTGTAAATAACCTGCCTGCCAAAGCAGGAAACTCAGGAGGCATGGGTTTGATCCCTCGGTCAGGAAGACACTCTGGAGAAGTAAATGGCAACCCACACCAGTAATCTTGCCTGGGAAATCCCATGGAGACAGGAGCCTGGTGGACTGCAGCCCATGCGGTCACAAAAGAGTAGGACACAACTTAGCAACTGAAGAACAGCAACAACAATCCTGGTGTCTACACATAGAATTGGCAGAAAAAAAGAAGTCTACCCACTCCTTGAATTATTTTAGTTTCCTTTTTATGACTGCTTCTCTTTTTTTTTTTTTTTCCTACCATGGTCATCTGTCAGCAAAATATCCATTTAATTGGGTACTTAGACTTGAGTTTTTAAAAATATGATATATTTACAGACTTCTGGTTGACACTTCATGAGGTGGTTCTAGATGGCTAGGTAGGAAAAGACTAGGGTTTGAAAACTGGGCAGTAACAGCAATGGGCTGTTCAGCAGTTCTGCATGGTTATCATAGTGTTTATTACATACTTGCTATTTTTAGCATATACTCAATAATTAAAATATAATTTCATACAAACAAACTCTGAGATGCACCAAAAGAAACCAAGAATCTTGGAGTGGGTTGCCATTTCCTTCTCATTTGGTTTGGTTTGAGTCCAGAGGGTGTAACACCTCTAAGTGTCTTCTTAATAATACGTAGAGAAAAGGTCTTTACTGTTCCTAGGTACAGATTTCTCATATGCTCACTTCTTGAATATGAGCCAGAAGCTAATATAAAGTATGTGGTGGATTATCTGGTTACATAAGAGGTACATGACAAACAAAATTTAATAACCCTCTGACGTAACACAAAAGAGTCAACAGTGACAAATGGTTTCCTACAGCGAAAAGGGGAGGCTTTCCAGGTGGCTCAGTGGTAAAGAATCCACCTGCCAAGCAGGAGATACAGGTTCTCTCCCTGGGTCAGGAAGATCCTCTGGAGAAGGAAATGGCAATCCACTCTAGTATTCTTGCTTGGAAAATCCCACGGACAGAGAAGCCCATAGTCCGTGGGGTTGCAAAAGAGTCAGACACGACTGAGTAACTAAACAACATAGTGAAAAGGGGTTGAGATCATTTTGCTTATAAATTTTAGCTGTATATCAGTTAGTTAAGTAAAAGAGGAAAATACCCATATGACTATTTTCTCTCTGTAGGAGGTTTTAATAAATTCCCAGTAACAAGTGTCATAAATGACAATAAAACTGAATTGATTTATTTGCTTTCAAGTATAATAGTCCTTTATCTGATGTAACAAGCTTCATTTCTGTTTACATTTTTGGTCTAGGAACAATCATTATTCTCTACATCAACATTAAATCTATAAACTTGAGCACTAATCTATCAGCAGTAAAATGTTTATTAGGTAACAGACAAGAAAATCAATAATCAATTTTGATTAGTTATTTCTGGGAATCCCCTAACATCCAAAACTTAAAATAATCATACATAGATGTAAACATCCAGCTTGTAAAAGCAATTTCTTGAATTGTTTTAAAGTTATGTGCAATTTCCAGTTTCCTGATACATCAGGGAGAACATGTGCAAATGTATCCAGTTTGGCATTTGAAGGAGAAAATCCCTTAGATGCAGAATCTCATTGGCTGCTCAGAGAGGAAAGTCATTTTGGTTTCACTTAAAAATTAACACATCCTCTCACTGACATTTAAGCCTAGTAATTGGCTGTGAAGTGCTCAGTGATGCTTTCAGAGGAACTGTGATATGTATATAATGAATATAAATGTGGTCTATATGTATATCATTATACATATATAAGGATACATATAATAGTACATATAGAAACTTCTAGTTTCCTACTTTACTACATCATGATGTTGCTGGAATGTATTGTATGTCATAATATTGGCATTATGCTATATGAAATACTATTATAAAAAAGTAACTGGCTCTTTTCTCTCAAGGACTTTCTGAGATGGTAAAATCTGAATCAAATAACTTCCAGATCCTAATAAAACTGGTAGCTGAAAAGCAAAAGGAAGGATTGATGCCTCAAAGAAGCTCTCTTACACTGATTTCTCTATCTTCTCATTCTTGCATATATTCTACCACATTTTTATAGGAGCTGTGTGATACATCTAGACAAGTTTTAAATAAAAAATTTAATATGGAAAGAATGAAGAAAGAGGAAAGAGAAAGGATGGGGGCATAGGATGCTTAAATACCTAAAATAGACTCACCTCTATGTAAAATATTTTCCATTTATACTAATAAACTCAGATTGTGGAATAGTTAAGAGAAAACATCAGATATAAGGAAATGAAAGAATCAAACAATGGTTAGAGAAGGTATTGTATTATCTTCTTTCCGTTATTTTCAAGTTTTACCCCTATCATTTATCTCCTAAACATTTAGAAAATAAAAAAAAAAACTTTTAGAAAATAAAACCAGCAACTATAATCCATCATCAAGCATTTTGACTTCTACCCTCGGAACATGCTCCAGTTAAAGAATGATCACTTTTTTAAAATTTTTTTCATTGGAATATAATTGCTTTACAATGTGGTGTTAGTTTCTGCCATACAACATTGTGAATCAGCCATGTGTAAACATGTCCTCTCCCTCTTGAGCCTCTCTCCCCCTCCCTTCATCTCACCCCTCTAGTTTATCATAGAGCAGCAAGCTGAGCTCCCTGTGCTTATGGCAGCTTCCTATTAGCTATCTATTTTATAAGAATGATCACTTTTAGTGTTAATGTGTTTGTATAAAAAATATTCACTGAGCACCCATGCTGTGTCAGTTTCTTAGAGTTTCCACTTTGATATACTCTCTATGTTCTTTCTTGCCCAAACACATAATGCTGCAACCTGGAATTCCTCACTATGAAACACAAGTAATATTGCGGAATATTAAAAACTGTTCCATTTTAGAGACAGTTATTTGCTAGAGTTGTAAGAACTTTTTATTAGATTAAAGAGAAAAGATGATGTAGCACTAGGTGATTCCCATATTTGTAATTCTCACTGAATACACAAAACAATATACTGAAAATCTCCTTCAGTTTATATTAATCTTTAGAGTCAAGAAAAATTATATGTACAAATATATACATGAAAAGCTACTTTGAAGGGCTTTTGTTCAAAATGATGCTTTGTGTTGAGAACACAGAGATAAACACACAATCTGATTATCCTTAATGCTTATTTTTTAATAATGACAGTTTTAAAAACTTGTAGTTCAGTGAGGGCTAAACTCAAAGACTGTACTCATTTAAAAATGTGTTTAGTGGAGCTATATTCCTATTCCTCCAAGCTTTGCCCTATAAATAGTCATTCTGATTGTTTTATAATGGTGGTTTCATTTTTCAGTGAGGAAGAAGAAGTGTTAATGAGAAACTTTTAGTTTTTTTCTGACCAAAGTATAACACTAGAAGGAGTACTCTGGTGAACATAAAAAAATGACTGATTCTACTCAATTTACAGTGTTAGCCCCTAGCCCTTAAAATTAAAAACAAAACAAAATGCTACTTAATTCTCTGGTGTTTTACCTAGGACAAAGCTATATAGAAGACTTCAAAGAACTGTCTTTCTAAGACTCTAGTTCATAAAGCTTGGCACATGAAAGCCATCTAGGTTAATCACTTGTTTCAATTACGCTTCAAATGTTAAAAATATACATAAAAATGAAAAAACATTATCGTAATACCTTCAGCCAAAGAAGGCCATCGCCCATTCAGAAAACAAAGATGAAAATATTAACCATTATTTCCAAAATGAATTATTATAATTTGGGAACTATTATAGCCCTCAACGGCAACCCACTCCAGTACTCTTGCCTGGAAAATCCCATGGACGGAGAAGCCTGGTAGGCTGCAGTCCACGGGGTTGCTAAGAGTCAGGCACAACTGAGCGACTTCACTTTCACTTTCACTTTTCACTTTCATGCGTTGGAGAAGGAAATGGCAACCCACTCCAGTATTCTTGCCTGGAGAATCCCAGGGACAGAGAAGCCTAGTGGGCTGCCGTCTATGGGGTTGGACACGACTAAGGTGACTTAGCAGCAGCAGCGTGGCAATATGCACAAACTGCTAAAATATTCATAATTACTTTTTAACTTGGATATGTGTTTCTTCTTTTAAAACTTTTATTGACATATAGTTGACTTACAATATTGTCCTAATCTCTACTTGCATTTCTTTTTTTTTTTTAACAGAAATTTGTTTATTTTAATTGGAGGCTAATTACTTTACAATGTTGTATTGGTTTTGCCATATATCAACCTGAATCCGCCATGGATGTACATGTGTTCCCCATCCTGAACCCCCCTCCCACCTCCCTCCCCATACCATCCCCCTGGGTCATCCCAGTGCACCAGCCCCAAGCATCCTTTATCATGCATCGAACATGGACTGGTAATTCGTTTCACATATTATATATGTTTCATGCCATGCTCCCAAATCATCCCACCCTCCCCCTCTCCCACAGAGTCCAAAAGACTGTTCTATACATCTGTATCTCTTTTGCTGTCTCACATACAGGGTTATCATTACCATCTTTCTAAATTCCATATATATGCGTTAGTATACTGTATTGGTATTTTTCTTTCTGTCTTACTTCACTCTGTATAATAGGCTCCAGTTTCATCCACCTCATTAGAACTGATTCAAATGTATTCTTTTTAATGGGTGAGTAATACTCCTTTGTGTATATGTACTATCCATTCATCTGCTGATGGACATCTAGGTTGTTCCCATGTCCTGGCTATTATAAACAGTGCTGCAATGAACATTGGGGTACACGTGTCTCCTTCAATTCTGGTTTCCTTGGTGTGTATGCCCAGCAGTGGGATTGCTGGGTCGTATGGCAGTTCTATTTCCAGTTTTTTTTAAGGAATCTCCACACTATTCTCCATAGTGGTTGTACTAGTTTGCATTCCCACAAACAGTGTAAGAGGGTTCCCTTTTCTCCACACCCTCTCCAGAATTTATTGCTTATAGACTTGCATTTCTATAAAACAATTTGAAAGTCTCCAAAAGGCTCTATCTTTAATATTAAAATATACTAATATTCATTAGAAAAAATTGAAATTAAGGGCATGGTTAAGTAAATCATGGCACATGCATAGAGAAAATATTACCAAGTCATTATACTTACCCTTCTGAGGTTTTAAGTTTTCTTTAAAGTTTTGTTGATATATAACACTCATATAAAAATTCATAGTTGGATGAATTTTCCCAAAATAAACACAAATATATGAACCCATGCCCCAACCAAGAAAATATTAACTTCATTCCAATGTGTATAAAGTTTAAAAACCTAGGTTCTATAAGTTTAGACCTCTGACCAGCAGCATCAATCTCACATGGGGAATCTCACAATTGCAAATTGTTCTCTAACTTGCTAATTCTAGGATCCAGCCCTAGACCTACCCAGTTAGAAGGCCCAGAGACAAAGAGACCCAGGAATTTGTATTTTATCAAAGCCTGAAGGTGATTCAAAGGTACACAAAAATGGCTGTCTGGGGAGGCTTTACAAACAGCTGTGAAAAGAAGAGAGGCAAAAAGCAAAGGAGAAAAGGAAAGATATAAGCATCTGAATACAGAGTTCTAGAGAATAGCAAGAAGAGATAAGAAAGCCTTCTTTAGGGATCAGTGCAAAGAAATAGAGGAAAACAACAGAATGGGAAAGACTAGAGATCTCTTCAAGAAAATTTGAGATACCAAGGGAACATTTCATGCAAAGATGGGCTCGATAAAGGACAGAAATGGTATGGACCTAACACAAGCAGAAGATATTAAGAAGAGGTGGCAAGAATACACAGAAGAACTGTACAAAAAAGATCCTCACGACCCAGTGATCATGATGGTGTGATCACTAATCTAGAGCCAGAAATCAGGAATGTGAAGTCAAGTGGACCTTAGAAAGCATCGCTATGAACAAAGCTAGTGGAGGTGATAGAATTCCAGTTGAGCTCTTTCAAATCCTGAAAGATGATGCTGTGAAAGTGCTGCACTCAATATGCCAGCAAATTGGGAAAACTCAGCAGTGGCCACAGGACTGGAAAAGGTCAGTTTTCATTCCAATCCCAAAGAAAGGCAATGCCAAAGAATCCTCAAACTACCACACAGTTGCACTCATCTCACATGCTAGTAGAGTAATGCTCAAAATTCTCCAAGCCAGGCTTCAGCAATACGTGAACCGTGAACTTTCCGATGTTCAAGGTGATTTTAGACAAGGCGGAGGAACCAGAGATCAAATTGCCAACATCCGCTGGATCATGGAAAAAGCAAGAGAGTTTCAGAAAAACATCTATTTCTGCTTTATTGACTATGCCAAAGCCTTTGACTGTGTGGATAACAATAAACTGTGGAAAATTCTGAAAGAGATGGGAATATCAGACCACCGGACCTGCCTCTTGAGAAATCTGTATGCAGGTCAAGAAGCAGCAGTTAGAACTGGACATGGAACAACAGACTGGTTCCAAATAGGAAAAGGAGTACGTCAAGGCTGTATATTGTCACCCTGCTTATTTAATTTATATGCAGAGTACATCATGAGAAACGCTGGACTGGAAGAAACACAAGCTGGAATCAAGATTGCCGGGAGAAATATCGATAACCTCAGATATGCAGATGACACCACCCTTATGGCAGAAAGTGAAGAGGAACTAAAAAGCCTCTTGATGAAAGTGAAAGTGGAGAGTGAGAACGTTGGCCTAAAACTCAACATTCAGAAAACAAAGATAATGGCATCTGGTCCCATCACTTCATGGGAAATAGATGGGGAACAGTGGAAACAGTGTCAGACTTTATTTTTGGGGGCTCCAAAATCACTGCAGATGGTGACTGCAGCCATGAAATTAAAAGACACTCCTTAGAAGAAAAGTTATGACCAACCTAGATAGTATATTCAAAGGCAGAGACATTACTTTGCCGACTAAGGTCCGTCTAGTCAAGGCTATGGTTTTTCCTGTGGTCATGTATGGATGTGAGAGTTGGACTGTGAAGAAGGCTGAGCACCGAAGAATTGATGCTTTTGAACTGTGGTGTTGGAGAAGACTCTTGAGAGTCCCTTGGACTGCAAGGAGATCCAACCAGTCCATTCTGAAGGAGATCAACCCTGGGATTTCTTTGGAAGGAATGGTGCTAAAGCTGAAACTCCACTACTTTGGCCACCTCATGCAAAGAGTTGACTCATTGGAAAAGACTCTGATGCTGGGAGGGATTGGGGGCAGGAGGAGAAGGGGACGACAGAGGATGAGATGGCTGGATGGCATCACCGACTCGATGGACGTGAGTTTGAGTGAACCCCAAGAGTTGGTGATGGACAGGGAGGCCTGGCATGCTGTGATTCATGGGGTTGCAGAGTCAGACATGACTGAGTGACTGAGCTGAACTGAACTCCTTGGAAGGAAAGTTATGACAAACCTAGATAGCATATTCAAAAGCAGAGACATTACTTTGCCAACAAAGGTCCATCTAGTTAAGCCTATGGTTTTTCCAGTGGTCATGTATGGATGTGAGAGTTGGACTGTGAAGAAAGCTGAGTGCCGAAGAATTGATGCTTTTGAGCTGTGGTGTTGGAGAAGACTCTTGAGAGTCCCTTGGACTGCAAGGAGATCCAACTAGTCCATTCTAAAGCAGATCGGCACTGAGATTTCTTTGGAAGGAATGATATTAAAGCTGAATCTCCAATACTTTGGCCACCTCATGCGAAATGTTGACTCATTGGAAAAGACTCTGATGCTGGGAGGGATTGGGGGCAGGAGGAGAAGGGGACGACTAGGATGAGATGGCTGGATGGCATCACCGACTCGATGGACGTGAGTCTGAGTGTACACCCGGAGTTGGTGATGGACAGGGAGGCCTGGCATGCTGCAGTTCATGGGGTCGTGAATAGTCGGACACGACTGAATGACTGAACTGAACTGAATTGAGTTCAGAGAAATGAATTTTGTTATAAAATGACAAAAGTACTGATGCATATAATTTTAATGATGTAAAAATTAGCATAGGAAAAAAGCATGAAAGTAAATATGACAAATGATGATAGTAGTCATTATTAAAAAGCAAAACTATGGGTGACCAGATGATTTTTATTTTCTTATTTATATGCTTTTGTACTATCCAGATTTACCAAAAAGAACTTTGGGGATATTATTGAACACATCTATTTTGGCCTTTGTTATCTTCAGCTAAACCCAAAGAGCTTCTTAACGACACTGTACAATTGGCTTGTTTGAATTCACTGTCATTACAATTTCCACTCTGCATACTAGTATCTACATCTGGGTTAGAGAAGGGAGAAAATCCTACCCAATTATTCTTTAAAGGTTCAGCAAAATAAAAGTACACAGTTGCCAACTGAACACATTGATAGTTGCACAGATGGAAATAAATATTGCCTGCATGACCATAGGAGGCAATCTTGAAATTATAAGGCAAGCTAAATCTTCAAAGATTTCAAATTTATTAAGTCTTTTTATTTTAAGGAACATGACCTTTCTAAAAGAAGCTTTTCAATTCCATCTCTCCCCCAAAAGGCGAAAGAAGTAGTTCTTTATCATAGCAAAATGGATCTTTGATGAGGATGGATTAAAAGAATGATTCAAGAGCTAAAAAAACCATGGAACCTGATTCTGATGATAATAAAGAAGTTATAGCAGCTGCTATCAATGCCCAGCCAGAAACTTCAGTCCTATTTCTTCAGAAAGCAGGACTTCCACATACCAGTATTGGGAAATATGTGTTTGAAGGCTTTTGGGGAAGGCTGCTCTGTTCTAGGGCTCACAGATCAGAAGTGTCAAGGACTTAACTTTCAGAGGAGCAGCCCTCAACCAATAAATGGCAATGTGGGTGTATAAATACCTCAACTCTCTTGACCCACCTAGCAGGATATTTCTGAAGCATACATCTCAACAATTCCCAAAGATTCCCTGAAGGATTAAGTTTATTTCACAAGATGGTAACAGGCCAATTCCCTTCCCTGTATTACTTTCCTATTTCTTTGCTGGTGTTTCTTGTACTTCCCAAATAATTGAGTTTCACTTGAATTCCTATCTCTGTATTGCTTGGGCAAGGCATACAAGGAAAGCGTTGATCTGTTGAATAATGTAGAAGACAGGATAGGCATTGCCTTCAATAAATTTATTAAAATGCATTTTTATAAGCCTTGGGGATTACACTCATTGCTATGATTATAATTATGAACATAAATTAACCTTGCTAATTAGACATTGCTTCTTGAGGATTTGAGCAGTCCTCAGTTTTCCTATGAAGGTTTGAACCATTATTCATATAATGAAAAAGGCACATACAGATGACAGTCAATATTATTTAACAATAGGTATGATATGATTTTTTTTTTTTTTTGGTAAAGAGTCTGCTTGCAATGTGAGAGACCCAGTTTCAGTCCCTGGGTTGGGAAGATTACCTGGGGAAGAGAATGGCTACCCATTCCAGCAGTCTTGCATCGAGAATCTTGTGGACAGAGGAGTCTGGTCTCTGGATTGTGGTCAATGGGATCAAAAAGAGTCTGACACGACTGAATGACTAACACTACTACTATGATATGATTGTTATTGTAAGAACTTTAATAAAAGTAAACACTGCTATAGAGCTAGACCAAATCTTTTTTGCCATCTATTAACCATTTGGTGGCAGGATTAAAAAAAAATTTTTTTTTTATCTATTTGACTGCACTGGGTCTTAGTTGCAGCACACGAGATCCTCGATCTTCGTTTTTGCATTCAGGATCTTCAGTTGCGGCATGTGGAAAACTCTTAGTCGTGGCATGTGAGATCATGTGCGATCTGACCAGGGATCAAACCCAAATCCATTGCATTGGGAGTAGAGACTCTTGGCCACTGGATGGCTAGGGAAGTGAGCTGGTGTCAGGGTACTCAGGGAAGAGTCTGACACAACAGAGGGATATTATAAAGGATCAGGCAAGTGGATATTCAACAAGTTTTGAAGAACTTTTTGATTCTAATAATCAGTAAGGCCCTACTGGTGCATGAAAGAAAGGTGAAAATGAAAGTATTAGTCACTCAGTCATGTCTGATTCTACAGCCCCATGGACTGTAGCCTGCCAGGCTCTTCTGTCCATGGAATTCTTCAGGCAAGAATACTGAAGTGGGCTTCCCTTCCCTTCTCCAGGGAATCTTCCTGACCTAGGGATCAAACCCAGGTTTCCCACATTGCAGGAAGATTCTTTACCATCTGAGCCACCAGGGAAGTCCTCTACTGGTGGATACCAAATGAACATTAACATATCCAAAGAAAAGAATCTTGAATACCAAATATATTAATGTCTTTGTATTATAATAAAAACATTTTAGCATTATTTCCAATGGCATCAACATAGTTAACATGCAAAATAACTGCCAAGTGGTACTCTGTTCTTGGGAATCAAGTTTTCAAAGAAAACAAATGTGAAGAATGTGGATAATTTAAAAATAAAACACAGAAAAGCTTTCAATCTAGCAAAATGACTATCAACAAAGGATAAACCCTCCTGGTGATGTGAGTGGAACTCCTCAACATAAATGAATATAACATGCCTATTGAAATACAATAGCATCCTGATTGGAATGCTTCCTTATTTACACTATGCTATAAACACACAAGGATTTCACCCTGTGTTGAGTGCTGAATAAAAAGGTGAACAAAAATACACAGCTGCTAAAAAAAGGTTTGTAATCTCCAAGTATTAATACTACATGGGAATTCAGAGGCTAATAGTCAAAATACAAGGTTAGTGGCCATGGTTATCAGAATGATTCCCTACAATGTTGGTCAATTAACTAAAGTGTCAAGTGTGAGAGGGCATGAAAACATATTGTTCCTGCTGTAGTTGTACAGAAAAGAAGAAAAAAAAAGGCAAAGGAAACTAGCAAGCAGAATATTCCTTGAAAGATTCAGGATTTACAGTTTATAACAATATTTTATAAGCCTCAAGAACAGATTCCTATCTAAAGAGAAAAATATATCAAATTGAAATGAACTCTTCCTGAACTTATACAAACAGGTAATGAAGAAAATGATTTCTGTATTAGATTTCAACACAGAATATTTAAAAAGAATAATTCTGCATCTGAAAAAGGCAACGTTTCTGAACAGGACTTATTTTTTCCAGTTTCCCATCATGCCCAGTGAAAGTTTATAAATTTCCAAATACATCAAATACACCATTGAATACATCATCAAATACAAATATATCAAAGTATGCTTGATATTAATTTCTCATTTTGATACTTATTTCTCATTTAAATGCTTTCTTCTCTGCAATCACCCTCTGTGTTTTTTCAGTGTTCTAAAATTATTGAGGCTTTCAATGGCTAAATCAAAGATTTCTCTTGGTAAATGTCACATTGCACTTGAAAATATGTGGGTTATTTTCAAATATCTTTTGATATTGATTTCTAACATAATTCCACAGTGATAAGAGAAGAGACTTTGTATGATTTCGATACCTTTATACAATGACATTTTCGCAACTTGTTTTATGTCCCTGGATATGTTCCAGTATCTCCTACTTTATAGTTTATGTGAACTTGAATATAATTTGTATCCTGCTGTTCTGTGAAAATAGTAAAAATCTTACATTGGATTGGTTCACAGTGCTTTTCTGGTCTACTTCATCCTTCTGCTTTTCCATACATTCATTCTATTAATTTTTGAGAGTTTGATGTTGAAACTCCAACTAACAATCTTATCTACTTAAAAAATAACTGTAAATATAGTGAAATGATACTCAAATTTTCTCTGTATTTTCAAAGTCTCCTGTAAATGTGTTGTCATACTTTCATAACTTAAAAAAAAAGTGTAGCACTATCTAGTCACCACAACAGAGAATTATTAGCAACTTTTCCTTATGCTTCAATTGCAAACCATATCTTTAAATAATTTTTACCCTTTTAAACTCAGATGCACAGCACTGGATGAATTGTATCTTTGTGCCATGACATTGATATCATTGATCCATACTCATCTCACTTTTATTGATTAGTTATTCAATTAGTGTTTTCTGAATAATGTAACAAACATCTGCTAATTCACCACCCCAAAACAAAAGAGCATCAGTTCAGTTCAGTCACTCAGTCGTGTCCGACTCTTTGCGAACCCATGAATCACAGCACACCAGGCCTCCCTGTGTGTCACCAACTCCCGGAGTTCACTCAGACTCACGTCCATTGAGTCAGTGATGCCATCCAGCCATCTCATCCTCTGTCGTCCCCTTCTCCTCCTGCCCCCAATCCCTCCCAGCATCAGAATCTTTTCCAATGAGTCAACTCTTCGCATGAGGTGGCCAAAGTACTGGAGCTTCAGCTTTAGCATCATTCCTTCCAAAGAAATCCCAGGGCTGATCTCCTTCAGAATGGACTGGTTGGATCTCCTTGCAGTCCAAGGGACTCTCAAGAGTCTTCTCTAACACCACAGTTCAAAAGCATCAATTCTTCGGTGCTCAGCCTTCTTCACAGTCCAACTCTCACATCCACACATGACCACAGGAAAAACCATAGCCTTGACTAGACAGACCTTAGTCGGCAAAGTAATGTCTCTGCTTTTGAATATACTATCTAGGTTGGTCATAACTTTTCTTCCAAGGAAATCGTCTTTTAATTTCATGGCTGCAGTCACCATCTGCAGTGATTTTGGAGCCCCCAAAAATAAAGTCTGACACTGTTTCCACTTTTTCCCTATCTATTTCCCATGAAGTGATGGGACCGGATGCCATGATCTTCATTTTCTGAATGTTGAGCTTTAAGTCAACGTTCTCACTCTCCACTTTCAGTTTCATCAAGAGGCTTTTTAGTTCCTCTTCACTTTCTGCCATAAGGGTGGTGTCATCTGCATATCTGAGGTTATTGATATTTCTCCCGGCAATCTTGTTTCCAGCTTGTGTTTCTTCCAGTCCAGCATTTCTCATGATGTACTCTGCATATAAGTTAAATAAGCAGGGTGACAATATACAGTCTTGACGTACTCCTTTTCCTATTGGAAACCAGTCTGTAACTGACATCTAATTACATGATTCCTCCAACAGTACATCCCTGTTAGCTCTGCAGTGCAAGGTAGTCATCATCCAAAATTTTGATCATTTCCTAACTTTCCTTTGAAAACAATTTTTTGCTTTTCTATGTATCATTTGTTAGCTTGTTCTAGTTCTTTTTAATGTTACAAAAAGGATAGCATGCTACCTATAATCTTTGGGAACTCATTTTCTTCCTATAATATTATATTGCTATGATTTTTGACGATGTCACTTATTTCTATAGTCCATTTACTTTATGGATAATATTTTATTGTGTGAATATGCACTTTATTAATCCATTTTCCAATAAAAGAGCTTTTGAGCTGCTTCCAGTTTTTACTATTGGAAATAGTATTATGGATTTTTTTGTATATGTTTCCTTTGTAAATGTGTAAGATTTTCTCTTTAATGGAGGTTTCCTCTAAACTGGAATTTGCTGAGTCACAGTAAATGGAATGCTCAACTTAAGGAGATAACACCAAATTACACTCCTGCCAGCAATATATAAGAAATTCCATGCATCTACATCCTCCTTGAAAAGTATTTCTACATGGAAATATTGACTAACCCTGGTTTCCTACGTGAAATACAAAATATATGAGATTAAAACAGGCTTACTAATGAAATGGAAACATTTGGATTTGTTATAAATAACTAATATTAATATATTTATAGACCAAAAGTCATAATATAAATATAATTACAAAGTTTAAATTTGGGATTGTTGCCTATTCCTCTTTCATTTAACCAAATAAGTTATGAATATATATTGTATAAACTAAATTACAATACAAATAAATATCATTTTTAAAGAGTAGAATTTTTAAAATGCTCAATTCCTAGTATCAGAAAAGAATGGATTTTTCCCCATCTTATTCTTCTATAATATTTCACTCGCCCATAGAAATGATATCTTTCTCAAGCTTCTCCTCTGTTTTCTCTCCTTCCGCATCCCAGGAGGGTCACTGATTTCCACAGATCTAATACGAGTCTTCTTTCGCTCTCACACTAAATTCCCTTCCTGAGAAATCCCACCTAGTTTCACTGGCTTAAAATACCATTTACATACTTGTGAATTATTTTTTTCTTCCAGTCTCTCTTCTGAGCTCCAGGTCCCAGTTTCCATTGACCCACTGGACATCCTGCAGCCTCAGTTGACTAATAAAATCAGTAGACATGATTGGTAACCATATAGAAAGACCCTCATATATTTCTAACAGAGAATGCATAATTTTTTTCATTGTCCATGAAGATTTACAAAATAGTACATTTGGTCATAAAGAAAATCCTAACAGTTCCTCAAAAGTTGATATTTTAGAAGTCTCTATGTCTAATCATAATCCAATAAAATTAGAAATAAATAATAAAAGTTCATCTAAAAAAATCCAGAAGTGTAGCTCATTAATCACATATTTATTTATTAAGTGTAATAACAGGAGATATGTGGCATTTCAATTAAGCACAATATTTAATAATGACACAATTGTCCAACCACCTAGAAGAAAGTAAAACTGGAAATCATATGATTGCAATTTCCAGATAAATTTTTAATGTAAAAATAAAATAATAAATTCCAGAAAGAGAATATACATTCTTATTCCATTGAAAAACTTGGAAAAACATAAAAGACAATAGATACAGAGGAATAATATCAAAAGCAAAGTTAATCAATAAATGATATGCTTTGAAAAATAATTAGGTAAAGCAGGTAGCCGCAGGACTAATAAATAGATTTGCAAGAGTATTATTTCTTATATTGACAAGAAAGCAAACCAGTGGAATATTAAAAACAATTGACAGGCAATTTTGATGACTAAATATACATAAAAAGAAGCTCATAATCACTTATGGAGAAAGCAAACCAAAGGAATTAAATATCTTTTTACACCCATCCCTGTTGGCTCAGACAGTAAGGAATCTGTCTGCAATGCAGGAGACCTACTTTCGACCCCTGGGTCAGAAAGATCCCCTGGAGAAAGGAATGGCTGGCTACCTACTCCAGTATTCTGCCTGGAGCATGCCATGGACAGAGGATCCTGGCAGGCTACAGTGCATGAGGTCGCGAAGAGCTGGACGTGACTGAGTGACTAACAGTTTCACTTTTTTTCTGCTTTACACCCATCAGAGTCTCAAACCATGAAAGACTAAGAACATATGAGAGAGTGAGAAAATAGTATCGTGGTACTATGAGGTGCTGGCACTTTTTGGAAATCAGTCTAGCAACATTTCATAAAATTAACAATAGGCAGGTCTTTTGAGCTAGCAATTTGTTCCTAGAAAGAAAATCCTAAGAGAGATAGAAGTATTTAAGGAGGATGATTGAATAATATTGCTATATCCATAGGGAATAATATGCAGCTACTAAAAAGAATGAATTAGAGTTACAGTAATTTGAGGAATTTTCTCAACATTCAGAAAACTAAGATCATGGCATCCAGTTCCATCACTTCATGGGAAATAGACGGGGAAACAGTGGAAACAGTGTCATGTGGGGCCCTAAATGGGAAACCTTAAAAAAGATGGGTTAGCTTTGTGGGAAACTAAGATGGCGCCTGGCGGAAGAGATAGGGGCGTGGTCTATGTTAAAGTTTTTGATTGGTCCTCTTGATTCCCGTGCACGTGGACAGTGCGTGAGCACCATAGACTCCTGTTATAATGAAGGCACATGACGATTTGACCTTTCACATGATTGGTGCAACTATGGCATATTACGATTTGACCTTTAACATGATGGGTGCAACTATGGAAAGACCCTCGCAAAACCCCCCTGCTTGCCTTGCAATAAAGCGGAACTGCTCAGATGGAAGCCCTGTCCTGTTTTATTGTCTCTCGCTCCCAGAGGGGCTGGGTTGGTGGACAGCAGGCTCACCTCTCCTCGGGACCCTTTGGTTTTGCTGAGGGAAGTTCCACTGCCTCTCTCTTTCTGGGGAGGGCCTCCCGTGGTGTCAGACTTTATTTTTGGGGGCTCCAAAATCACTGCAGATGGTGATTGCAGCCATGAAATTAAAAGATGCTTACTCCTCAGAAAGAAAGTTATGACCAACCTAGATAGCATATTCAAAAGCAGAGACAACAAAGTCTGTCTAGTCAAGGCTATGGTTTTTCCTATGATCATGTATGGATGTGAGAGTTGGACTGTGAAGAAAGCTGAGCACCAAAGGATTGACGCTTTTGAACTGTGGTGTTGGAGAAGACTCTTGAGAGTCCCTTGGACTGCAAGGAGATCCAATCAGTCCATTCTAATGGAGATCAGTCCTGGGTGTTCTTTGGAAGGAATGATGCTAAAGCAGAAACTCCAGTACTTTGGCCACCTCATGCGAAGAGTTGACTCATCGGAAAAGACTCTGATGCTGGGAGGGACTGGGGACAGTAGGAGAAGGGGACGACAGAGGATGAGATGGCTGGATGGCATCACCGACTTGATGGACATGAGTTTGGATGAATTCTGGGAGTTGGTGATGGACAGGGAGACCTTTTGTGTTGCAGTTCATGGGGTCGTGAAGAGTCAGACATGACTGAGCAACAGAACTGAACTGAGCTGAGGAATTTTCAAGAGGTATTTTCAAGCAAAAAAAGCAAGATACAGAGAATATGATTTTTTTAAAGGCAGACAATAACAATAGAAACCCTATATGTGGAGAAAAATATGCGAAGATGTATTCTAGATCCTAACACGTGTTGCTGGGTGGAGGAAGAGGCTGATGGATTAAATATGCTGAAACTTTTTTCACAGCCCATGAGAAAAACCAAAGCTATGGGTCTGTGATCCGATTCAATCACGTCCTTAAAGGACTTCCCCAGTGGCTCAGTGGTAAAGAATCTGCCATGCATGAGACACAGGAGGCGTGGGTTGAATTCCTAGGTCAGAAAGGTCCTGGGGGAGGAAATGGCAACCCCCTCCAGTATTCCTGCCTGGGGAATCCCATAGACAGGGGAGCCTGGCAGGCTACAGTCCAAAGGGTCTCGAAGAGTAGGACATGACTGACTGATTCAGCATAAATGATCAAAATGTGCACACTACTCCTGAATACATTTAAAACACACATCTCAAAACCAGTCACATAACTTCATTTATAAAACAAGTATGAGTGTTTCATTTTCATAAGAAGAGATTTCTTAAAAGACATAAGGATTTACTTTCAAAAGTCCTAGCACATCCTCTATTGGTCCGGAAAATTAAGTGGGTAGGGAGGGTTTTTGTCCTAGCAACTAAAAGACCTGCAATCCTTTATTGTTTATTCTTTTTACTCTTTGACTTCTTGTCCTTTACTCTCCCTAAGGATGAAATTAATGGTCAGCTGCACCTGTCCATCTGACCCAGTTGGTTAATTTAGAATTAAAATTCACTTATTCAGCACCACCTCAGCCCCTGTGGCACTACAATGATAGCAATAATTCCAATTAAAAATGTACCTATTCCTGCATGTACTATCTAACTCTTATATACCCTTTTTAAAAAGATAATTAATGCTTCTTCTTGTTGTCTCTGGGTTTTTAGTATTTCTCTGTCAATAACAGCTTTGCTTTTAATCATTTGTATTTATTAAAAAGCAGAAATAGGCAGAAAGAAGAGGGGAAAAAAACATCATTTGTGTCTCTGCAGAGAAATTGCTTGGAAAGCTGTCAAAGTTTCTTTAGATGATTTAAATCAGGGAAGGTAGCTTTTACAGGAAATGAATGTGCGACAACAGATTAGGTAGGCAAATTCACTGTGGATAATTTATTTTTTTAACATTAGTGTGCCCAGTGCATTGTGGGTATGTATTTGTATGTGGGCATGCACATCCTTATACATTTATGAGGATTCAAAATTATATATGCTTCAAATATAAAAACCACCAGAATGAAATCAACTGGTATTTTTTGGTAGCTTATAGCAGTTCTAGGCCCCCCTGAGTGAACACACCACTCAATAAAATATATCTTGAGTTGGGCTTCCCAGGTGGCACTAGTGAAGAATCAGTCTGCCAATGCAAGAGACCTAAGAGACACAGGTTTGATTCCTGGATGGGGACGATCCCCTGGAGGGGGCCATGGCAACCTGCTCCAGTATTCTTACCTGGAGAATCCCATGGACAGAGGAGCCTGGTGGGCTATAGTCCATACGGTCTCAGAGTCGAACATGACTGAAGTGACCTAGAATGCACATCTTGATTTATAAGTATAGTCACATAATGAATTTTATTCCAAGCATTCTTATAAAGAAAATAGGCTCCTCATGTTTCAGACCTATCTATACCTAAAAGTTAAGTTATCCTGAATAGGCAGAGATTCTTAGTTACTTCTTTAAAACCAATTATTTTCATCCACACCAAACCCAACCAACTAACTAACTAGCTAAAATTTCTCCTTTTATATTTGGTATAAATCTTTCTCTGTTTTTACATTGTTAATGTTTTGTGTTATTTCACTTCCTTTCTACGTGTAAGAAACTTTGGTTAGAATTTATTTTCATATCCTAATAACTTTTGTCTTTTATTATGACATGCCCAGGTGGCGCTAGTGGTAAAGAATCCACCTGCCAAGGCAGGAGACATAAAAGATGCGGGTTTGATTTCTGGGTTGGGAAGATGCCCTGAAGGAGGCCATGGCAACCCACTCCAGGATTCTTGCCTAGAGAATCACATGGACAGAGGAGCCTGGTGGGCTGCAGTCCATGGGGTCGCAAAGAGTTGGATATGCCTAAAGCAACTTAGCACTGTGAAATTCTAAGCTATTTATTCTTAGAGTATTGATGTCTAATCTTAAATCTGAAGTCTTATATTTGGTTAATGATATACTCTTCTTTCATTTTTTTATACTTTGTCTTTTGTTATGTGAACTGTGATTTTTCTTTGTCTTTAGAGATTTGCATTGTCTAAGGATTTTGAAATATTTATACTCTTGGTTCTGCAAACCTTCATATATGCATTCTTTTGAAGAACTTATAGTATCAGAACTCAACGTCAAGTATGAAAGTCTTTTTTGATACTGCCAGTATAACTCAAGGTATTTAGGGCATATTTATGAAACCTGGTAATAGCCTCATATTCCTTTTATTATGATCTGGAATTTTCAGTATTTACAAGAACTGCTTTTGGTATTCAACCTAATTTTATTTTTCACTAATTTAAATGTCATTCAAAATCATTTCTTTTAGAACTCTGAATCTTTACTTTGGATTCTTGTGTCCTTTAGCTATGGCAGGTCTTCATTTTCCTGGAAAATTTCCTGAAAGAATGCCTTGCCTTTGCCTCCATAGCTAAAGCTTCTGGGTACCAATTTTTTGTATAACTTTTGCATAACATTCCCCCTAGGTTTCTGTTTTCCTTGCTATCTCCAACTGCAGGGAGACAGAAAACCAATCTGATTTTTTCCCTTTGTATGAATTTTACCCAGATGTTTTAACTATGAGATTTTCCCCCGGCTCCTAATTGAATAAAAAAGATCATAGTATTTTGAGGCAGGAGTCTTTGTTTTCTATTTATTCATCTTTGGTTGCACTGAGTCTTCACTGCTGTGTCTGGGCTTTCTCTAGCTATGGGAAGCGGGGGTTACTCTTCATTGTGGTGCCCAGTTTTCTCACTGAAGCCTGGGGGCTTTCTTGTTATAGAGCAGGAGCTCTAGAGCTCCGGCTTCAGGAGTTGTGGCTCACAGTCTCTAGAGAACAAAGCCTTTTTTTCCCCATCATTCTTCTCAGCTAAAATGTGAACATTTTTGAATGTGTGTGTTTAGGTTTATTTTATTCAGAAATAGTTTTCTTTTATTGTATGTGTTTTTCTTTCTTTCTTTCTATTTGTTCTGGTTGCAGGAGTGTCAAACATTCTTGTCCTCAGTCCTTCAGTTGTATCCGACTCTTTGCAGCATCATGGACTGTAGCCCTTCTGGCTCCTCTGTCCTTGAAATTTTCCAGGCAAGAATATTAGAGTGGGGTGCCATTTCCTACTTCAGTGGATCTCCCGAGCCAGAGATCAAACCAAAGTCTCCTGCATTGGCAGATGGATTCTTTAGCACTAGTGCCATCTGGAAGCTCCAAACATTCTTAAGAATACAAACTAAATACAGATAGAGAAGTAAAGATCCTCAGTTTAATTACAGGTGTCAGATGGACAGGGAAGCCTGGCTGGTTGCAGTCCATGGGGTTGCAAAGAGTCGGACACAGTTGAGTGACTGAACTGTCGGTTTAGAATAAGTTAATATCCAAATTTCATTGTCAGTCTTAAGATGTTCATCCCCAGAACTGGTAGCCTATCTACCACAGTATCAATATTTTGAATGTCTAGATTCTTTCTGGCTGGACCCTGATTTTGAGCCTAAGTTCATCACTAACTGTCAACCAGCCCATGTGATGGTCTCCCCCTCAGAGTCAGAGAATGACTTCTTATCTGGTGCCTCAGCTTTGATCATATCAACAAACAACCATACTTGCTTTGTTCTGGACCTTAACCCTACCTTCCAAAAGTCATTGTTATTTTGCCTTATCCTTCAATCTTGTCTTATTATACAATTAGCCTCCACTAAATTCACTTGTATAGAATCACACAGACAATGTCTATATAATTTGGTGTGTTTGTGTGTTAGTTGCTCAGTCATGTCTGACTCTTTGCAACCCCATGGAATATAGCCTCCCAGCCTCCTCTGTCCATGGGATTCTCCAGGCAAGAATACTGGAATGGGTTGCCATTTCCTTCTCCAGGGATATAATTTGGTAGAAGATCAATTAATATAGAGATATATTATGGAAGAAACATGAGTAAGCATAGGAGATACACAGTATAAAGCTCCTGCTGCTGCTGCTGCTGCTGCTAAGTCACTTCAGTCGTGTCCGACTCTGTGTGACCCCATAGACGGCAGCCACCAGGCTCCCCCGTCCCTGGGGTTCTCCAGGCAAGAACACTGGAGTGGGTTGCCATTTCCTTCTCCAATGCATGAAAGTGAAAAGTGAAAGTGAAGTCTCTCAGTCATGTCCGACTCTTCGAGACCCCATGGACTGCAGCCTACCAGGCTCCTCCAGCCATGGGATTTTCCAGGCAAAGTACTAGATTGGGGTGCCATTGCCTTTTCCGATAAAGCTCCTATAGATCTTATTTCACTACTGTGACTGAATATAAGGTTTCAAGCTGCAAGTATGACATTGATAATTTTATAGGCAATATGTCAAAAAAGATAAATATCAAATCTTTTCAACTTTGTTAACCTCTCTTGAAAATATGAGGTGATTAAAAGCTGATGCTATGTTGAAAATCACACCTCTTGCTTCAGGCAACAAAAGAATACCACAAACTTTGTTACTGGATGAAATACAACTTACTCAGCACCTTCCCTCAATCTTCAGGCAGTACCATCTAAACTCCAGAGCTGTGATGTGTCATTAAGTAGTTCAGTTCAGTCTCTCAATCACGTTTGACTGTTTGTGACCCCATGGACTACAGCACGCCTGCAGGCCTCCCTGTCCATCACCAGCTCCCGGAGTTTGCTCAAACTCATGTCCATTGAGTCAGTGATGCCATCTAGCCATCTCATCCTCTGTTGTCCTCTTCTCCTCCTGCCTTCAATCTTTCTCATTATCAGGGTCTTTTCTAAGGAGTCTGTTCTTCACATCAGGTGGCCAAAGTATTGGAGCTTCAACTTCAGCATCAGTCCTCTCAGCAACATTAAGCAGTACCATGAACTTATTCCTATGGCTCCCTGTTGTAAACGTGCTAAGCCTGAAAGCAACAGTCATCCTATTCTAAGGACTCCATTTTCCCAAATATTCACTTTCACCTCCAAATAGCTAATTTTGTAAACTCCTTGAGGATAGGCACTTTTATCTTTTACGTTTACCCACAACATCCACCGGGCTTCCCAGGTGGCTAAAGAATATGCCTGCCAATGCAAAAGACATAAGAGATGCAGGTTGGATCCCTGGGTAGGGAAGATCCCCTGGAGGAGGGCATGGAAACCACTCCAACATTCTTGCCTAGAGAATCCCATGGACAGAGGAGCCTGGTAGGCTACCGTCCACAGGGTTGCAAAGAGTCAGACATGACTGAAGCGACTTAGCACGCAACCATGCACCACACCCACATCAGGGGCTTCAACATAGCATTTTTGCTCAGTAGAAAGTAAATGATGAATGATTAAAAGAATGAATTAATAAAAAAATTGTTCATTCATATTCCCACTCATCTTTTATTTCTGTATCAAAGTTAATTCCACTGTTGAAGTAAATATAAGTTGAAAACTAAATAGTGCCAGTTCTTCTTACTTAAACATGTCCATGGGAGGCATGTTCTCTTTCTCTTTGTCACTTTGCTTGGTTCTCTGGAGAAATACCACTGAAGAAACACGTTTCCCTCAGGTGTATGAGAAGATTTAATGGACTTGGCACTACTTCTCTGAGCCGAGGATAGTAAGGCCCTGACTGTTCTGGTTGCTGTCATCGCCTTCAAGACAATTGCTCTTCTATTTTAACCCCAGTCCTTTCAGGCACTTTGGAATTTGAGATAACTACAGAGTTACTTGATGTATTGAAAACTGCCCAAATTCTACTTTCTCTTTTGTTCTTCCTCCTTGGTTCACTGAGAACATTGTATTCAGCCTGTCCCACTGTTTCCCCCATGAGATTTGAGATGCTTGTCAAAGAAAAACAACAGTGAAGAGGATAATTAATGATCCTTTGATGCTCGCCAGCTCTTAAGAGGTACTTACCTGCGGGCTTTCAAGTGTTTCAGAATTCCTTGAAGTCCCAAGTGCATGTCCTTCCAGCCAAGTTCCATATTTCCTTCAGCGTATGGTAGACAGTGTAAATATTTTCTGGGTCCCCATTGCACTATAGCTCAGTGTATTGAAGTAAATCTTTTCCATGAGAATGATCCCAGTACATGTATAGTATGCTTGAGAAGTATGTAGTTATGATGGTATGCCAAGTGCTTTCTCGGAAACTTTTGAGATAATCACAGATGTCCTGTGGAATTTGTCTTTCTTTCTTCTGATTCCAACACATGAAAGGATTTAAAAACTACTTCCTTAGCCAGAATTCATTTTATGTCTAAAAAGCTAAACTTTTTCACCCCATCTTACTATAAGCTGGGCCATTGAGGAGGAAATAAGTTAGTGTTTTACAAAACTTGGCAATTACTTTTTGATAGATAAATGATACATAGATACATAAAGAAATAAATAGGGCTTGAATTAAACATGAACTGGTATAAAATATGTAATCCAGGGTCTTCTTGGTCTTATGGAAGTTTTTCTTAGGTCCTTGTTGTTGTTCAGTTGCTAAGTCGTGTCTGACTGTTTTGTGACCCTATGGACTGTACTCACCAGGCTCCTTTGTCCAAGGGATTTCCCAGGCAAGAATACTGGAGTGGGTAGTCATTTCCTTCTACAGGGGAAATCCAGAGATCAAACTCGCATCTCCTGCATTGGAAGGCAGATATTTTACCACTGAGCCAACAGGAAAACCATCATAGGTCTTATATTTAGCTGTAATTCTGACTTATGAGTAAGGCTTAATACCAATAGAATAGAAAGTTTGGGAATGAGAAGGAAGAATGAAAGAAGAGCATCTTCTATTGCTAACAGATTATTATTTATTTGGACAACTTAAAAAAGACCATTCAAAAAGTCACTATGACATTTTGTCTCATTTTACTTGAAAAGTGATAAATTTATTCCATAATTTTCTCAGTTATCATATGTAAGGAAAGATGTTGCCAAGGACCTTTTCTCTTTTTTTTAGAATATTTGTTAATGTACATGTCTGTGTTGGGTTTTAGTCGTGGCAAGTGGGCTTCCCCAGTTTGTCACATGGCCCCAGGGTGCACGGGCTCAATAGTTGTGGCCTGTGGCTTAGTGGCCCCAGGCATGTAGGGTCCTAGTTTCCAGACCAGGGATCAAACACATGTCCCCTGCATTGGAAGGCGGATTCTTAGCCACTGGGCTACCAGGGAATTCCCTTTTTATCTTACAATACTATTTTTATAAGCAAAGAAGTTTTATCAGAAATTCTATTTTGAAAAGTTCACCATAAAGTGAACTCAGCATCTCACATTATAAAAATCACCTTAAAAAAAAAAAATCACAGAACAGGATGAGTAGACAAGATGTTAAAGAGTTTGTTTTGACATAAATCCCGCCAGGAAGATGTTTTCCAGTTTCCAAAACCCCTTCAGGATTTGGGGGTTTCCAAAACCCCAGACCCTCATTTATTCACAGCTCTGATATTTCATTATGCAATTGGGTGTTGCACAACTGTGAGAAATTTTCATCGCTTAGACTACCAGGCTGTGTTAACATGGTGGCCTCCAATCCATATTTGTCATTTTAGACAAATAGTTGTCCAAATAAGAACCATAAGAAACAGTTTTTATTTTAGAAGCATTGAATTTTTCCCCCAAAATAAATCTTATTCAGACTGACACCATATAAAATAGATAAAAGCAGGATCACTCTGGTGGAAATGTAGATGGGGCGTCCTATAGACCCACTTCACTCTAGCTCCCTGGAAGAGCTTTTACGTGTCTACGAAAAGCAATTCAAATGTGGTGCTTTAAAGCAAAAAGTTTGTGTACGGAAAAGACAAATTTTTCAAGATTAGTTGAAGCCTTGGAAAGTGGTTTGACAGAAAAGTATGAACATGGACTTCAATAAACCACTTCAGATGTGGGTCTTGAGCAAGTCATAGCTGTTCTAGGACATTGGATTACATAAATGAGAGGGGCATGTGGTTTTTTATTTTTGTTTTTGCTTTTTGAGCCATAGGCTTTTTGAGAATCTGAAAAAAAAAAATTCAAAGTGGTCTCCCTTTATCTTGTCAAAACCACATAGACCCACATCTATGCTTTCAGAGTCCAAGGATCTTTGGCCTTGACCTTCTGGGGCTCCATGGGCATCTGCTCTACATAAGCATAAGGTCATTCAGATCTCAGAGTTATTTTACATTTTTTAAGCACCTTTAAGGGATTTTCAAGTCTAACGAGGAAATTTACCTCTGCTTTCTGTTTGCTTCCTGATGGGGTCAGCCGGCTCCCCTGCTCTGTAGATGCAGAATAAGACTACATGCCCTGCTCTAAACAGAATTTTTGCAACATTTTCTATCTTCAAAAAAATAGAAAGGCTGGTTCTAATGAGTATAGCTCCATGGTGCAGTCCTTCCCTTTCCTGCAAATATGCTTTACAAAGCAAGTCTTTTTGAAGCGAAGAACCACAATCATTTTAAGCATGAAACAACCCTGCCCAACAGGGAAGACATAACCTGCAGGGCTGCAGCTGCTGGAAATCCAACTGTGTCTAGTTAACTAGACAGGGAGGCTGAAGATGGCCGGCAGCCCTTTCAAATCAGAAAACCTCAGAATCTGCATGTATTAGGCATGTACTATTTCTTGTTGAAAAAACTATGACCAGGATATACTAATATTCACCCTCCCTCTCCTTTTCTCATTAGAAAAGACCCTGATGCTGGAAAAGATTGAAGGTCGGAGGAGAAGGGGATAACAGAAGACCAGATGGTTGGATGGCATTGCCAAGTCGGTGGACATGAGTTTGAGCAAGCTCTGGAAGTTAGTGATGGACAGGGAAGCCTGGTGTGCTCCAATCCATGGAGTCGCAAAGAGTTGGATATGACTGAGAGACTGAACTGAAATGAACCCTCCCCTTCTGTTCCCACTCAGTTTCACACTATATTACTGCTTACAACTCAATTATTGAAAGTGATAGAAAACCAGTTACCTCTGAATCCGGAAGTGCCCACATTTCTCAACGACTGACACTGAGGTTCTTCTTTCTCTGGACTCTCCAAATCATCGATGCTTTTTCCTCTTCTAAGACACTGATGAAATTCTAGACTTCCGTGCTGGTCCAGTAGTCTGGAATCCATCTGCCGATGTAGGGGAAGGGTTCAATTCCTGGTCCAGGAAGCTTCCACATGACTCAGAGCAGTTAAGCCCAGGCACCACAATTACTGAGCTGCAAATACCAAAGCCCATGTGCCCTAGAGCCCATATTCTGCAACAAGAGAAGCCACTGCAGTGAGTAACCCATGCACCACAACTAGAGGTAGCCTCTACCCGCTGAACTAGAGAAAAGCTAGTGCATAGCAACGGAGACACAGCACAGCCAACAAGAAATAAATAAACATTTTCTTTTAATTTAAAAAAATGCCTTCAAAAAAAGACATTGATGAAATTCTAACCTACATGTAAATTCTGTGTTCTGTTCAGTTCAGTTCATTTCAGTCGCTGAGTCGTGTCCGACTCTTTGCGACCCCATGAATCACAGCATGCCAGGCCTCCCTGTCCATCACCAACTCCCAGAGTTCACTCAGACTCACGTCCATCGAGTCCGTGATGCCATCCAGCCATCTCATCCTCGATCATCCCCTTCTCCTCCTGCCCCCAATCCCTCCCAGCATCAGAGTCTTTTCCAATGAGTCAACTCTTCTCATGAAGAAAGTACTTGGAAAATGTACATTTCTGGAGAGCAGGAACTGGATTCCAAATGAAAAAATAGTGTCTTCTTGTCTATCAACTTCTATTTATCAACTGAGTGAGGTTGCCCAGAGCAGAGGGTTAGAATTAGAACTATTTCAAGGATGGAGTTTTGTAATCAAGTAATACCTGTCCAAGCACAGAAGGTATTTTAAGGATCCTAAAGTCTCTCTCCAGCAGCCTTTGTCAACACCCCTGGCAGGGCTCCTGCTCACCAAGAGAAAGCAGTACTAGTTGAGCAAACTGATAGATAAACTGATAGATAATGTAAAAAAGGCAAAACAACATGCATAAAATCCCCACAAAATGTTTATTTTTCTGCCCACTTGGGTTTAAGAAAATGCACAGCATTTTCATCTATTATTTTTAAATCACAAAATATATGTTTTATCTATGTTTCAATGTACCTAGAAAATTTCTGGATATGCACCATGAAACACTGAATGATGACTTCCAGGGAAAGAGAATGCAACAAGCTGGAGGAAGTCCTTCACTTTTAAGCATAATTTCCATAGGAGGATCTTCACCATCAAGTGAGTTGGTAAAGTGTGAGTTCTGAAAGAGTTAATGCTGATATCAAGTGTAATCCCTAGACTTGAACCTCTTTATAGGAAGATTCTTTTGCCACTTTAGGGCCCTGGTCATTTTCTGAAACAAAATAGGTTTGATGAATTAATGAATCAACCAGCCAATTAACCAAAGTGCCTTAGACATGACTTCTAAATTATAACTCTAGACTGGTTCTACCCAAACCTCTTTCTTGCTTGACCATAACCAGGTAGACCAGAATTCACATTTTGTATATATCATGCATTAGCTGTAGTAGTTGGGGTGAATTCTTAAATATTTTGCAGTTAAAGCTTCTCCTTTGTGATATTTTCCAGGCAGCCTAGCAGTTAAGACTCCACTCTCCCACCTCAAGGGGCACGAGTTCAATCCCTGGTCAGGGAGCTAACATCTTAGTTCCCTTAGTGTGGTGTGACCAAAAGAGTGTTCTAAAAAATTCATAAAGGTTTCTCCTTTGTAAATTGGGAATGATCCTCAAGACTAAATAGGGATGATGGTCACAGAGCGCCTACTTAGCTCAGGGCCATGTGAATAGTAGGTACCACTAGTGTTAATTTCTTAAAGATGCCCCTAACTTTCAAGGCTAACTTTGTGGTTCTTTTTTCCCTCCTTATTTAAGTGATGTGATAGGAACTTAACAACAACAACGAAAGTCCTGCAAAAGTATTATTCAGCCCCTGCTGGGTGATAGAATATCTCAGACTCGGAGTGCGCTCCCTTCGAGCACTCACAGAAATGAACGACAATAATTTAAAGGACAACACAGCTGAACTGATTAATCATTTAGTGCCCTATGCCGAATCCCAGGTTTCCTTGGCTTTCCTAGCGTGCTTAACTATTTTTCAATGCCCTTCATGTGATGCTTAATAATACGTCATATGTGCCCTTCAATAGGTAATTACATTCAGTTATCCCATTTTGAAAGGGACAAAAAAGAACAAAGAGAGACTTTTAGAGTGAATGCCATCCTCACAAATCAGTGTTTAATCTCTTATAATCCCTTTTTCCTTGGATACAATATGAACCCTATGTGAATTTTAGTCAATTTCCATAAAAGCACTTCTTTTGAACTCTTTGAAAATCATGCATACCATATTGCTAGAATTACAGTCACTTTCCACTTTTACATATTATCTATTTTTTCTAAGTTTCTTGGAAAGTTAAAAAAAATTTTGAAAAAAATGGCAAATTGTTTTGTCTAATCATAACTTTGTTGGTCTAAATATGCAATGTCTTAAGTTGCTTTTAAAACCTAATAGTCTAAAGTCTAGACAGACATTTCAATGATTCTGTTAACTATTCAGTCAATTCAGTTGAATAAATTAGATATGACTAACTCATTTTGGTATCCCCCTAACTCAGCTTACTGCCTTGTCCAAACATAGTAGGCACTAATAAATACTTATTGATTTAAGTTGTTTGTTTTTTTGAAGTTAAATGTACTTAGGTTGAAACTAGAACAAGTAATTTTGATAATGCATGTGAAATTCCTAATAACTTCTATTAAGTCCTTTTCTAATTCTCGTGCACCTTCCTCTGATAAGTGAGTTTTATTTGTTCTCTTATGTTATTGAGCTTGGGTTTAGATGCAGATTAGCAAATTACTTTTCCAATATCTATTATCTATTTTGTTTTTAATAACTGTTTATTGGGTTTTAAGTCATCTCCACATCGTCTTTGCTCTAAGCATCCCTCTGTTGTGAATGACTACACAAATAAGAAAAAAGTAAAGAAGAAACACCATGGATGCCAAGAACAAGCTTCCTGCCAGCAGGTGAGATTCATTAATAAGGGAGAAGGAAAATCATTAATGTTTCACTCCTATGAGACAATAACTCTGTAAGAGTTAGATTCGATCAAATAATGATTAGATGAATTAGAGGAGGATTCAGATTAACTGTGAAATTATTACTTCTGGGAATCTGGTTTTGTACTTTTTAATTTTTAAATATGAGAGCATGATTCTAAGAGATCAATAAATCTGAGGAAAGAATAAGATTAAGACATCACCCAGTGTGTTTCTATATACAACCATAATTGTACTATTACAAAGTTTATTAAAATAGCCACATGTTGGGTTATCCCCCTTAATCCTTTACATTTTGAATTCCAGTAATCATGGGGAATAGATGGGGAAACAGTGGAAACAGTGTCAGACTTTATTTTGGGGGGCTCCAAAATCACTGCAGATGGTGACTGCAGCCATGAAATTAAAAGACGCTTACTCCTTGGAAGGAAAGTTATGACCAACCTAGATAGCATATTCAAAAGCAGAGACATTACTTTGCCAACAAAGGTCCGTCTAGTCAAGGCTATGGTTTTTCCAGTGGTCATGTATGGATGTGAGAATTGGACTGTGAAGAAAGCTGAGTGCCGAAGAATTGATGCTTTTGAACTGTGGTGTTGGAGAAGACTCTTGAGAGTCCCTTAAACTGCAAGGAAATCCAACCAGTCCATTCTAAAGGAGATCAGCCTTGGGATTTCTTTGGAAGGAATGATGCTAAAGCTGAAACTCCAGTACTTTGGCCACCCCATGAGGAGAGTTAACTCATTGGAAAAGACTCTGATGTTGGGAGGGATTGGGGGCAGGAGGAGAAGGGGACGACAGAGGATGAGATGGCTGGATGGCATCACTGACTCGATGGATGCGAGTCTGAGTGAACTCCGGGAGTTGGTGATGGACAGGGAGGCCTGGCATGCTGGGATTCATGGGGTCACAATGAATTGGACAGGACTGAGTGACTGAACTGAACTGAACTGAAGCCATCATAACCAAACCACCAAGGAACATATACTTCTATCATGTAATCTGCATTTTGTCATTGTGTATGCATGCATGCCTGCTAAGTCAGTTCAGTTGTGTCTGACTCTTTGTGACCCTATTGACTGTAGCCCCCCAGGCTGCTCTGTCCATGGGATTCTCCAGGAAAAAATACTAGAGTGGGTTATCATGCTCTCCTCCAAGGGATCTTCTAGACTCAGGGATCAAACCCTGGTCCCTTCTGTCTCCTGCATTGGTAGGTGGGTTCTTTACCACTAGCGCCGCTTGGGAAGCACTTGTCATTGCCACCAAAACAAAATGTAAAATGTAGCTTTTTTTGTACTGTATTTTTTTCTAAATATGGTATCGTCATCCCAAAACTGAGGTTAGAGTTGGCTTTATAAAATTTAGTTCCAAAGGTAGGAAATATAGCTGATATATATAGCTGATATATAGCTATATATAGTCAGGTGAATTTTCTTGCCCTCTCTTTCTGAAGAACTAGAAACAAAGGAAAACACATGGATAGCCCTAGCTTCTCTGATAACTTGACTATCACATATAAACAACCAATGTGTCATGAGACACAGAATCCTATAGCTCTACACTTAGATCTAAGCAACTGGGGTGTTTGTTTGTTTGTTGTCCAGGGCCCTACACTTAACTACCCTTCAGGTGCTTGGGATCACCCAGAGCCAACAGTGCCTTGCATGTGGGATAACCCGAGCCGGGACAAGAACCCTCATGGTCCTCAGTCCTGGTTTCCAGGGTGCTCTCTGGGCCCCCTTCAACCTTCTACCAACCACCAAACATGGGGTTGACCAGGCAGCATGAAGAGCACTGAGGTTCACTTCAACTGGGTTGTCCTGTTTTAGGCCTGGATTCCAGGGGCCACTTAGTAAGCAGATCACTCTGGTTCCCTGGCACCATACTTCTTTCATAGAATCAGCTGAGATTGGGCCCCCAGAACACTAATTCGTGGGAACCTCGTGTCAGATGTCAGAGAAGGCGATGGCACCCCACTCCAGCACTCTTGCCTGGAAAACCCCATGGATGGAGGGGCCTGGTGGGCTGCAGTCCCTGTGGTCGCAAAGAGTCAGACACGACTGAGTGACTTCACTTTCACTTTTCACTTTCATTTATCGAAGAAGGAAATGGCAACCCACTTCAGCGTTCTTGCCTGGAGAATCCCAGGAATGAGGGAACCTGGTGGGCTGCCATCTATGGGGTCGCACAGAGTCAGACACGACTGAAGCGACTTAGCAGCAGCAGCAGCAGCATGTCAGATATAAGCCAAGACTTGAACCCTAGATAGAGGCTCATTTGTGACTCTAGCCATCCATGTTCTGGCCTCGAAAATACCTCTGGACTTCACTATCTGAGAATTTAGTGTGGTGTTAGACATCCTTTACCCCATGTTCTCCCAGCTACTGGCACCCAGGGTAGCCCCTCCATCTTTACAGCCTCCACCCACTGTCCTGGGGGTGGCTGCCCTCTTCCCAGGGCTTTTGAGGTCATTGCTCCACAGTGCCAACAGGCCTTGCCAATCCATGTCCTCTCTCACCTCCTATCCATGTACTTGCTGTATTTCTCTCCAGATTGCCCTAAGTTGTACCAGAGAAAGAAGGGACATTGTGTGTAAAAATGAGACTGCTCTTCCCACTCTGCCCACAGTCCCTGAACCATAGTCCCTACAGGCGGTGATATATGGACAACAGTTCACATCCTAGGAACACAGTGATTACAACCTGATTTCTTCAAAACTGTACAGACAAAAACATAATCATAACTAATTTAAATGCCAACATCTGTTACCTTTGACCTAGAAAATGTTGTAGTATTTATAATGTTCAACAACGAATGTCACTGGCATTTAAGCTGGTTCATTATTTGAGTGGACCAGTCCACAGTCTCCTGAAAAGCAGAGTTGTTCTCATTTTATATATTTGCATTTATCCATGAATGGACTGTACAAGAATCTGGGGGGTTCTATCAGAATTGTGCCTCAAGGAGCTTTAGGATTATGCTGTGCACAATTCTGCTGTTCCTTTCCCACCTGCCTTTACAGAACAAGACCACAATGCACCATCACCCCCCATAAGGTGGGAGGCAAACCTGATAAGCAAAGAGAGGAGCTGGCAGGTTTGGGAGGGACACAACCAAATCTCAGGCTTGTGTTTATCCAATCGTTAACTGCCACAGCTCTTGAATAACTGTTGTTTAAATTCATTTCTCAGCGGCAGAACAAAAGGGGTGGAATGAAAGCCATGCCATCGTTAGAGTGCTCATTAGAGTCAGTGAGGAGAAAGCAGGCTTTGAGATCAACATTCTCAGGGAGACAACATCCAGACCATCTTTCGGTTCACAATAAGATCAGTAGGCAGAGCGGTGGTTAGGCAAAGCCATTTGCTTTGTCTGCAGAAAGATTACAGAAAGGAGGACAATCAATAGCTCCATGGCAGAAAATCTCCCTGGTTTGTGCAACCCTTTCGCTGAATCTTTTGTTGCTAATACGGTTTTGGTAATAAGAATCTCCTCTAGAGCCTTTCAGGGCATGCATTCTGGGAGCCGTTAGTCAAGCAGAAAGGCCACAGATCAAGCCTATTGTCTGCTGCCAAAGGCTCCATTGAACCCTAATGGACATAGGAATCTAGCTAAACAAAGACTCCTTAGTGCTTTGCTCAAATGAATCCAACATCAGAGGCCAAGGGAGTCGTTTTGATTATCTGAAAAGGTAGTGATTAGAAGGTGCATATATTATGAACACCAAAAGGGGGGTGAAGGAAGGAAAGGAGTAAAAGAAGGTAAAAATGAGAAGGATGAAAATTTTCTAGCTGTCATGTTTTCTCAAGGGTTTGTTGGCAAAAATTTGAAAGCAAGCTTAGTATCCCTATATGTCCTTTATCTATTTGAATGCAGAAATGCACTATTCATTGTCTCTAAAAGAGACTAGTTGCAGGTTTGCATTAGCGTTTAACTAGTCTTCCCAATTTGTGACAAATGAAAAAGAGGAAGGGCATGTTCAGCTTGTACAAGTCATTATTATTTAATGCAGGTAACTTCTAGAAATCAAGTAATCTTTTCTCTAAAATCTTAAGCATCCATTCTCTTAGTCTGAACTGGTAATTTCTGCTTTGACTCTGTTTATTTTCTCCTCTAACTCTGAAGACACTCTTTACTTGGTGGGTAAAGTGATATTGTGATATCAGTCAGTGATACTGTGCTTTCACACTCAGGGTTAGAAATTAACAAAGGAGAAAGCCTTTAACTGCTGAAATTAAGAAACATAAATGTTGAGAAGATCTGCTGGAGAAGGAGATGGCAACCCACTCCAGTAGCCTTGCCTGGAGAATCCCATGGACAGAGGAACTTTGCAGGCTACAGCCCATGGGGTTGCAAAGAGGCAGACTTGACTGAGTGGCTGAGAGCACACACGCAAGAGTGAGCTATCTGAACTTGAAGCACAGGAAGTTGGCCACCACCAAGGGGCTCAATCCTTGCTCATCAGGGTTCAGTCCCTGGGTTGGGAAGATCCCCTGGAGAAGGGAATGGCAATACACTCCAGTGTTCTTGTCTGGGAAATCCCATGGACAGAGGAGCCTGGTGGGCTACAGTCCAAAGGGTCAGAAAGAGTTGGACACGACTGAGCAACCAACACACACTGAAATAAAAACAAAAATAAAAAAAATAAAATAACCAGAAATTACTACCCACACTATTGACTGACCATTTACCACATGACAAGAAAGAGTTAAGCTCATTTAATATCCACAAATATCCAGAGGGATCAAAGTGTGTCACTTAAGTCTTGTCTAACTCTGTGATCCTATGGATTGCAGCCCGCAAGAATACTGGAATGGGCTGCCATGCCCTTCTCAGGGGATCTTCTCAACCCAGAGATCAAATCCGCATCTCTTAAATCTCCTGCCCTGGCAGGCAGGTTCTTTACAACAAGTACTACCTGGGAAGTGACAAAGGTGAGGTTAAGGGTACTTAGGTCACTTGGCGGAAGTTAAGTAGCCAATAAGCAAACTGTGACTAGGACCCAGGCCTGGCTGGTTGAGACCCATCCTCCTTACAACCTTCTCAACTTTCCCTTTAATGCCCTTCCCAGATTTGTTCTTTCCTTTTCTTCATCCTACTGAGATTGTCTCCCAAGCCTGTCCTTTCTGAAACTGAAAAAAAGATCTGTTTTATTGCTCTCAGATTATGATATGGAGAACTTCAGTTTGAACAAAACTCTTTATTCACTTGGAATGTCTGATTCCTTCTCACCGAATCCATTGAAGATAACTTCCTATAAAGACTTATAGGAAAGACACATGCGGGCAGGGCGGGGAGGGGGTGGCAAAAAAACATGCTGACTGCAAACTCAGCGATCTGCTTCACTGCTCTCCTCCTCCGCAATGCTACGAGCGCCACTACAAGGTTGGTTCTGCTTCAAAATTTGCCCATTTCAGCGCAGCTCTGGGAGAAGTAGGGCACTCAGAGAGTGAGTTTCCTGGAGCTTCTTTCAGGAGAAGCAGGCAGTCAACCAACACTGACGTGTGGTCAGACGTAAGCAAGCAAGAGTTTCACATTGCTTTTCCTACGGCAGGGATTTTTACTTGGTTCTCCTTTGATTTTTAGTTACTACTAGGGTTTCTCTCATGGCTCAGATAGTAAAGAATCTTCCCACAATGCGGGAGACCTGGGTTCGATCCCTGGGTCAGGAAGACACCCTGGAGGAGGGCATGGAACCCACTCCAGTATTCCTGCCTGGAGAATTCCATGGACACAGGAGCCTGGCAGGCTACAGCCGATGGGGTCACAAAGGGTCAGACACGACTGAGCAACTAAGCGCAGCACAGCACAGGTATTCCAGCATTAGAAAATGAAAATATAGGATGTACAGTTGAATTTGAATTTCACGTAAACTATGAAAATTTTTCTGGTCAATGTAAATTTATAATTCAGATAAATAGTAGGTAATGCTTTTGGTTTCCCTAAAGAAAGAAATGGCAACCCACTCCAGTATTCTTGCCTGGAAAATTCCATGAACTGGGGAGCTTGGAGGGCTGCAGTCCATGGGGTCACAAAGAGTCAGAGGCAACAGAGAGCACACACCCATGCAAAGGAGTTTCCCTGGTAGTCTAATGATTAAAACTTTGTGGTTAACCCACACAGGGTGCATGGGTTCTATCCCCAGTCAGGGAACTAAGGTCATACAGACTGCACAGGGTGCAGTCAAAAAGAATTTTTTTCTAATAATAAGAAATGTTTAGTATAGATGTTGTTAATATAAGTGTGACCCATGTAATATTGGGAATATCCTTGTACCAAAATTTTTTTATATTAAAAATTATATACTGTTTATTAGAAATTTAAATTTAACTGGCTATCCTAATTTTATCTGGCAATCACAGAATTCACTATGGTGAATCTACACATGACAATGGAACCTGGGATGGGCTATTTGTATAAAAAGATTTTGCCTTTGAATTTAAAAAGAAAAGAGAGTGGCAAACACTGCATGATATCACTATAAGTGTATGATATCATTTACATGTGGAATCCAAGAAAAATAAGCTAGTTAATATAACAAAAGAGGAACAGATTCACAGATACAGAGAACAAATTAGTGGTCACCAGTGGGGAGAGGAAAGGGGAAGGACTAAGATAGGGGGAGGAGTTTAAGAGGAACAAACTACTACATGTAAATAAGCTCCAAGGATATATTATACAGCACAGGAAATATAGCCTGCATTTTATAAAAACTATAAATGGAGTATAAACTTTAAAAATTATAAATCACTATGTTGTATACCTGAAACCTGTATAATATTGTATATCAACTATACCTCCACTTAAAGAAAAAAAAGAAAATCTCCACCACCATCCTAAGGAAAAACACTGACAGTACTCTACTACAGAGGAGATTTGCCAACTCTAACAGAGAACAGTGGGCTTCTCTGGTGGCTCAGTGGTAAGGGATCTGTCTGTCAATGCAGGAGACACACACAGTTTCGATCCCTGGGTGGGGAAGATCCCCTAGAGAAGGAAATGGCAACCCACTCCGGTATTCTTGCCTGGGAAATCCCATAGACAGAAGAGCCTGGTGAGCTACAGTCCATGGGGTCGCAGAAGAGTCAGACACGACTTACGGACTAAGCAGCAGCAGAGAACAAAGGCATTCTAGTCACAGTGTATTACGGCACACCATTTCACCACCCACTGTAAATAGCTATTTAATGAAAACAGTGACAGCACTGATACAGAGAAAATTAAGACACACAATGACAAAGACACACATTTACTTACAATCTATTCTGAGTGCCCTCATGAGAAAAGTAAGGAATGTGCCAATCGGTATAGCATTTCCTTTGCAATTTTCAAGCAATTTCATTGCCATTTGATTGCTATTTTATTGTCTTTTTGGTATCAGTCTTGGTAGAATATTTTCTGGATACATATTTACTCAATTATACATTCATTCTCTTAACAAATATTTATTGCGTACTAACTACGTGCAATGTAACACATTTAACTTGTGCCATCCTCCTTTGTGCATGCTCACTTGTGTTTGACTCTTTGGGGCCACCTGAATGGTAGCCCATCGGACTCCTCTGTCCATGGGATGTCCCAGGCAAGAATACTGGAGTGGGTGGCAACTTCCTACTTCAGAGATTTTCCTGACCCAGGGACTGAACCTACATCTCCTGCATTGGCAGGTAGATTCTTTACCACTGTGTCATTGGAACTCAAAAACCAGTAAGAACCAACCACCATCTTAAAAAATGCTACTGTTCATTAATACAGTGTAAGTGGCTAAGAATGCAGGGAGGAAGGTGTCACTTATGTCTGAAGTTAGAGGCTGAGTGTGGTGGGCACCACTAGACCTCCTATTGGGCAGTGTTGAAAAAGGAAAAACATCCTAGTCAGAAACCAGTCCTTATATAATTGTCATGTAGGTATTTATTCAGTTTTGCTGCCTATTATTTCACACTAATGGCAAACTGGTTTATGGACATTTCGAAAAAAATGATTTATTTTTAAAAGTAAAGCACGGCCAGGGCCTTCAGTAACGTTTGATAGTCCTTCATTGTTTTGCTTGAGTGGTTTTATTTTTAATGTCATGAGTAGTTAGCCTTGAGTGCACATGTTAAGTTTTTCTTCATGTTTCAGCATTTTGCGAGGACCAACAAACATCAGTTTTACATTTAGGAGTGAATTCTATCCTTCTTTCTCCGTGCCTCAATCAGGGAAACATTTCTTTTCTCAGGGCCTGTTTGCTGTTGCTGTTGTACTATCAATAGAATGTAAAAAATATACATTATGACCTCTATCTTCCTACCAGGTATAGTAACGAAGGCAGTGCCTGGGAGACGCCTTCTGCCTCCTTAGGGATTCTGAAACACTGAGCTGCTCTGTATCGCTCAGCTCAGCTGCCACACATCTCCTCCAGCTGATGGTAGTTATGAGGAGCTGTTGACCGGACCTTTCAGCTCAAACGAAAGCGCCCTTTCCCGACATGCAAAGTGGCTGTTGTTTGCACTTTAGCTGCAGGTCTTGGGGCTTTGGATCCTATTGCTTATTGGGTTTACACTGTGGGGACCAGTGCTGCAGAGAGAAATTGCCACTGGTCTCATTACCGTGTGTCTGGGCTCAGGCTCCAGCTGAAGTATTTGGCTTGTTGACTTCCACACTGGAATTCATTTCCTTCTGTGCTCTCCAGTTATTGCTACTTCTTTTTGTTTAGACAGCTCCAAGGAAGCCAAAAACTATGCCAGTGTCATTAATTCCCTCAATGTCCTTCTCTAAGAAGACGATTATTCCACGAATATCAAGAATAGCCGAACAATGTTCAAAAATCTTTGTGTTCATCCTTCATTGTGGCCAATCCCATCAATGTTTAATACAAAACAAATCCCTGGACACTGAGCGTAGAGCTAACAGGCAGACTGTCACAGAAGAGAACTCAGCGAGGTCAACAGTCATTTATTTCAAAATATCATTTCTCTACCAAGGGCAAGTCATCTTAGGGGTCAGCTGACATTTACCTGGTAGTTCAGGGGAATAATTTCAGTTATTCTGCTTTCCTTCATGTGACGTTTTTCCTTATTATCCATCAATTTTGAGTCATAGTCATATTAGATGCTGAACTCAATTTCAGCAAAAAATTTTTTTTCTTTTCTGCTTCAATGTTCTCAGCATTAAATTCTAAGTATTGTGCATGAAGGGGTTGTCAGTATTTGCTTTCCAATTAACTGATAAAGCCCCTTGGAATTTCCCTACAACGTGTGAGAGACCTTGAAGGGAAAACCATCCCTGGATGAGGAGCTTCATAAGATTGTTCAGTGACACTTGGGATTACCTTGTGTTCCTGAATGATTCTCACCAAGAAATATTTGTCATGTTTAATTGACAGTTTAGTGTTACAAATATGTATTAAGTATATTTACTCCAGCCAAGCATTAAGGTAAGTAACAACATAGCTTATTCCCTCATAAGAATTAGGGGAAAGCATGCTAAATATTTCCTTATCTGCTGACAGCTAGATCGTCTGTAACCACTTATCTCTGGTGGCCTTTTGGGAATGTCATCTCCAGTTTTGTGAACACGATCAGTGTCACAGCAGTGTGGATAGCCACTTGGGATCCATCAAAGCAGGGCCGGCTCTGGGCCCTTTCTCTGCTTAAGAAATAGAGCCTGATCTTGATCCTAACAACATCTGTTTAGGATTACCTACTACTTTTCAGAGCCCCTCTTTTGGCCTTCGATCTTTTGCATAATCCTCTCCAATTCTTATCTCCTAAGGGTGCCACTCTGGCTTAAAATGAGATAGAGTGTCTGCCTGACTAGAGATACCTGCCTGAGAAATGTACATTCTTCCCTGTAAAAGTTTGGGTTCTTTTTTTCCCCCCTTGCATTTACAGTGAATGTTAGAGAAAAAGCCAGGAAAGAAGGGAAAGTGATGACATGTGAGTTTTTCCCCTATGGTCTTCCTATCATCTCTTCTATTTCTAAAATTGCCTCTTTTCTCTTGGGAAAGGGGGGAATGCCTTCTTTGCATAACTGAGTGTGGCTGTGCAGAGGTCAGGCTTAGTGAGAAGTGATAGGTTTGGTAAAGTGGGTGAAGATCCCCACAGAACAGCAATTTTTTTAAGTTGCTTTTTTTCTGTATTAAGATTTTTATTTATTTTTTTGTGAGTGTGTGAAGGGGGTTGAGGTTCTTACACATGGACTCCTGCTTCAAAAAGCTTTCAACACTCAGAACAGTAGTATATTCTCAAGTTTTCCTATTGCTATTGTTACAATGGACATAGTAAATACAATGAGCACATCCAGTGATGCATAAGAGCTGTGGAAAGGGAAAAATCGTGATAGTGCAATTTCTTCATCACCAAAGAAAAAACCACAACCTTAGAAAAGGTGATGAGATGTTTAGTGCCTGGAAACAATACCTACAGGCAAGTTCAAATGTCCAAAGACTCTGATAAACAAAGAGATGGGGAGACTTGGAATGCACGTCTGCATGCTCCGTTGCTAACTCTTGTCAAACTCTTTGCAATCCTGTGGACTATAGCCCTCCGGGCTCTTCTGTCCATGGAATTTTCCAGGCAAGAATACTGGAGCGGGTTGCCATTTCCTCCTCTTCCCAACCCAGTGAGTGAACCCACATCTCCTACAGCTCCTGCATTGTGCCATTTGGAGAAGACCCTCGAAATGTCTCCCCTCCCCTTTCTTGCACTGTCTGCATCTCCACACAGAAATACACTCACACCAATCACTAATACTTACAATTATCCTAGGATTTCTTCTGTTGAAGCAAATTGAAGTACTATTTAGAAGGATACTGGTTGCATGAACCACCATCTATCAACTCAAATTTGTTTACATCTGGTTAGAAGATATAACTTCTAACCAGTTCTTACCTGGCTAGAAGAACTCTTGAGTAAATTCACCAGAGATACTCTGGCATCCTATATTGACCTAATTAACTATGTACTTGGGATAAAGGGTTATGGGGGATCTATCTGTACTTCAGTCCTGTCTGACTCTTTGTGACCCTATGGACTGTAGCCTGCCAGGCTCCTCTGTCCGTGGGATTCTTCAGGCAAGAACACTGTAGTGGATTCCTACGCCCTCCTCCAGGGGGGTCTTCCTGACCCAGGGATTGAACCCACAGCTCATGTCTCCTTCATTGGCAGGTGGGTTCTTTACCTCTATCGCCACCTGGGAAGCCCTGTACCTTAGGAAAGTGGGCAGCAATTCAGATGTTACTGTGGGGGTGTCTGGAGCCACAAGTAAATCCTGAGGCTAGAGTGAGGGATGAAGGGGAACAGAAATAGCGTCAGAAAGAGAGGATCAAGAGAGATTAGTGAGTTACAAAGGATGCTGGAGGAAGGGTCCTTTAATTCATAGGTAACCATGGCCATGAGTGTCTCTGAGTATTTCTCAAACAGGCCAGTGACTATATGGGCAGCTATTTCCCTCATGTTTATGAGGCCTCATCACTGAGTCAACTGAGATCTAAATAGTTCTTTTTGTAAAAATACACTGTTAAGAAAACATCTCTATACATCATCTAGTGATCTGTTAGAACTGGGAATTAATCAGTAGGAAACAATCACTTCAGAAAGTCTTTGCTACAACTAAATAAACGTAAGATAAGTTAATATGAACGGGTAACAAGAAATGATTTCCATATTTTACTGACAAGTCATGTTAGGAATCATTATCCTAATGTCTTATGAACTTCCTGTATTATCAAATGACATTCTAGAGTAATATTATGATCAGAAGAAGAGTTTTTCATTGGCATGTGACATAAGCAAGGAGGTTCTGTGACATATACATGTTTTCACTCCCTTAGCAAATCATTGCTTTCAGAACACTCTAACAGAAAAGTGGAAGTCGCTCAATTGTGTCTGATTCTTTGCGTCCCCGTGGACTGTAGCCTACCAGTCTCCTCTGTCCATGGAATTCTCCAGGCAAGAAAACTGGAGTGGGTTGCCATTCCCTTCTCCAGAGGAATCGTCCCAACCCAGGGATGGAATATGGGTCTCCTGAATTGCAGGTAGATTCTTTAAAATCTGAACCACAGGGAAGCCCTTGAAACAGAAAAAAAGAGAAATTTAAAGTTTTTTGATGGACTTAACATATTCAGAAGGCCCTGGAAAGCCATAGTCATCACCATAAATTCTATTCTCATCCCAGTAAGTTTTTCCAATGTGAGAAGTTTGTCTCCGTGACTTAAACAACTGTCTATAGCTGATACTGAATGATGGCAGGGCAGGAGCCTTCTTTGCTCATGCAGGATGGCTTTTGTGTTAACTGCTGGGCTTAATTCCTGCATTGAGAATCAGAAGGTAATTGAATAGTCTAGAGCCCATCCAGCCAATTGCCTAGGGAAAGGTGTCTCAGAAACAGAAAGCAGAGCTGAGGAGGATGGGACTGAATGTTGACCCTCTGCCCCCTGGCATTATGGGGATGACGTCTGACCACAGTAAGCCCCCTACATATGAATGAATTTCATTCCAAGAGCACATTCGTATGTCCAATTTGTTTTTAAGTCTAACAAAGAAAGCCTAGGTACCTAACTAACACAGTTGTCTATATAGCACTATACTGTAATAGGTTTATAATACTTTTCATACAAAAACAATAAACTTCCCTGATAGCTCAGTTGGTAAAGAATCCTCCTGCAATGCAGGAGACCTCGATTCAATTCCTGGGTTGGGACGATCTGCAGAAGGGATAGGCTAGCCACTCCAGTATTCTTGGGCTTCCCTGATGGCCCAACTGGTAAAGAATCCGCCTGCAATGCGGGAGACCTGGGTTCAATCCCTGGGTCAGGAAGATCCCCTGGAGAAGGGAAAGGCTACCCACTCCAGTATTCTAGCCTGGAGAATTCCATGGACTGTATAGTACACGGGGTCTCAAAGAGTTGGACATGACTGACAGACTTTCACTTTTTCAAACACGAAAAATCAAGAAGACATTTTAAATCTTATAGTATAGTACATTGAAAAGTGCGGTCACACAATACAACAGCTGGCATACAGACACTGGCATAGAGTGAACAGACAAGAAGGGTTACTGACTGGAGGAGGGAGAGGAGGTGGGAAGTGATAGAGCTGAAGGATTGTCAGCAACAGGAGATAAAGGGCAAGCTGCAATTGCACTCACACCTGACGTTCACAGCATGCACATTCGCATCTTTGAAAGTTTGCAACTTGAAGGTTGCTATGTACAGGACTTACTGTGTGTCTCTCAGAGGGCCCTGGAGTTTGTGAGTGTGACCTTGGGATCCTCAAAATTCTAAGTGAGGGAAACTGGGGCAGAATGCTCTCACTCAGGGCCACAAGGAAGCTCAGGTTGGATGTGCATCCAAATAACTAGCCTGCGGGATTAGCTTGGGTAGAAGAGACCCGTGTTCCCTGATGAGGCAGAGATACCAGCTCACATGATTTTTAGGAAGGAGGTGCCAATCTTCCTGGTTCCAAGGAGCTGTGCACGAATGTGTCCTGGAGTTTGGGAGGGGATGGCCTTGGCAGCAGAGGACACTCGGGGGCCGCAAGGCCTCTCCAGTATCTGCAACATGGTGACAGGGTGCAGGCTCACACCTCCAGTAGTCTAGCATGTGGCCACAGTCTACACATAGCAGCGTAGGGACCCGAGGAGGACATGAATAAGAGGTGACCCCAAACTAATCAGGGCACGTAAAGGGATTCAGTGAAAGCACATAAAGAATCACTGAGTCTTAAAAATTATGGTTTATGAATTTTCAAATTCAGTAAGGAAATCAGAAAAGTCAGTCATTAACACAAAGGAACAGAATCATTCAATTGATAAGCTGAAGTTAGTAAATATATGCTCACCACATAGAAACTATATTTTTATATATCAAAGGAATATTTACAAAAATGATCAGATAGATACTGGCCTACAAATGAAACTTTAACCAGTTTTTCATAACCAACAGTTTTCTTTCCTGGGACATATGATCTAATCAAAAAGAAAAAGCAGAGTACCTCCTGAAAATTAGTGAACAGTCTTGCAATTTACACTTAGAATACAGAAGACTCTACAGATGAGCAAAGGGCTTTATGTGGGCATTCTTAAACGGGGCCTTCCTCTTGATCCTGCCTGGGAAAGTAATATCAGTGTGTAAACATCATGTAGAGGCCCCCAGGAGGCCCAGAATGTAGAGCTTCCTTCAAGGGAAGTAGCTTCTAAGCCGGTTACCCAAGGAAACAAGAAGAGACTAACACAAGCCGTTTGATCCTGGGGAACTCTGTCTTTGATAGCATCAGAAATTTATTTACATATGTTTCTTTGTTTCCTTTGTTACTTTTAATGTGCTCTGCCATGGAATTTAGTGTTAGGTGGCTCCAGTGGTAAAGAACCCACCTGCCGATGCAGAAGACATGAGAGATGTGGGTTCGACCCCTGGGTCAGGAAGATCCCCTGGAGGAGGGCATGGCAACCCACTCCAGTATTCTTGCCTGGAGAATTCCATGGACAGAGAAGCCTGGTGGGCTGCAGTCCATGGGGTCCCAAAGAGTTGGACATGACTTAGTGACTGAACACACACACGTACATATATATACATATGTACATATACATACATATATATGGGTAAGATAAATATTTATATTAATGTATATAAAACATTTATTTTATATACAATGTATGTAAATATGAAAGTGAAAGTCGCCCAGTCATGTCCCGCTCTCAGTGATCCCGTGGTCTATATAGTCCATGGAATTTTTCAGGCCCGAATACTGGAGTGGGTAGCCATTCCCTTCTCCAGGGGATCAATACAAATTATATATAAAATATTTTATACATAAAAATATATCATTATATAAAATATATGTAAACATATATGATGTTTATTTATGAGAAATGGAGTATTTCCTGCCATATCAATAAACAGTGATGCCACAGTCATCAGCTATTGCAGCCTTCCAGGGCAACCAGGAAGGAGAACAGTATCTGAGATCTGGCACTAGGTTACAGCCACTTCCTGTGGTGAGCACTGAGGAAAAATACAGGAACCTGCCCCCAGATAGCTGAGATGCATATGAAATTAATGACTGCAATGAGTGCAGACTCTTGCATCTTTCCAAACACAGAAAAGTGCTAATTTCCTTACTTGAGCTTTCAGGTTTTCTCTAATTCATAAAGATACTTTTTGATGTTCAGACTACCTGCCCTTTGTTGCAAACTTCTATGTAACCTGAGTCCTCGCCACCCTCCCACCCCTGCCTCCTCTAAGCAGTTCTCTCAGGGTCACTTGAAAGGGTGCCTCCCAGGCTTCCAAGTCCTAAAAATTCCCACCTAATAAAACATAATTCTCAACTTTTAGGTTGTGAATAAAGTTTATTCATTTATTTGTGTTTCTGGCTCCCTGCTTGCCTTGGAAGAAACACCAGGGCTGTGGGCCATTGTGGAGGTTATTCTCTATCCTCTCTGCCAACTCTCCAGATGTTGCCTTTTATCGCTCAGGTTCCCTAGGAAAGCCCTGTCCTCTCCTTCTCTGTCACCTGAATGGCTGAGAATTGAAAGCTGACAAGAGCCACAGCAGGTAGAAGTAGAAGGAGTTTCCTTCGCAGGCAAGGGTCTCGCACCTCTGAGCTGCGGACCGGTACCTCCTGCCAGATCAGTGGTGGCATTAGATTAAGGTGCACAGTAAATGTCATGAGCTTGAATCATCCCCAAATCACTATCCTCCCCATCCTCGTCCATGGAAAAATTGTCTTCCAGGAAACACCCCTGGTCCCCAAAAGTTGGGACATCTGCTCTAAGGTGTGTTAAAAACAAGTCTGGATTAATAGGTAAAACTATTCCAAGAGCATTTTTTTTTTTTTTTTTTTTGCTTTTATGAAGACTTAAGGAATAAGGCACATTCACCTGAGAAATGAAGGATAATGAAAAAACTGACACTGTTTAGAAAATTTCTGAGTGTTCAGATCCCACTGCAACTTAAAGAATTAGAGTCCATGATACACTGCCATGGAGGTCTCAGTTTACATATACCAGGAAAGAAAAATATTTCCCTGATATTCTATTTACGTCTTCTTAGTTAAATAAATCTTAATTTGCACCATTGTGGTGTAGGTGTGTGGTATTCTAGACAGTGCTGTGTTAAACTTTGATAGAGTCAAAACTGCCAGAAAAACATGAGTGACCTTCTAATGTAAAACAATTTCAAGGATGGTACTAGTTACAGTATTAGTTAAAGTTGTATTGATTGTGCTGCTACTGTTGTTGTTCAGTTGCTAACTCGTGTCTGACTCTTTGTGACCCCAGGGACTCTATCCCACCAGGCTCCTCTGTCCATGGAATTCTGCAGGCAGTAATACTAGAGTGGGTTGCCATTTCCTCCCCCAGAGTATCTTCCTGACCCAGGGATCCAACCTGCATCTCCTGTGTCTCCTGCCCCGGCAGGTGGATTCTTTTCCACTGAGCCACTTGGGAAGCCCTGAGCTGCTGTAACAACCTCTAAAATGTGTAATAAACAGAAACCATTTCTTGTTTATGCCATGTCCAAACTGGGCATTCCTAGTTAGCAGACAGCTCTCTTCCAAGTGATGATCCATAGGTATCACCATGCAACTTGTGGCTTCCAAGGTTGCTTGGGTGATGACTTCCAGCCACTCAGAAGAAGGCAACAACAGTAATAATAATAAAAAGAATGAAATAAAGCCATTTGCAGCAACATGGATGGATCTCGAGATTATAATACTAAGGGAAGTCAGACAAGGGAAGACAAATATCATGATACCGCTTATATGTGGAATCTAAAAATAATCTTGAAATGAACTTATATACAGAACAGAAATAGACTCACAAACATAGAAAACAAGCTTATGTTTACCAAAGAGAAAAGGGGAGAGGGGACACAAATTAGGAGTTTGAGATTAACATGTGGATACTGCTATAAATAAAATAGATAGCCAACAAGGACCTACTGTATAACACAGGGAACTATACTCAATATTATGTAATTACTTATAATGGAAAAGAATCTGAAAAAGAGGTATCTTGAGGTAGGTAACAGTGGACTTGGCTGCGAACTAGTAGATGTTACTCAATGTTCTGTTTTGTTAACGGGAAGTCAGTCACATGTCCACACAAGCAAGACTGAGAACTACAGCTAAGCTATGAGCTCAGGACAAAGGAGAAATGGGTTTGGTAAATATCCAGGAGGTTCTTCCACTCTGGTCTTCTAAATTCATTTTGGCTACAAATTTTGTTTTTGTTTTTTTTTTTTTTTAGAATGAGGAATATTCTTCAAAGTCTATGCAATCCACTGCTAACTTGCAACATTAGTTGGTGGTGAATGTTAGAATCTGACCGTTCAAATCCTGGGTCAGGAAAATCTGCTGGAGAAGGGATAGGCTACCCACTCCCACATTCTTGGGCTTCCCTTGTGCCTCAGCTGGTCAAGAATGTGCCTGCAATGTGTGAGACCTGGGTTTGATTTCTGGGTTGGGAAGATCCCCTGGCGAAGGGAAAGGCTACCCACTCCAGTATTCTGGCCTGGAGAATTCCATGGACTGTACAGTCCATGGGGTCACAAAGAGTCAGGCACAATTTGAGTGACTTTCACTAATTTGCAGTCTATTCTATAGGCAACTCCATTACACTTAAATGAGCACTAAAGTTTTGCTATTTTAAATGACCTATTCTAAATCTTTTTCGTATCTCTTTCCTAACCAGATATCCTCCTCATGTGGCTTTGTCTTTTCCCTTTCTGGCTAAAGGTTTGGTTTCCTTTTTTGACTTCTGCACACAGTCCATCTCCAAAAGCTCACTAACTGTAAAGTTTATTCAGCCAAACTAGCTGGGAACAGAATAAACTCACTGCAATTCCTTCCTCACCTGGGGTTTTCTTTCCTCAATGTTTCATATCCTCCACTTAGCAAACCAGAATTGCCTCTGCCTTCCCAGGAACTCTGGAGAAGGTGATGGGTCAGATAGCTGTCCCTTTATCCTCATACAAACCAGATGCTGACACCAAACCTCATGTAAACAGAGCCCAAACAGGGAAGATGCAGTAAGTGTCAGTCTAGCTGCCACTAGGCACCACTTGATGTTTGTGGAGATTGACATGGAGGAACGCTTCTGAAAAATCCCCGCTTAGGCACTGCAGCAGAAATTTCGCATCCACCCTAAAATCACTAGCTGAGTGATTTGCACTCTGCCACAAAAGTTTCCATCAGCAGAGAGGACAGCTGGGGTTTGGGTCTGAAAACACTGCCTTAGACTGTGTTTGCTAAGACCTGCAGAAAGAGAAGTTCTCCAGTCTTCCTGGCAGTTCCTGTGAGGACCTTAATGAGGCAACTTGTTTGAAAAAGAAAAAAGCAAAGCCAGAAAGCAAAAGCTCAGATGCCAAACTGATGGCTGTATATTAGAAATGCTGAGATGGCGTGGGTACAGAATTGATGTTTCTAGGACACAGTCTGGTATGCATCCAGACACTACAAGGATAACCTCGGCACCATGTGTAGCCTTGACAGTCTCTGTCACCATCTGCCAGGTGAAGCCAGGGGCCAACTGGAGCTGATCAAGCTCTTCCTGTCCCAACTGGGCAGGTTTCAAGACATCAGCGCTGAGCCCTGATGTGCAGCAAGTCCTAAGTCCTAAAGACCTTGCACACTTGGCTGTGTCTTTGTGTCTTTCTGAGTGTCTGCTTCCTCTGATTGCTTGTGTTCATCCTGCATTCTAAGTATCTCCTTAAGACTTGGAACAATTCCCCCACTCTTGACCTGCTGGTCTGGCCCACATTTTCATTTCTTTTCCTGTGTCCCAAGGCTAAACTATCATTATATCCACCTATGTTCCAGTCCAATCTTCTGTTCTTGTTTCTTTTTTAAAATATGTATTTATTTATACAAATAAATTTGGCCCTGGGACACAGGAAGAAATGAAGATATGGGCCAGATTTATTTGCCTTCCCTGATAGCTTAGTTGGTGAAGAATCCCCCTGCCATGCAAGAGATCCTGGTTTGATTGCTGGGTCGGGAAGATCCACTGGAGAAGGGATAGTGTCGATTCTTGATTGCCACACAAGAGATCTTCCTTGCATCATGCAGAATCCTTCGTTGTGGCCCTGGGGGCTCCGGAGCACCCAGGCTCAGTAGTTGCAGTGCTCAGGCTTAGTTGCCTGAGGAATGTCAGATCTTAATTTCCAGACCAGGGACAGAACCTAACCCTAACCTGCATTGCAACTTGCATTCTTAACCACCAGACTACCAGGAAAGTCCCTGTTCTCGTTTCTTACATAAAACCTAGCAACAACTATTCTACTGCCCAAATCAAATTATCACAGCCAACTTCTGTTACTCCATATTTCACAGTTTAAATATTTCCTTATGTCTCTTCTGTCTTCATGAACCTCAAATATACCTATCTTCTATACTTTTCCCAGAGACTTTAAACATGTGAGGTTGCTAAATGATCTCACAAATAAATTGCAAAAAAAAAAAAATGTGTTCAGCTAGGTTATAGATAAGTGAGCTTTATTCACTAAGGAATGAGACTGCATAAAATCTAGATGTTCTGAATACTGTGCTTTAACAAAGCAGGTGGTGGGGACATCTGCCATCTGGTACACTTTTAGGGGAGATGCTTGGGAAAAGATTTCTAGAATCCTTTAAACAACAGAGTGAAATGACTCCTCTGCTTACATCTACAGCCATCATTGTTTCATGACTTTTCTCAGAAACCATAAAGAATTTTGTGGAACACTAACTATTGTTATATTTATAGTTTGTTTGAAATAAACCGACATGGTGGTATTTAACAGCATTTTTTATTCAATGCATTTATATAAGCACAAAAGACTAAAGAGACAATGTTTAATCCACCTTCAGAATGATCCACCTTCAGAATGCATGTGCTCTGACGAAATTATTTGCAGAGTAGCAGTGGAGACACACATAGGGCATAGACTTACAGACATGGTGGGGGGGGGTGGCGAGGAAGGAGAGGGTGGGATGTATGGAAAGAGTAACATGGAAATATACATTGCCACATGTGAAATAGATAACCAATGAGAAATTGCTGTATGACTCAGGGAACTCGAACCAAGGCTCTGAAACCACCTAGAGTGGTGGGATGGGGAGTGAGGTGGGAGGGAGGTTAAAGAGGGAAGGGACATATGTGTATCTATGGCTGGTTCATGCTGATGTTTGGCAGAAACCAACACAATACTGTAAAGCAATTATCCTTCAATTAAAAATAAATAAATTTTAAAAATTAAAAAGAAATGCATGTGCATGTCTGTGCATCATGTTCTTGTCTTACTCTATGGACATAGGTCCATAATAAGTATTTAAATAATAGTATTATTTACTGTTTGAAAATATTTAAATAGTAAATAGTTAAATAGTTTATAGTAATAGTAAATAGTTAAATGGCAAATAGTTAAGTAATAGTAGGTGAATTATGATTAAGTAATGGAATAAAAAATCTGAGTGTAGAGATGAAAATAGCAAAAACTGTATCCAGGTAAATGAATAATTGGAAAATGAAAGAGGTGAATGCTCTTCAGGAATTGATAGAAGAGTCAGCATAGGTCAACAGAAAAACTCAAGACAAGAGTGAGCAAAAAGAATAGTCTTAACTCCAAAAAGACTTGATAAAATGCTGACAACAGTTACATTCATTGATCACATGAATATAGGCCAATTTGCGGTAAACTCCAATAATCAAAATGCCCCCACAAAGGCATAGGAGGAAAATTGATATGTGTAATAATGACTATAAGTCACTGAAAGATCCTGAATCCCTCTGATGCACTAAAAATGTGGTTGTGCTCCATATAATTTTAGGGATAAATGCATTTATTTCCAAATAAAGAGGCTTAAAATTATTTCTATTCACAAGGAGCTATTCTAGTAGAAATCATAACATTTTTGAACTAGAACTGTCCTGTTGCAGTACCAAAGTTGAATTGTTAATTCAATAGAAAATGCTGAACCAGAGAGAAGAGGGTGGTCAGGGACACTGGGGAACGTGAGACCAGTGCTGCGCTGAGCGGGTGGAGAGGGAGAGGCACAGGGATGAGACGGGGCGGCAGGCCTAGCGTGAGATCTGGAGTAACAGACATGACTTGTCAAATGTCAAGTAGTGTAGATCTCTATGGCTGAGCCCATGGGGTCTGTGTGGTCAAAAGTCCATGCACATGCTTGGGGCTGGTGCATGGTGATGACCCAGAGAGATGTTATGGGGAGGGAGGTGGGAGGGGGGTTCATGTTTGGGAACGCATGTACACCCGTGGTGGGTTCATGTGGCAAAACCAATACAGTATTGTAAAGCAAAATAAAGTAAAAATAAAAAAAAAATAATATAAAAAAAGTCCATGCACAAACCATCAAAGAGTGGGGATTAGAAGGAAGCACGATCAGTAGTCTGAGGTAATATCCTGATATATTTCTTATGACGTACAAGAGGTCTTAGTTTGTCATCAAAACCAGCAGCCTGCCTCTGCTCAACCCCTCACCCGCTTTTACCAATGGGAAAAACTCAAGTTTAAGTGAAATAAATTGTCCAAGGCCATACAGCTGGAAGTAGCAGAACTGGGAATTATATTCCAAGTTTTACATATTCTGGGCAATCTACTCTTAAATCTAAAAAGCAACCTCCAGGCACATGTGCCTGAGTGCTCAAAGCAGCCAGTGATTCACTGTTATTTTCTTTGGAAATGCAAGTAATATGATTGCCTGAGAAGGCAACTCAAGTCAATGTCGTTTTTGGTTTTTTAATTCACTCTGTAACACAAGATATTTCAGACTAGGTGACTTTTTATCCTTAGACCACCCTTTCTTCTGAAAGGGAAAGAGGAAGGTCCTCCTCATGGAACTGTGTAGTGTGTGTGTGTGTGTGTGTGTGTGTGTTTCTGTGCACACATGCATGCATGCAGTCGCTCAGCGGTGTCTGATTCTTTGCAACCTCATGGACTATAGCCCACAAGGCTCCTCTGTCCATGGGATTACCCCTGCAAGAATACTGGAGTGGGTTGCCATCTCCGACTCCAGGGGATTGTCCCAATCCAGGGAATGAACTCACGTCTCCTGCATTGCAGATGGATTCTTTACCGCTGAGTCATCTAGGAAGTCCTCATGAGGCTGTAAATTACCCCAACTTACTAACTGCTACACACCTACTATTCAAGCAGGCAGTGGTCTGTTAGCCCTAAATCATTTGAAAAACAAACAGGCATAGCTGAGTTTGTCATCCTAAATTCAAATAAAGCTCTAGTTGGATGATCTGTGAGCTCAGAAAAACAAACAAACAATTCTTATTTAGCACCTGATAATGGAGTACAAAATAAGATACCATCTTGACCCCAAGGCTCTTAGAGTTTACAGATTATTTCTCCTTCAGAGAAATCTAAGTAATGGAATTATTCTAAATCACTTTTATAAAATAATCACACATTTTATAAAAAAGAATCACTATATAACAATAGAAAAATGATTCGTTGTTCTATCAGGCATGTGGTGATTGTTCTAGTCTTCCTGGCTCTAAATTTTTTTTCCATTTTCAAATAAACTTTGATTTTTTTCAAAGCCAGCATAACTGATTTGCTTGACATATTTGTATGAACTAAAAGTTTTATAAGATAAGCACGTTTATTATGCATTTACTTAACTATACCCATATTATATAACATACATAATGTGCTAAACAAATTTTCTTTTAACCCTTAGCTTTTTGTAAATTTTGAAAAAAACAATTCTATGGCTCAAAGCGGTAAGTGCAAAATATAATTGTTCTTGACACTCCTTGAATGTGACTTTGCACACCTAGCCTCAAGATCAGGGTTTTCTCCTGGGTAACAAACTCAGGGCTGCTTAGTTATGTTCCTCTCCTTAGCTCACTGCCACCAACTGGGGTTTCTCCTTGTGTTCAGTGACATTATTTTCTTGTCCTCAGGTTCATAATTATAAATAAGGTGATTGAAAACAACTGACTCTTCATTTGCATTCTCTAAGTGACAAATAAGAATTCTCTGTGCCCTTTTTTCCCTCTGTCCTTCAACAATTACTATTTATTAAAAAGTGATGTGAATATGATTCCTCAACTTCCTCTAACCAAAAGCTACTGGGGAGATTTACTTTTGAAAGTGTATGTTTAACTTTCTGAATAAGTAACACATTCACAAGCATAAATCCACATGTGCAAAATGGCCTAGAGTGAAGAGTCCTCCCATTCCAGCTGAAGATACAGCTATACGTTCACATTCTCCCCACCCCCTTTACACCAATTTTATCGTACAAATCACAATGCTTCACGGCTTGCTTTTTTTTTTTTTTTTTTTTTTGCTAATATGTTTTGAAGAACTTCCATATTAGTGTATCCAGAGTATCTTCATTGTTTTTTTATTCCTGAAAAAATACATATTAGCAGGTTGTTTCTCAAATACAAATGTTTCTCAAATGTAGATTCTCAAATAAAGGTGTTTTGAAGAGGTGCATTGAAATAACTAAACACTCCATGCCTGTTCACAACAGGACAGTGGCAAAATAAGCCTTAGTCACCCAGTTCTGTAAAAACACATAGTGCTGCTGCTGCTAAGTCGCTTCAGATGTGTCTGACTGTGCGACCCCAGAGACGGCAGCCCACCAGGCTCCCCCGTCCCTGGGATTCTCCAGGCAAGAACACTGGAGTGGGTTGCCATTTCCTTCTCCAATGCATGAAAGTGAAAAGTGAAAGTGCTTATGAAAATTATACATACATAAACTTGAGATCACTGAACTGACGCTTTTGTAGCTCATCTCTGTATGCAAAATATCAGTGATTGATTCTTCACAAATCCATCCATGATGTGGAACTCCAACTCTGTCACTAAGACAGCAAGAATAATTGTATAGTCTGTCATTTGACAGCTTCAAAAGTGTGGACCTGGGACTTCCCTGGTGGTCCAGTGGTTAAGACTTTGTACTTCCAATGCAGGGGGTTCAGTCTCTGGTTGGGGAACTAAGATCCTGCATGCCATAGGGCATGACCAAAACTTTTTTTTTAAAAATGCATGGACAGAGTAGCATAATTGCCCTATAAAGTCATACACTCATTAACACCTTAAAAACTGACACTTGTTAGTAGCTTTATAGTATACCAACACTGTATCAACCTCTTTACAAGGATTATTTCATGTAACTCCTCAAAATATAAAATTATCATTCTATTATTACAGCCAAGAGTAAAGGAGGCAGAAGAACTTGAATAATTGATCACAGTCTATAGTTTTAAGTGATTGAACCCGTATTCCAAAGAGGATGTCTGAACAGAACCCTAGGCTTAGCCACTGTGTCGTACCGTCATGACCCCCTCCTTCAATGTACTAACCAACTGCCTTCATAAACTCAACCTGGAGCCTCACCTAATAAAGTTCTGAGTCAGATGGGTCAAAGCTCACCTTCTGCCCCAAAGTGTCCTGGTTTATGTCACCTTGGCTGAGGCTCTGAACCCTCTTCCAAGCCACTGAAGATAATGAAATTGAGAACTGTTGCTTCAAACATTGCACCCACTTGAGATGTTCCCCTTGGTAATATGCAGTGTTGCATTGCTGTAAGGATCAAATAAGAGAGTACGCATAAAATTAGATAAATAATTGGTAGGAAAAACTACCCAATAACTGAGAGTTTAAATAATAACAGCAGTGACATCAATGAGAGTTGACTTCCTAAAGAAACTATAGCTGGATCACAATTTAAGGATGGCACTCCACTCCAGTACTCTTGGCTGGAAACTCTCCTGGAGGGAGGAGCCTGGTAGGCCGCAGTCCATGGGGTCGTGAAGAGTCGGACACGACTGAATGACTTTACTTTCACTTTTCACTCTCATGCATTGGAGAAGGAAATGGCAACCCACTCCAGTGTTCTTGCCTGGAGAATCCCAGGGACAGTGGAGCCTGGTGGGCTGCCATCTATGGGGTCTCACAGAGTCGGACACGACTGAAGCGGCTTAGCAGCAGCAGCAGCAGCAGCAGCAAACAAGACCAAATGTTCCTGGAATCCTTAATGTGATTCCAGAAATTTCTGAGACATTGGGGAAACTCAGAAACATCAGAACCTACGATAATCTCCTAAGAACTACTTCTGTTTTCAAGATATCAAATGTTTAAATACCTATCTATTGACTTAAGGTAATAATGAGATGCTCTGAATAAAAAAAAATTTTTTTAACATGATAAAATGGCTAAAATAACTCTACCCCAAATTTGACTCAATCTTTCTTATTTCTGGGGAAGCAGCAGAAACTGGACTTTTCCAGATCCTGAAAGTTTAATTTCATTCCTTATCTCTTACGCGGGAGAGGTACCAGTGCCTAGGGAGAAAATCCTTTTAACACAGAGCTTGAGGCTTTCAAAAAAGATTAGAGTCATTTTTTTTTTTTTAACAGCTTTGTTTAGATAAACACCCATACATTTCACATATTTAAAGTGTAAAATTCTGAGACTTCCCTTGTGGTCCAGTGGTTAAGACTAGGTCTTTCTATGCAGAGGGTGCAGGTTTGATCCCTGATTAGGGAGCTAAGAAAGATCCCACATTGCTTCTGGCCAAAACAGCCAAAACATAAAACAGAAACAATATTGTTACAGATTCAATGAAGACCTTAAAATTGGTTCACATCAAAAAGTCTTTTAAAAATTAAAGTATATAACCCAATGATTTTAGTGATTTCACGTAGTTATGCAACCAGCACTGCATCAATTTTAGAATATTTTCATCACCCCCAAAGAAACTGGGGACCCATTAGCAGTCATTCCCCAATCTCCCCCCTCCTTCCCAGCCTCTGGCAATCACTAATCTGTTTTTGTCCCTTATAGATTTGCCTACTTTGGAAATTTCCTATAAATTTAATAATATCATTTGTGGTCCTTTGTGAATAACTTCTTTCATGTAGCATAATGTTTTCAAGTTTTATTTATATTGTGGCATATATTGCCCCTTCATTCTTTATTACCAAATAACATTCCATTGTATGGATACTTCAATTTTTGTTTATACATTCACAGTTGATCGGCACCTAGGTTGCTTCTACTTGTTTGTTATTATGAATAATGCTGCAACGAACATTTGTGTGGATATATATCTTCGTTTCTCTTGGACATATATCTAGGAGTGAAATTACTGTGACGTGGTAAATCCACGTTAAATCTTTTGAGAAATCACCAAACTATTTTTCAAGGTACTGCACCATTTTACATTCCTACAACCTGAGTCACTTTTAAAGCCTAGTATTCCACGTTCACTCAAAAAGAAAAATTAGTGGCTTTGCTTTGACCTGTCATTTTACATCTGTTAGAGTGACTGGCCAAAGAGCCAGGTAAAGTGATAAGGTTACCAAAGGAAAACAAGACCACGTATTAAATCAGCAAAACGCTTCCTTTGTTTAAACAGCTTCAGTCCCTGTCTCTTTTGTTGACAATCCAGTCACACTTGTCATCTAGGCGTTTAGTTATAATGCATTTTTCCCTCTCTGAATCTTCTCCAACAGCATTCTTGGAGTGAAAACAATTCATGCTGCCTGTACATTAGTTGTCGTTATTTATTTGCTAAGTTGTGTCAGACGCTTTTCTGACCGCATGGGCTATACACTCTAGCTTCCTCTGTCCATGGACTCTCCCAGATGAGAATACTGGAGTGGGCTGCCATTTCCTTCTTCAGGTGATCTTCCCAACCTAGAGGTTGAATCTACATCTCCTGCACTGACAGATGGGTGTTTTAACCACTAAGCCTCTGCTGCTGCTGCTGCTGCTGCTGCTGCTGCTAAGTCTCTTCACTGGTGTCCGACTCTGCGCGACCCCATAGGCAGCAGCCCACCAGGCTCCCCCGTCCCTGGGATTCTCCAGGCAAGAACACTGGAGTGGGTTGCCATTTCCTTCTCCAATGCATGAAAGTGAAAAGTGAAAGTGAAGTTGCTCAGTCGTGTCCAACTCTGTGCGACCCCATAGATGGCAGCCCACCAGCCTTCTCTGTCCATGGGATTTTCCAGGCAAGAGTACTGGAGTGGGGTACCACTGCCTTGAGCCTCAGCAAGTCCATACATTAGTTACCCCAGTGCTAGTGGTTTTTAGTCTTTGTATCAGTTTATTTTACTGCTCTCCTGCTGCTTTTACAAATGTAACCTTTAGATTCACAGTTGTAGTTTGACAAGGAAATGAATAGATGGTGTTGACAGAATGAAACAAAATAATAAATTTTTGGTAAAATGTTTCACTATGCTATTATTAATCCAAGAAAACAAAAAGTAAACACTCATAAGCGTAGTTTGCACATGCACTCTGTTTATAATTTGCAAAATCCATAAAATTGGATCTCCTAACAGGAAGATAGGTATTGTATTAGTATAGCAACAAAGTTACATTATTTTATTTTTAGCTAAATTTTTATTGAAATATAGCTGATTTACAATGTTGTGTTTTTGTTTTTGTCACACCACGTATCCTGTGGGATCTTAGTTCTCTGACCAGGGATCAAACATGTGCCCCCTGCATTGAAAGCATGAGTCTCAACCCCTGGACCTCTAGCAAAGTCCCTATATTACTTTATTTTTAATGTGGATTACAATTTAAACATATAGTTGACTATCATTTCCTTCTTACAAATCATATTAGAAAGCTATGTTCTTGTAATACTTCCTTATTTCTCCTTTGGCAGTGTCTTCAGAACCCACAGTGCATTCAAAGCAAGTCCACAAAATCTTAATTGGGTGTCAACCATCTGTAAGGCACTGTGCTAAACCCTCCTTTGAAAGGAATTTTAGAAGCTATTTTTCTTTTGAATGTGCTCACTGGAAGCAAGTATTACTCCATGGATGGTGGATTTTATTTGGAGATATGGTCAAAAGTTATTCAGAGTCAATTCTGATGGATGAGGTGGGTAAGATCCATCAAGCACGGTGACATCCTTAATGGTCAAAATAATGTGGGACTATAAATTTATGAGGCTGGCTTCTCATGTGGTTCATTAACCAGATTTGAAGACAATTGCACAAGAGGAGTTCTAGCAATATTCAGAGTTATAAAGACGTTGGTGACTGTCTTAATGGATGGCAATCTTTGGATGTGTTAGTCCTGGCATGTTTTGAAAACTCACTCATTGCTTATGATCACACACCATATAGTGCCAAAAAAAAAATTACTGAACTCAGTAAAACTTAGCCATATCCATAGCCATGATAATGTCATTTTCTAGACAACTGCTAGCACATGTGATTTTCCACTTTCCATAGCCAGAAAGGTGCTGAGGCTTGAACGATGCTTGCTCTAATGAAAGAATTGACCCAAAGGAAAGTGGTCCAACTGACAGATGCCTCTTCAGTTGGCTTATAGAAACCCTCTCCAGGTGGCACTACTTGTAGAAGTAGTCTAGGAAAGAGAACTTGGCTCTTATTATTTGTTACAAGAGTGAAACTAGTTTCATAGACTTTTAGAGGAATCAATCAACGTTGAAGGCCATGCATTCACTACTTGTTGCATTCTGTCTTCCCCAGCTTCTTTGCACTCTCCTCAGTCTGAAAGCTTCTCTTTCATAGCCTAGTCCAGGAATTATAGATCAGGTTATTAATACCTCAGGACTGTAGGCAAAAGTTACCACAAACCAGGTGGCTTAAAACAACAGGAATGTTTTTGTCTCACAGTTCTGGATGTCTGAAGTCTGAAATCAAGGTGTCACCTGGATTTGTTCCTTCTAGAGGCTGAGCAAGCATCTGTTCTGTGCCTCTTTCCCAGGCTCTTGAGATTGCTGGGAATGCCTGACATTCTTGGGTTGTAGATACCTCCCTCCAATCTCTGCCTGCATCATCGCAAGGCTTTTTTCCCTTTGTGCCTGGATGCAATTTTCTCTCTTATTAGGACACCAGTCCATTGGAGTAGGGCCAGTGCGTTGGGACTGGGGACCTGAAATAAATATTGACTGATTCTTACCTGTGACTCCATGAAGACAGAGAATTTGACTATTCATTTCTTTATCAACTTCAACTTCTAGCAGAGGAACTTTTACACAATAGGTGTTTAAAATGATTTATTGAGTAATGAATGACAACTAGCAGGCAGATCTGAAAATGCTGTAAGTTCAATCATGGGGAAAGTTGTTGTTCCACGTGATCTTTTCATTTCTGAGTATTAGGGATGAAGGTGATAGAGAGGGGTCACAATTGCTCACAGAATTGACATCAACTCTATGGAATGGGGAACTACACAGGATGCTTCACTTATTTCCCAGACTCTGATGCTATTAAAGGTCTTTAGATGCTTTGTTTCATCCTTCTGTGATAGCTGAGCTGGGGTGATGACATTTCATCTTGAATGTCTAGAGGCTTGTTAGCAGAGACCCTGTCACCGCCAGGGATCACAGCATTTCTGTGCTCAGTCCTTAGGGCACTGATCTCAGCTGTACAGCTGGACTCAGCAGCAGACGCCACATGCTCTAACATGACAAGCAGCTGGATTTCCAGCCAACAGGCAGAGTTATTTTCCTGAAATGAATGGCAGTTTGCAAAGCAGAGCAGGGGGTGGCTTTTTTCATTCTTATGTCGCTCAAATCAGCTCAACTTCCGCAATCACAGAGATCCAAAGAGAACAGAAGAGGAAAAGGTAGTTTATTTTGGCAGCGTAGGGCTAATGTGTGTTTCAAGCAGGTGGAAAGGAGCAGCCCAACCTGCCTAATCTATTTCTGCAAAAATTGACGCAAGGTAGGACTGGGTATAAAGCAAACACAGAGATGGAGATGGGAAAGGCAAAATACCTAAGCGTACAAGTAAACTTTGGCATTCAGAGTAATTTTATACATGCCCTCTGTGTGCAAAGTGATCAACGTAGTGTGGCTTTCAGTTTTTTAACCATCTGTCTTTGCTATAGGACAATCTCTCTGTCCCTGAAAGTTGTAAATCAGGAAGTGAGCAACAGGATACTATAGGCTTTAAATCAATGTTTGCTTTGAGACTTTAAACTATCAGGGAAGTGGTGACATTGTTTCCAGCTGAAGTAGGTGGCTGCCTAACTCTCAATTTGAGCAGTGCTGTTGGCAGTTACAGGCACATCTCCTCCTTTATTTCCAAAGAAAGTAAAATGTCAACTAGTCACAAAAGATGTTTTTCCATTTTTTGTTAGTCAGTGGATGGTGGCACTTCAAGCCACCAGGGGAGGGAAATGTATAGCCTACTTTAACTTTCTGTCTGAGTGAATCTTTTGAAATATTGTTTTCCGAAAAGTATTTCAACCTTCATGTTTCTCACATTAAGTGAGAATTGAATAAGCAAACACGTTGAGAGAATTGTTTCTCAAGTTAAATATTTTTTTGTGTTAGAATTTATTTCTTCAAAGCCATTCAAATTGGATGAACTGGGTCAAAAAGTCAAAGAGCACATGAAATGCTTGCATTATAGTTGTGGATGTAGAGGAATTATTTGTAGTCCCGAATTTTCTAAGGTCTTTGATACTTGGAATGTCAAACAATATATAGGAGCAAAATAATTGTAATTCTAACCAAGATAGGATAGTCTCAGTGGACAACAGAATATTGGATTTAGGTAATTTTGTTTAATTATTGAAGGGTGGAGAAAAGAAGTAAATAGCAGAGCTCTGTCTTTAATGAAAATCCTGACCTGACAGCGTAGGATGAGGTCTAGCTGGAGATACAACATTTCAAGCCATAGTTGCATTTGGGCTTTTACACACTTTTACACATAGAGTCTATTTTAAGGTAAATTTAGCAAAATAATAGAAGGTCTCTCACTGGTAAAAGAGTTCATTGGAACTGTTCCAAGCGGAAACGACCACATATCATTTCAGAATGTGCACAGAATTAAATATATTCATGCATGTGTGTGTTGTAGAATAGTAACAAAGAATCATACACTAACTACATCATTAAAAACCAAAGTCTGGATCTTTGAAAAGACAATACAATTGTTTAAAAGTAGATAAACCTTGATAACTCTGATCAAAAGAGATATGATAAAATATGCCAATGATCTTACAAATTATAGTCTTTAACTGTACTAAAGAGGATTAAAATTGTACAAGCGTATAAAATATGTTTTTATCAATAAACTTTAAAACCTGGAAAAAGTCACTGTTTTCTTCTAAGAAAATATACGTTACCAAAATTGACTCAAGAAAGTTTCACAAACCTTTAAGAAATCTTGTAAGAATCAGAGTCAAGGGCTGACAAGACATACTTCTAAGAAAGACTGGGTCCAAATGATTAGGTTGAGAACTTCAAAATCTTTCAGGAAAAGATAGCTTTTAATATAGCAAACAGAAAAAGAGGGCAAGTTTTAGCTCATTTTAAGACTTAGGATTATCTCTATTTTGAAACAAGAAAGAAGTACAAAAAGAGTATATAAACAGATGACAAATACATACACACATTATTTCTAAGTTGAATACAGGAATATATTTAAAGAATGATATAGGAATGAAAATTTTTTCATTAAGAATATAAGGAGTATATAATAAATTATACATAATATATAAAATAAAAAAGACATATAGAAATGAATTTTATAAAATTCATCACTCATTCTAAATAAAATCTCTTAGAAAATTAGCAATAGAAGAAAACTTTCTTAACCTGAAAAAACAGTAGTCACCAAAAAGTTATAAAACCATGATTTTTGATAATAGAGTATTGGAAACATTATCTCAACTGTCAGGCATTGGATATTTTGGCTTCTATTGTCACTAATATGTTAGCAAAGATCCTTACCAAAGCAGTAATCCAAAAAACATAAATATAATGTAGAAAACTGAAAGGATGAGATAAAAATGAAACTAATTTAGATTCTAAGAATGTCTACTTAAATATAAACACACACAGCCACAGAAAGGATCAACACAGAAAATCAAACTTTCCTGTAATGCAGTAATAACCAACCAGACAATGCAATCAGAAGTGAAAAAAAGGGGGAGAGGGGATTCCATTCAAAGCGCAGTAAAATGCATAAAACATTGAGGAAAAAATTAAAGAATGTGGCGACACTTGATGATTATTTTAAAAGCTTACTACAGAATAATGTAATAAAGATACCAAGGTACGTTAGTCAATACTACCAGTGTTCCGCAGTGGTAGTACAAATTTATATTTCCCCCAGTAGCCTGACATAGCAGGACAAGGTCAGTATCTCCCCAGTATCAGTGTTGCCTTAAGGATTTTAATTTGCACTTCCTTGATGATGAATGAGGTTGTGACTTTGTTTTCACAACTTTGGTATTTTTGTAGATAGAGCTGACCTCTATACAGTATGAGACATAATTTGATATTTTCTAACATATTATCATGTTGTTCCAGAACTATTCATTTAAAAAAAAAATCTTTACCCAACTATATCACAGTTGCCTGCATGTACCATATATGAGTCTATTTCTGAACTTTATTATATTCTACTGATCTATTTATCTCTGAACCAATGTTACCCTATTTTAATTGTAATAACTTTAAGTCTTGAAATTTAATAGTGTCAGTCTTTCAACTTTATAACTTATAGTTAGCCCTCTGTATCCATGGCTCCTCCGTTATCCGGGCTTCCTGCTTGCTTCTGTCTGATCCTTGGTTCTGCATCCCTGGATTCAGTCAGTTGTAAACCATCTGTCAATCATGTAATATTGTAATATTTACTATTGGAAGTGGACCCATGTAGTTTAAACTCAGATTGTTCAAGAGTCAACTATATTTATTCCATCTTTTAAAGGTTCTAAACTTTATTCATATCTATCATCCAAATTTGATTTTCATAATAACTCTCCCCTTCTTTTTAAGAGGAATAAATTGGCTCAGTCAATCCCAAAGAAAATTAACCCTGCATATTCATTGGCAGGTCACGCTGAAGCTGAAGCTCTAATACTTTTGCTGCCTTATGTGAAGATCTGACTCATTGGAAAAGACCCCAATGCTGGGAAAGATTGAAGGCAGGAGGAGAAGGGGACGACAGAGGATGAGATGGTTAGATAGCATCACCAACTCAATGGAATAAATTTGAGCAATCTCTGGGAGACAGTGGAGGACAGAGGAGCCTGGCGGGCTATAGTCCATAGGATCACAAAGGGTAGGACATGACTTAGCAACTGAAAAACAACAAAACTGGTTTAACGAAGTAAAACTTTTCCTAGCAGTTCCACAGCTTGGATTCAGGTCTGGCTGAGTCTCAGCAGGTTCCCATTCTGTCTGTACCATGAATCTTTAGGATTCAAAACCCCTCAGAGAATAATGCTACAGAACTGAATAACAATCAACTGCTTTTACGTCTCTTTGGTCATGGTGTTTGCTTGCTTTCTCCTATTCTACTTTTCTTCTCACTCTATTTGATTTTTGGAATGTAATAGAATAAGTCATATATCCACGTTTAAAATGGTATAAACATTGCATGGTTTCAGATAAAATGGGTAATCACAGGTTCAGAGACAAAGAAATTGAATGGTGCAGGTAAACCATGGAATTGTTTACCTGTTTATTATATGAGTTATTTACTGAGCATTTACAATGTATGTCCACAGAACTATGAGGCTATACTATGACTAAATCATGATCTGGGCTATTAAGAAGCTTATTTAGAAGCTTATAGATTACATTCTTAAAGTATCAAGAAGTCAGGGCTTTAATACATATATAAATACATATATAGTAACTCTTTCAGTGTCCAGCACATGGTAGGTATTAGTTAATACTTATTAATGAATTAATATAGTTGTTCTTGGAGAAGGAAATGGCAACCCACTCCAGTGTTCTTGCCTGGAGAATCCCCAGAGTCCCCTTGGAGGGGGTCTCTGAGTCTCTTTCTGGTGGTTCATAAGATAAAACTATTTCAGTAATACGAAAACATTTTGCCTATGTTATGTTCATTCTCTTACAGGTATCCAGCAGTTTTCCAGAAACTATATGTGATGTCATTGCTCTGATGGCTAATGAAATGTGTATTTGTGGATTCTAAAAACTCTCAGTTTTAACTTCTGACACTGTAAATGTTGATGTATTACTACATAACTGACAAAACGATACCTTTTTAGAGTTCTGATAATTTTTAAGAATGCAAAGTCTGCTGAGACTAAAAAGTGTAGGGGTTGCTGAATTAAGAAACATCTTTCAAATTCAAGAAATGTGCTTGTTATACTGGGGGTGGGAGAAAGGTGTGACAGAGAAATCAAAGATTTGCTTTCTTTTTTATAACTTTTAAATGAAATATCACATTATATTATTTTTAGGTATATGACATAATAATTTGATATATGTATATACTGCAAAGTGATACCTACAAGTCATCTAATTAGGATCCATTACCACACCATTACTTTTTCTTATGACGAGAAATGTTAAAATCTATTCTCTTCGCAATTTTCCAACATACACACAATTAGAAAGTGAGTATGATTACAAAACATTCACTTACTAATTGTCTCTTAAACTCTGTTCTCAAATGATAAACCAACTATGCCTCACTTCCCATTCCCCAACTCTATTTTATTATGATTTTAAGAATTTGCATAGGTGGTTCTATGGTATTAACACTATGTGATAAACTGTGATATCAATAAACATGAGTTGTTCCTGTACTTTGCCCTCTACCCTAGTGTTTTGTTTTAGGTTAATAAAGTTGTATCTGAGCAGAGTGGAGAAATGTTTGGGTACCAAACAGTTCTCACATAACAATATTCTGATAAGCTAAAATTAAATGAATCTCAGTCATCCAGCATTTCTCAGGGCCTGTTTGAAGGCTTTCAACATGATTGGAAATCCACTCAGGAAAGCCATACTAAGGGACCTTTTCAACCAAATCCATTTTTAAAAGCAACGGGAGGTATTTGTCAAGCGCATATGTACTGGACTTGGATGAAACCACTTTGTCATTTTTCCATCCATACATTTTCTCCTTAGTTATTTGTAGGTGAAAAACATTAAATTTGTCTTTAATGTACTGTATGTGACTCTTTCCTATATAATAGTGGGGAAGACAGACTATGTAATAAGAGGTTCATCCTCTGGTAGGAATTGTTTTATTTAACCTTGACTTTCCCAAACATGCATTTTATGAAATCCTTTTTCTGTTCACATGGAAGATAGACAAGCATGTGGTGATCTCCAGATTTTCACTTGATTTTATATATCTCCAAAGTGAGTTTTGTCTCATTCAAGAAATTTTACAATTTAAAAAGAATCTTTTGCTCAATTCGCAAAATTTGATTCTGTTTTGGAAAGATTGGAAATTTGAAACATTTCACATTATGAATTATATCATAATTCATATCACATAGGGTATGATTAGGTTTTTTAATATGATTAAAAATATCAAAATTAGCCAGATAAATCAATGGATATTTTTGCTGTCATTCAGAAAACTTGAGTTGTAAAGTTTGTCAATTTTACTATAAAAAAATTGATGATAAAATCTGTTCTGAAATTCTATACGAATAGAGAGGAAAATATATTAGTAACACCTCAAGGGGAAATACATAAATAGGTTACACATTTTAAAAACATCCTTTCAGTCAAAATTGAGCTAACCTTTGCTCAGGAGATAAGCAAGTAAGAAAACTATGCAAACAAAAACAAGTTGAAGGTCAACTTATGAATTGTGGAGGCTAGTTTTGCCCCAAGAGTTATCTGCTGAAAATTCAGGGCTTGTTAAGTGCAGGTCTAATATAAATGCCAGGATTTCACATTAAGGGATCCTTTGGGCCTCACTCTGGGGTGAACTTGAATTTGCCAAGTATTACTACAAAGAATGTTTGCAAAAATCTGCTCATCGCAAAATTGAACCCTTGAGAATCTCCATGAAGAAAATACATGTTCAGATGAGTTTAGGAACCACTGAATACTGGGAGGTATGCCTCATGGAGTTTTGAACGCATGTTCATCTATCAGGGACTTTGAAAACCCTTCCAAAGTGTGTATTCTGTTTGATTTTATGTAACCCAGCATGTCCCCAAGATTATAACAGAGCCCTGTTTGATGTAACTTAAAACTATACTTTCAGAAATATTAACCCAGGGCAAGAGTCTGCCTCTTGTGCTCACTCTCAACTAGGGAGGATGCAGGTGTCCTGAGCCACTCTGGGAGGACCATTCGTGCCTCACTCTATTGGGTTGGCCAATAAGTTCACTCCAGTTTTTCCATAAAACGTGATGGAAAAACCCAAACAAAATTGTTGGGCAACCCAATGTTTCTCCTGCCTCTGCTTGCCTTACTGAGACCCCACCATCACCACTACCACTGTCCCTATGGTCATATCTGCCTTGATTTCTGGTACTATTGTTTACATTTCATACTAAAGTAATCCATGTAATGATTCACTAGTTAGATGAAATGGTTAAGAAATCATATCATTTTCAACTTGAAAAGAACCTAACTCTTAAACTGGAAAAGTTAGACCCAGTGCCTTTGTCCCTTGCCCAAAATTGTACAATCATTGAAACATGTTATGGGAAAGTAGAATTGACCAGAAAACTGTAGCCAGCAATGTGATGTATTTGGAGTAGATTATGCCACCCTCGAGAAGGAAATGGCAACCCACTCCAGTATTCTTGCCTGGAAAATCCCAAGGACAGAGGAGCCTGGTAGACAACAGTCCATGGGGTCACAAAGAGTCAGACACGACTGAGCGACTTCACTTTCACTTCACTTAAAATAGAAAGTCAATTCCAACCCTGAGTGGTTTTAATTCCAAAATGGGCCAGGAAAGAAAAACAAAAAATGTCAACTGTGGTAGAAAACAAAGATGATGTGTAATAGAAAGTCCAGCACCAAAGTTGCCCTGCCGTGCACCATTCTGTTGATGATGGTAGCAAAGCATATCAGTGACATCTTCAAGCCAACATGATATCAACTCAGAGTTTACACCGCCATTAGTCAGATGCCAAGTGAATTGCTTGCCATGGGCCTTCTGGCAATGCCTTGATTTTTCTTACATGACTGTTAGAGAAAGAATTGCTTGTGAAATCATTAATTCATTTCCCTATGACCTCAGGGAGAAGAGTTTTCATAGCTGCTGATTGTTATACCAGACATTCAGTTTTGATGGGTGTTTCCCACTTGGGATTTTATCAGTTGGTTTATGAGAAGCTTATCATCACTTCCTTGTCTTTATGCGGCTTTTTTGTTAAGGACTCAGTTTAAAACATGCTCCCATTTATTTCTGCGTCATAAAAATCAAAATTTAACTAAACTGAAATGAAGAGAGACCTGCTCCTCATCTTGCCGCTTCTTTGATGTTCCCATCGCTTTTCCATTTGCCCCATTATGACTGATGATAAAATTCCATAAACACTTCTCTCATCGGGCTCCCTTTGGCTCCTTACCATTTGTTCATCCCAGATGATGGCTATTATCATGATCATTATTATCATCTTCAACAAATAAGCATCAGGCACCCACCGGGGCCTGCCGCTAGAGGTAGATTGCTTCATAAAATCATGGAGATCACGTGCTCTAATAGATGAAGCCCACAAATGGGATTTTGAAAAACACAAGCTTTGTTTATGGTCCTGCTCATGATATGTTGCCTGGAATTGCTCCAAACATGTAATTTCTTGAGGCTTTAGTTTCCACTTCTCTAAAATGTAAATAATGTTCATGCCAGCCTCTTGTCTCTCCCTATGATTTTATGGGAAATCATACAATGAAGAAGAAAGGGTTTTAGAAACAGTCACTGTATCAGCAGAAGATATTGGAGGATTATCTCTTTTGCTCTAATCCTCAACTACTGTTCACATTTTAACAGCCTTTTTTTGATTGCCATTCCAGGCCTCGGGAGCCCTGGCTTTCCATGCCAATACTACAAATAGAAAAGTGGAAAGTCCAGCCTAACAGCTGGGGCCTGGGGCTTGCATTTTGAAACATGACTCTTGTGAAAGCCTTGTTTTCCTCCTGATATAACTGGCTGGTTGGCTAAATTAACTAAATTAACTGCTTGTTTTGACAACAATAAAGCCTTAAATGGCTGCAGACAATAAAACCATAGAGATGGGCTCATTTTTCTTTTTTCGGCATCATTATGGTTGTTTAAATGTGTGTCTTATGAGGGGTCTAAGTAAGTTCAATCAATTCAACTTTTAAAAAAACATCAAACCAGTTAAGGTGTCAAAGTGTTGATTAAATCTCTTGCATTATAACTCAATATTTACTTCTAGCCCTCTCCAAGCAGTCCCGTCTGCCTGTCCTCTTCATGTTTGGGGGATCACCTATCTCCTTTCTTTCCTTTGCTTCCTCTTGTGTCCCTTCTTTTCAAGGACAATATTGACCCCTCATGCCCAGGCACTTCTCTCTGCATCTCCTGACCATGTTAAACAAGGGCTGGAGTAGCTACCCCATCCCATGGACAGAGGCAGACTGGAGGAAAGAAGGCACACCCCATACTTATGCCTGGTCTCCTTCCCCAGACTTTTAAGGATAACTTTGGTCACCTGGAATTCCCAGACTGCTGCCACGCTATCTAGTCCTTTGCTATGATCCTGTCTTACTCCATCTCAGGGCCCCTGTCCTGCCTTGTTCATCTCACAAAATATTTAGGAGAGACCTGTTCATGTTGTCCTCTGACATCTGCCTTTATTTTAGCCCACTGCACACAAAGCCTTACTGTGAACTCTGCTGCAAGGCTCCATCTTGCCTCCTGAGTCGAGGTGCAAAAGGAGACATTTTCCAGCCTTTATTTCACTTAAATTCCTGAGTATTGGACACTCAGTCAAACCACTCCTTCCTGGACACTCTCTCCACTGGCTCTTGGCACAACTCCTCCTCATCTCCTGGCCACACCTCTCCCATCTCCTCCCTTCTCTTGCCCTCTCTCCCCTCCTCTGCTTCCCCCTCCATAAGTCCCTTCCTCCTGGCTTCTCACCTGCAATCTTGCCCTGAGTGCTCTCACTCAAGATCTCCACGTTTGGTATGCTTCTTGCTCTAAGACTGAAGAAGTCAGAGTCCAGTCTTAATTTAAAAAGATCAACCTTTCATATGGCTGGGAGGAAGAGAAGCAAGTTGTCTTCCCCACTGCAGCAAGGATGGCCAGTTTCTCACTTAGTTATATAAATAAAAGGCAAGCAGTAATGTTTATCCTGGGCAACGTGCATAACAGCATCTCTTTGGAGGGTTTTTCTGTGTTTGTGAAGTCTAAGAAACTCCTGCCCACTTCGATATGTGGAAGTCGAAGGAGGGGTTTGTCCATTTGCACAAGTAGCACAGAGGTTTCTAGTGGGTGGAAGGCTGACGACTTTCTCATATTTCCTGCAATACTAAAAACTGAGAGTGTGCTGGCGTGGCCTAGGTCAAGGACCAGGGTTAAGAAAGTGCATTCTCCTGGAAGTGTATTGCCACTGGGGTGTGTCTCAGTCAGTGCCAGCTGTTATAACAAATACCATAGTCTGAGTAGCTTAAGCAACAGATTTTTATATCTCACCATTCTGGAGGCTGGAAGTCAAAGATTGGGGTGCCAACAGACCCAGTGTCTGCTGTACTGCTTTCTAGTTGGCAGATGGCCTTCTGTATCCTCAGATGGCAGAGAGCAGAAAGAGTGCCGTGTCTTTTTTTTCTTTTTTAAAGAGAATTAGTCTCATCATGAGGGCACTACCCTCATGGCCTGCTGCTGCTAAGTCCCTTCAGTCGTGTCCGACTCTGTGCAACCCCATAGACGGCAGCCCATCAGGCGCCACCGTCCCTGGGATTCTCCAGGCAAGAATACTGGCCTAGCCTAACCTTAATTACCTCCCAACAGCCTCACCTCCAAATATCATTGATCAAGGGCTAGGATTTCTACATGTAAATCTGGGGAAAACACAAATATTCACCCCACCAGAATGAAAGATTAAGTAACCACTGGACTGGCCTCTGTCCTGAAGATAATGTGGGTGATGATCTGGGTCCCAGAACTCATACCAGCCCAGCATTTCTATGCAGGGAGGAAGTGGGGTCAGACTGTACCCCCAGGGAGATGACTATAGGAGCAGATGGAACACGCCATAACCTCAAGGACTCCAATTTATACATCATGATCTACTCTTGCCTGAGAATCTGCTGGATGCTCCAGTCATCCTCCCTGGAGGGCACTGGGGCAGGGAGTCAGTCCAGTATCTGGATGGCATCTAGAGGAGAGGACTTGGGAGCAGGTGACTTGGTCACAACACTTCAGATCTACACTCGAACACGCAAGGCTTTTTCAATCTAGGCCACGTGTCCTCACCATAAACAGAATGTCTCCACTGGAGAAAGACCTTCTTCAATGTAGACAATGGCCTACTCATCAGAGAGAGCTCTTCTCTGTAGAAAGGGAGGGGAGGATATGTTAAAGAGCTATACGTTTCTAAGGTAAATTAGGGCCAATTTTTTTTTTCATGTGTTTTGACTAATCACAACGTGAGAAAGTAATCATCGTCTAAGGGAATAGCAGCAAATGGAAAGCCTCAAACTTACTTTTAGACCCTATCTTTTGATCAATGAGTCAATAGCTCTCTGCTGATGGCCTAGGAGTCATTGTTATTTAATCGCTTCAGTCGTGCCTGACTCTTGTGACCCCTGGAGTATAGCCCACCAGGCTTCTTTGTCCTTGGGATTTTCCAGGCAAGATACTGGAGTGGGTTGCCATTTCCTTCTCTAGGGGCGCTTCCTGATTAAGGGATCAAACCAACCCACACCTCATGTGTGGGCAGACAGATTCTTTACCACTGAGCCACCAGGGAAGCCCTGGTCCAGGATTAAGCCTAAGCAATGCATCTCCATGTTTGTCTTACTTTCAGGGTTTCCAGGCTTCAGCTAAGGGCATCCATCTCAGTTACAGTTTTTCTCAATGAGCCATGTGTAGTTAACAAGTGACTTCCCCCCTTGTTCCCCATACTTAAACCTAGGCATTATCAATTAAGAGCAAAGCGATTCTTGGACATATTAAGGGAGAGAACGAGGGCCCTTTTAAAATGATAAACTTCATTTCCTGCTACCCGGGCAAGGTATGAGTTCTAGTATTAATCCTCTGAATCTATAACTGCAACACACACTGTAAAAATCAAGTTACATTTGGGTCTGTGATACCACATGCTGAGTGTGCCTGGATGCCTGATAGCTAGATCTGAGACTCAAAAACACCCCCAGTGGAATTCATCTTTATTCTCCCCCCCAGTTTCCCCTCAATTTCCTTTTTCTGAGAATGATGCCACTTAGATACTCAAGTCCCAATGTGGAAATATCATTGACTCCTTCTCTATCCTTGCCCTCACTTTATTTTGGCTATCAATCTTTTTCTCTCTTAAAATTTGGGAGCCCCACCTCCTATCATTCTATCTATCATCTCTCTCTATAGAGCTGTACTTTTACCCATTGGATCACTTCTATGCAGACATGTCTCCATACCATCCCTTCTCTGTCCTGATGCCATCTTACTCTTGTGTAGAAGCCTTGGATGGTTCTTGTTGTCTTCTGGATTACGTGCTCAGCACTCTGTTGTGTCCAACTCTGTGTGACCCCATGGACTGCAGCACACCAGGCTCTTCTGTTCATGGAATTTTCCCGGCAAGAAGCCTGGAGTGGGTTGCCATTTCCTACTCCAGTCCTCTGGATGAAGTCTAGATATTTGAGCAGGATGAACAATACCCGCTCCATCCTGGCCCTTTCCAAATTCTCTTGGTCTCATTTATCTCCACTCTCCTCCCCCTAAAAATACTGAGAAATTTTATGGGTCTCAAACCTCTGAGTCACTGTTTATATGGCTCCCCAGGCCTGGAATGGTCTTATCTCACTCTTCCAAAGACTAATTTCTTTTCCTTCCTGGAAAATCAGCTCGCTCCCTTCTTTTGCCCTTGAGATACATGAGGTTGCCTCTCAGATCTTCTCCACAGTTCCCAGAGCACTTAACTCACCACACAATAACAGGTTTAATGTCTCTCACTGTCAGTCTCCTATAGCAGGACCACAGTTTGTTTATCTCTGTCTCTAGCACCAAATAAGCATCCTATAGCTGTCCCTGAATTCCTATTTGCTGAAGGAATGAATAAATAATTGAATGAATGCAGAAAGGGGAAGCCTGGGGGAAGTCTATGCGTTCTCAGTCTGGTCCTTACTTGTTACCAACAAACCTCGGAAGGCCCATTCACTTGAAGGATGAGAGGAGATCCGAGTCTGCACAGGTTTCTGCTTAGAAGAGCAAAGGAAAGGACTCAGTTGGAAACAGTCAATGAGAACCAGCACTTTGCTGTTCAATCCAAGCGTAATATCCAGACTACATTAATGTGATTTACCTAGGAGAGCCAGAAGAAATTAGATGAGGAGGTAATTTGTTAGTGACTGAGTACTAATTCCCACTCATTAGCTAAAAAGTGCAAAATTCATTAAAGCAACTTGGTTGAAAACACAGTCACTGAAAGAGCAGAAGCTATTGATAGATTAAATAAAGACGTAAGAAACCTTTAGTGTCTATTATATCCATGTTCCCTATGGCTCAGCTACATTGAGAGTCTTAAATTTAATACATTAAAGAAAAATTCGCTAATGATAATCTTACATGAGAATTAACAAGATGACCACAAATTTACCACCTTAACAGTGACAGCGAAATATTTCACTGTACGTCTGTCTCATTTTCAATTTTTAGAGAATGTGTAACACAGCTCCTATGTTGCATTTTTTCAATTTAGTCTCATAGTTTCAGCCAAATATGTAGTATATGAATCATAAAAAGATACTACTAAGGTTTTAATATCTTGTAGAAGTATTAATTACAGTGACAAGTGTCCCTTGTCACTTCCCTTTTGCCTGCTCCTTTTTATTCCTCCTTGCATTCTCTCAGCTCTTCTAAATTGCATTGATGTACTTTTTATCATTTACCTTTTGTTCTATGAGATACCCTTTATGGATTTTTATCCAAATTGAAGTTCCACGCCAAGTTAAGGGAAATCTCCAAGGTTAGAAACACGTTTTTCTTACATGAGTTCAGAGAATCTTGAAATTCAAGGTCCCATTTTGAGATAATCTGAATATTTCTAAAACTTTAAGCTACAAAAATTCTAAGAGAACTGAATTATAAATCAGGATATGGTGTCTACTCTTAAGTCCATCTGCAATTCATTCTGGACTCTGTGCAGGTCTCTTTGGACTTTATGAAGAGAACTTTTACCAAGAGATCGGTCATGTCTTTACATTCATATACCACAGGGACATCTAAAGTTCAAAAACTGACCCACATGCTGGAACTGGAATAAATGTTTTTCCAGTTTGCAGTTGTAATGGAAACTGAAAGGCAGCTCTTCTGTTGAAGTCAGGTTTTAAATGTATAAGGAACTCTGTCTCAAAAATTCAGCTATTAGTAACATAAGTCCCCAAAGGGGGTATCTCTGTAGATTTCATCACAACGCTACTGGAGGAAAGGAACTCGCCCTTCAGTGGCACCAACTATACCTTAAAGAAATGAAAGGGGACTTTACTAACAAGAGAGGTGACGTGACACCAGAAGCATCCATCCATTCATTTGTTCTACAAACGTGAAATCGATACTTCCTATATGGGATAGGCCATTTGTTGGAAACAAAAATCTACCAAGACATGGTTCTTGACCTAAACAGCACACAGTTCCATCAGGGAGCATGAGGGGAATTGAATGAGTATAAGGGTAGGGTCAAATCATTAGAATAGAGTGAAAAAAAAAAGGAAAAATTGCTGTATTTGGCATATTAAAATTTCCAAAAGACAACCAGCCCTTTCTGTGCCATGTTCTATTCTAAATGGTTTGTATGCTTTGACTCAATTAGTCCTCATAGTTCTCCCTGAAGGTAGTCAGTTACCACTCTAATTTATAGATGAGGAAACTGAACCTCAGCAAGGTTAAGGAATTTGAGCAAGGTCACAAAATTAATGAATGGGGGAGTTAGTGCTTGAATCATAGCAGTCTGCCTTAACATTGTGCTAACAATGGCTTACAACAGTGCTTGTCAGTGTGCATAACTGACAAATGATTCATATTGAGGATACATAAGGGATTCCTAGGCTTCCTGGGTGGCACTCATGGCAACCGTAAGACCAGAAATTTATCAGTTTAACCTAGGCCAGCAAAAGAGCATTCTACTAGATACTCAGTCTGGCAGTGTTAATTGAAATCAAGACTGCATATATTCTCCAACAAGGTCATCCTATTTCTATGTACCCATCTCTGAGAAACCTTCAAGTAGATACACAAAATTATATATTTAAGGTTGTTCACCACAGCTTTGTTGGAAAAGGCAAAAGGCTAAATCAATTTAAATGGACATTGAAGGGAAAACATAAAAAGAAGGTATATGCCTATAAAGATTTATAGAACTCAAAGATAAATGAACTAGGTCCACTTATATATATATATAATAAATCTGAAAGATGAATTTAAAAGATAATCAAAACAGAAAGTATAAGATGCATGTAAAACCATACACAGAGTAACTCTGTGTAAGATGCCTAGCTATCCATATGTAAATAAAGGCATATGCAAGTGAACGTGTGTCAGTGAGTTAAAAGAACATGTTAAATGCACAAAATGCTCAAATATCTATGAAAATCCTGAGCGATAAGCTCTCCTTCTTAAGTATAGTAAATTAATGTAGTAGTGATAGTGATAGTTAATATTATCAGTACTTCCCAGGTATTATTTCCAAGAATTTTTAAAGTATTAGCTCTCAAAAGTGAGTTATGTACTACTGTTACTGTAATTTTACAAATGAGAAACCTGAGTCATAGAGAGGTAAGCATGTTTCTCCTGATCACAGGAATTTTAGATATTGAATATGAGATCTGAATCCAGCAGTCTGACTCTATATATTATATCTCCAGACCAGTGATACATGAGAAGTTTGAAAAAATGCTCAAAAACGAAAATAAGATTTATCCGCATCTACACAACGTTTTGGAGTGGGGAAGACACGTCTGAGACTCAAGAATAAATTGTACATCCATAGGCATTTGAAAGATCATCAAGACAAAGATGGTGAACAGCTATTCTGCTTCCATTGACTCTTCCCTAGTATAAGCTGAATTCAACTGTGAAATGAGGGATTTGAGTAAAACAGAAAGGGGAGATAAAGATAGATCATATTTTTCCACCATGTGGTAGTGACCGCAAGTACATTTATATATATTATCACACTGCATCTTCTGAGGCAGGTATTACCAGTCTCATTTCATAGGTATGAAGGCCCAGACACAGGAAGGACAGGTATCTTCCTACTACCACACACTGAAGAGCTGTAACAGGAACTCATCTAACTCCAAGGCCAGTGGTCTTCCACATGGCATCATCTCTTTAAAAAGTTAAGTGGTCTTCCCACCCCATGGTCTATTTATTCAGCGTTTCTCCAGCTAGCAATGTACGAATTACTCCCATCCATTCACCTTATAGAATTAGTGTCATTACCAGAGATAGCAGAACTCAAGACTGTGTTCTGAACCATAGGATTGATACTTTTCATTTTCCAGTACAGACACTGAGTATCTCGGTCATCAGACAATTTGGGGTGCCTGTTTGAGGTTGGAAGAGTTTCCAGTGACATATGGAATTTCGCATTCTTTTGACAAGATTTAAAATTTGCTTTTAAATGACTGGATTTCCATTTATTCTTGTTCCTACTTTTCCACAGGTCTAAAAATGAGTGGGTTTTTAAACAGTGACACATAATTCAAGGCTTCACCTTCCATTTCTGTGTTCCTTCCTTTCAACCAAAAGCTGTCTTTTGAATCTGAACAAATGTGGACTTTATTTCTGTAATCTGTCTCAGCATCCAAGCAAGTATCTTTTATGATACCAGAGGGGAACAGATGAGGACAGGAGACGGTTGTGGCTACTTCTGCATGCTCATCAAAGCCCACTGGACTTTCTTCCAGCTTTGAAAAGGCAGCATAACCAAAAGGCAAAGGGGCTGTGAAGTCAGGAAAACCTGAGTGTGGATCTCAAATCTTCCATTTACAATCAATGTGACTTTGGCCAGATTATTCTCCAAGCTGCATTTTTATGACTTTAAAATGTACATCGTAATACTTACCTTTGTGGGTAACTTACAGGATTCTAGAAAAGATATGATTACAGACAACTGGGATATATGTCCTCAATGAATGGTCCTCATTGTCACAGTGTTAGCATCCAGAGTTTTCAAACGTAAGTTGTCATTTCCTTCTCCAGGCAATCTTCCCCACTCAGGGATTGAACCTGTGTCTCTTGCATTGGCAGGCAGATTCTTTACAACTGAACCACTTGCTGCTGCTGCTGCTAAGTCGCTTCAGTCATATCCAACTCTGTGCAACCCCATAGGCGGCAGCCCACCAGGCTCCTCTGTCCCTGGGATTCTCCAGGCAAGAACACTGGAGTGGGTTGCCATGTCCTTCTCCAACGCATGAAAGTGAAAAGTGAAAGTGACGTCGCTCAGTCGTGTCTGACTCTTAGTGACCCCATGGACTTCAGCCTACCAGGCTCCTCCACCCATGGGACTTTCCAGGCAAGAGTACTGGAGTGGGTTGCCATTGCCTTCTCTGACTGAACCACTTGGGAAGCCCCTAAAGGTACCTTAGGGTCATACTAGTGACACCTGGACATTTTACAAGACAGTAAACTTAAGCCAGAGGGCAAAGTATCTTGTCTGAGATCACACAACCAGCTTGCAACTCAGCTGGGACTGGGGCATAATCTCTGGACTGTGTTCTATGCTGAGTTCTCTTTGACATTTCTCAGACTTTCATAGTGTTTCTAGGCTTTCAACAGCCTGTTTCCCTCTGGGTTTCTAACTCTTTTTTCACACAAGCATTTTTATTCCACCAGTGATGGATTTTTTTTTTTTTTTCCTGGTAGCATCCACCACATGAGACCCATTTGGAATCTGAAATACATTTGGAAAACCTCAGAGTTTACTCTTTCTTGCTCTGTTTCTGTCATATGTGAACACACACATGGTATTTGGAGGTTTAAAAAAAAAGTTCTTAGGAGTTTTGTTTAGCTTCTTGACCACCTTGACATCTTCATACTTTGTGTAGTTAAATTTATCATAAGCATGGTAATGTTGAAGAAAATGTCTTCTGAGTGTACAAGCAGCTGAAAAATCGTTGCAAGGAGTCACAGCAGTAATAAGACTATTGCTGAGTCTGAGTTTATTAGAAAGCAAAATAAACAGCAAGCTGCATGCTGACTTCATCTTCATTAAACATTCATATTGGAAATGCTTACCTTGTATACAGCCAAGATGTTATCCTTTGCAGAAGAAGGGGGGAAAAAAAAGAAAAACCCAAACACTAAGCCAATATACTCGTAAGTGTTCCAAGGTTTTGGGAAAATAGTGTTATAAAAAATCTTCAAATAAATTAGCCTAAGCAGTTTGGGCTACAAATAATTTCTACCATCTTGGGGCAGGGCACAGTGAGGAAGGCATCTGGAGGGGAGAGTGAATTGATTGGCATGCTAGCATGCAGAGAAATGTAAATAAAAAATAGAAGGGGCCTTTATGCCACTACCATCATAGTCTGTGAGTTACTCAGCTTAATATGTTAAGAGGATTAGCGCTAAAGCAGCGTGAACTTTGAAATAGCCCAATGAAGCTTATGGGCTTGCCAACTTAAATCGGTCCCTAGCAAGACCTCTCTGGGCATCAGGAATTTGGTGGCCTGAGCATTCCGCTGCATCCTTCAAAGCAAGATGCAGCCCCCTGAGCCTCTCTTTGTATTTAAGGTGGAGGAGAAGGCAAGGGGAGCTGGAAGGCAAGGGGACTTGGGTTACCAAGGAAGTCATGATGGAAGCCAAAGTCTAAAATATTTCTTGTGCATGATTCCCCAAATTAAATTTGTTTTAACCAAATTTTATTTTAACTTAAAAACAAAAACACCCTCCAGAGGTGGCATCCCACGTATGGCTTAAATTGTCAAAAGCCTTTTCTCTACTCATTAAAACTAGAGGCAGCTTCAGTGGGCAATGAATGGATCTCCCCTATAGAAATAACCACACCCATGCTGTGTGGTTCACATGGAAAACAAGTCTGGAAAAGGATAGGGAAGTGTGTTGAAGTGTTAGACACTCAGTCATGTCCAACTGTTTGTGACCCCATGAACTGTAGCTTACCAGGCTCCTCTATCCATGGAATTCTCCAGGCGAGAATACTGAAGTGGGTTGCCATTTCCTTCTCCAGGGGATCTTTACAACCCAGGGATTGAACCCAGGTCTCCCACATTACAGGAAGATTCTTTTCTATTTGAGCCATCTGGGAAGCCTGCAGTAAAATGGCTTTTCTCCTAAGAAGCCCCTGAAACAACCATTTTTACACTGCTGCTGCTGCTGTTAAGTTGCTTCAGTCGTGTCTGACTCTGTGCACCCGCAGAGATGGCAGCCCACCAGGCTCCCCCGTCCCTGGGATTCTCCAGGTAAGAACACTGGAGTGGGTTGCCATTTCCTTCTCCAATGCACGAAAGTGAAAAGTGAAAGTGAAGTCGCTCAGTCGCGTCTGACTTAGTGATCCTATGGACTACAGCCCACCAGGCACCTATGTCCATGGGATCCTCCAGGCAAGAGTACTGGAGTGGGGTGCCGTTGCCTTCTCCATTCCAACCTAGTGAAGATGGAGTATATCATTGACTACAGAGGCAGGCTGAAAAATCTTCCCATTACAAGCTGATCAGCATACAATCTGAACATGCTGAATGTCCAGGAAATAGGGGCATCTGCACCTGTCTGGGCATTTCAGTGTACCCCAAGTGTGTCTGAGAATTCAAAGGCATAGTTGCAGGATCAACCTAAAACATATACTCCCAGCAAACACAGACTTTAAAAAAAATTCTTTAAGGCATGCAGCCTCCAGATACAGATTTCGTGGGGCCTTTTGCCTGGGATGCCAATGTTTTTTGGAAGGAATTTACATGAAATGCATCATTCAGGAAGCAGCTGGGAAGCCTGTTCCTATGACTCTCCTGGGTGTCCTTTGAAGCTCTTGCTTCTGCTTCAAGGATATCAAATGACAGGAACACTTCTTTGTCTCCAAGAAAGGGAAAAAACCTGGGCGGGCGGCTTAAACACGTGAGCCAGTGCTATGTCATCATCACAAAAGACAGAAGCTGAGAACAGTTGGTCCAGCCAAAGACATTTTAGAGAATCAATAAAAGCTGCCAATAAAAGAGAAGGTTCCTGGATTCAGATGTTGTTTTCCACCAAAGTGAGGGTGATCTAGATCATTTTAAGACAGAAAGCAAGAGGCAGGGGGAGAAAGGCAGGTGCTACTTGATAGCTTTGCAGTGTTATCTGGAAACGAGACTGTGTTTGGATTTCATTCTGGCCCTCTGCCACGGCCAACGGGTTTATGTAATAACTCTGTCGTGTTCTCTTTCTCCCATCCTGTGTCCACTGCTATGAAGTGAATTCAAGAGGAAACCAAGAACTGGTCTGACAAAATAGAAAATCAGTTGTAGAAGCAATGAATTTTTTAGCAGAAAATATATTGTATTTTTAACAAACCATGACTTCTCCACTGAAGGAGATGTAATGCAAGATCAATTGCATGGGATGAAATGCTTTTGTTCACCACAGATGTATTTTCATTTATAATTACGTCATGCAAAGAGCATTGCTGGGGCCCCATTCCAGACAGGCTGGAACACCCAGCAAGCAATATGTGTGATTGCTGTTCACGCAGTTGTTAACTCTCCTTTGGGAACTTTCTTGCAAGACTTCTTTTTTAATGTAAACCAAAATTAACAAAGAGGTCAAATGTGCTCAGTATGGTTTAGGGGTTGTTGGAAGTCTGTGCAAACACCTCAAAATATAATTCTAAAAAAAAGAGTTATCTGGAAAATAAACACACTGCCAATTTTTGTAGCTATTAAAATTCAACTGTCCAGATTTCCCTAGATTTGAATGAGGAGTCTACTTCCCAAGAAAGTAGGCTGACTGTTCAGGCGATTCTGAGTTTCTGGCATTAGGGTGAGATATCAAATCTGTCTCTTGATTTCAGCCTCCACTCTGTTCTGGGGCTCATGACCTGACTCAAAGTGCTTAAAAGGTCTGAGACAGCCATTCTTCCCTTTAACCCAAGACTGTAGCTTTGGCCCAGATCCAACAAGCTTCTCTGAGTTCAGCAGGAAAGTGAGGATTCCACAAGACCTTTAACTCTGAGAGACTGACCACATAAAGAAACAGTGGCCAGGCTGTATATCAAAATAGAACTCTGACCCAGGACCGGCAGCAGCCTGCCCAGGAAACTAACCCTTTATAATCATCAGCCCTGGAAATCAAGGCTACTATAAATCAGCCTTGCAGGAAGTCAGATTGCTACCTCTAGTAACAACTAAGGAGGCCAAACAATAACTTTTATAATAATCAGCCCCAAATGTCTAAGCCTTGATTAATGCTGACAGCTTCCCCAATTTTTGACCATGCTTCCTATTTAGGACCAAAGAGAAAACCAAATATGCAATCACATAGGACACCCCACTTCCAGTTAACCTGTCAACAAAAAATTCTCTTTGTGATTCTCAGATTTTAGAGACTAGCCATATTGTTGTGATCTATGCACTTGGAAAGCAGAGGAAAAAATCATACGTTTAGGATTTGAATAGTCCATCAGCATCCAACCAGAAACAGGAAAAAAAAAAAACAACACTCCATATTTCAAACAGAGCAATGTTGAGAAATGACCCTGGTTATAGAGCAGCTGGAATTTCTGAGGCTGATGGGAAGGGTGTTGGAAGAGGGAAAAAGAGAATCGTTGCTCATCTAGGATCAGGAAACCACTACTGCTCCTGGACAGACTCCTGGGAGCCCACACAGACTGCTGCTTTGATGGAACCACTTTAGTCCTAAGTGGAAAACCTGGAGCTGCACTCCTTTTAGACAGCTGGCAAAGATGGCTTGGTAAACAGGTGCAGTCTTCTAATCCCAGCACGAAGCGAAAGCAAGTGTGGAGCTGAGAGAACAGATACTACCAAGGCACAGGTAAGAAATGTTTTGGCCTAAACTGTGTCATTAGCCCAAACCAACAGTAAGATAAAAGTCAAGTCCACAATGTTAGATTGCCATGACCTTGAAGGCCCCTAGGAGGCAATGAGAGCTAGGCCCCTAGGAGGCAATGAGAGCTAGGCCCCTACCTCCCTGTCTCTGATGGTCTAGGCTTGGGGATGGGCTGAGTATGGGGTGAGGAATGGCAGAGCATGGAGAGACAGTGACTTTTGCACAGATTCTGAGGCAATTACAGGGGGGATTTATGAGGCGGGGGGAGGGGAGCTATATTCCTCCTGTACATAGGAAGTTCTGACACTCCACTCTGTTTTTTGACTCACCCTAGCTCTTGAAAGACAGTTCCTACAGCTCTCTACAATAGCTATTCACAACACAGCCACTGGAAGATGCATTTCTCCAGAGAGGACCAGGGCCAGAATTGTAGAATTATATTCTGAGACCACCAGTGCAAGTTGATGAGGATGCATAATAAAGAGATCTCTTCTCCCTTTTCCAACCCATTTATTTATTTCACTCGACTACTACTTATTGAGGGCTGACTGTGTGTGCTGCCATCATTTCAAACACAGGGGATACAGCAGAGAAAAAAATCCTGCCCTCAGTTTACGTTCATCAGGGAGAAGATAGACAATCAGGTGATTGAAAGGTGGTAGGTATCTTCATAAACAAAATAAATAAATCAGAGCAGGAAAAGGGGCAAGGTAGTGCAGAGGCAGACTTTGCCATTTTAATTAGGTGGATGGATGGGCTTCATCAAAGAGGTAACATTCGAGCAAAGTTGTTAAGACAGTGAGGAATCACATGAACACCAGGGGCAGATCTACTTTCAGCAGACGAAACTGCAAATTCAAAGGCCTTGAGGCAAAACAAGAAAACATGATTGTTTAGCAAAGCATTCAGGTGGCTAGAAGAGAAAAGTGGCAGTGAGGTCAGACAGAACAAAAGTCACATCGCAGAGGGCCCTGAAAAGTGAAAGTGTTAGTTGCTCAGTCGTGTCTGACTCTCTGTGACCCCATAGACTGAAACCCACCAGGCTCCTCTGTCCATGCAATTCTCCAGGCAAGAATACTGGAGTGGGTAGCCATTCCCTTCTCCAGGGGAATCTTCCCAACCCGATCCAGGGATCGAACCCAGGTTTCCTGCATTGCAGGCAGATTCTTTAACCTCTGAGCTGCCCCCTGGCAGCCACGGTAAAGATCTCTTCCTCAGAAAGAGACTGCAAGGCACTGGAGGATTTGGGGCAAAAGATGTGATGTGACTGAGAGCTCCGTGGGATCTCTATGGAAGCCACGTAGATGGGCAAAGGCAGTGGTAAGGGTGGGACAGGGAGACCAGTCTGGGCACCTGCAACAGATACAAGATGCCTGGTAGTGGAGGTCGTGGAGACATCGGCAAGTAAATAGTTTGCTCACAGAAATAGAAATAGGAAACTACTCAAGCTAGACAGAATTATATCTGCAACACTCCACCGGAAATCCATTCTAAATATATACTATTGATGTTAGCAGAATCACCTTTAGACCTATGTATTATAGCAAAATTCACTATATATTGTCAGCCTCTATGCCCAAACTAACTTCATTTTGGCAGAAAATATGTTGCTCTTGGATCATAATTAATAGGACAGACAACTAAAAGCATTTTGCATCGAGCACCTCTCCTTATATTTGCTTATGGTGCCTTTCCCAAATGAGGACACTTTTAACAGAAAATGACTATGACTATTTCCGTTGAGCTGTATGTTTAGCTCCTACAGATGAAAATAATACATAATGACCAAAAGCTACAATAAAATCAGTAATTCTTGAAAATGCTGTATAAGTACAACAGCCACTCCACTTGACCGAAAAGTAATTGCAAGCATATAAAACCAAATGCTTATAATTCACTGACCACACGTAAGGTGCGTAAGGTTTTACAGACCCCTTGTCTTTGCCATGGAAGTAACCTCTGAAGGAAAGTGACATCCAAGTCAGTTTTGTGATACACTAAATTCATTCAGGAGCCATTTTAAAAAATGGAGGTCAGTTGTCAGAGGGGACAGATAGGAAAAGCAAGAATTCAGAATAGAAATAAATAATACATGGATTAGCCAAAGCTAAGCACTATGGATTACATGGGTGGAGGCTGTGGACTTCAGTCTCCTTTGAAATTCAAGGAATGAGCTATCTCTTCCCCAAGGTGGTGGATAAAGGTGATCACTCCCTTCATGAAATTGTGGGCTCTACATCATAATGACTATAAAAGGAAGCTTACCTTAAATGTCACCAGTTTCTGATCACACAGCCAACCAAAACCTTTGGTCAAGTAGCAACCTCCAAGAGCTAATAACATAATTTAAAACTTAATTCCCTTAGTAAGCAAAACTGCAATTGTTTTGTTAGACAGTATATTCTCTGGGAAGAACTAAATCATACCTCTTAGGATATTTTTCATGTTAGATTTTGAACTAACCTATGTATGAGATATTTTAGGTGTTGATAATGTATAAGAGAATTTGACATATTAGGCTGTCCTAATGCAAAGAGCTGACTCATTGGAAAAGACCCTGATGATGGGAAAGATTGAGGATAGGAGGAGAAGGGGAAGACAGCGGATGAGATGGTTGGTTGGCATCACCGACTCAATGGACATGAGTTTGAGCAAACTCTGGGAAGGACAGGGAAGCCTGGCATTTTGCAGTTCACAGGGTTGCAAAGAGTTAGACATGACTTAACAACTGAACAACAACAACAATGCAAAATAAGTCATGATTTTGATTAAAGGATCAATTTGGACACTACATTAATCAAAAATCTTATAAATCTGCATATAACATAGGGACATTTAAGGCACTGGTCCTCAAACCTTCCCACCCTTCAGAATCCCCTGGAGAGCTTACCAGACCAGTTCCTCATTCAGTAAATCTGGAGGGAATCTGGGAATCTGCATTTCTAACAAATTCTCAGGTGATGCTGACACTGCTGGCCCAGGGATCACACTTTGAGAAACACTGCTCTTAAGATTCACTTTATTCATTAAATAAACTTATTATTAGACATAAGTATTACTTGAGTTTGGAAACTTTGTTAATCTGATTGAAAAGAAAGTCAGTAATATTAAACTTATAAACACAATTTAAATTATTAAAAGGTTAATGATCTAAGTCTGCAAATGGTGTGAAATATTAATAAAAGATCCCCCAAAACATACCCTTTATTAAAAAAGATTTAGAAGCTTAAGAAAAAACTCAGGTTTTACTTGAGCAACTTTATTCAACTAAATATTAATATTTAAAACCAACGTCACCCTTGAATCATTTTTTTGTGCACAAGACTCACTCTTGAGGGGAAAAAAAAAAAATCCATCACTGACAGTCTTCACTTCATTTCCCAAAGCTTCCAAGCCCATGGATGGGTAAACTTTGGCACAGAGGACAGACTAAACATTCATCCTTTTCCTAAACCATTTCATGCCTCTTCAAGATGCATACCACCTTCAGAGGTCTTACTCCTCTGCTCAGAGTTGGATCTTGCCTTGAAGCCAGTGGACTGAACAGAGTCCACATCTTGATCGACTTTGCCCGCCACAGGAATGAATCTCCCGCAAACACTCTGGGAGCTTCTCTCTCGACTCCCCTGATACCTGTCATCGTCTTCATACACCGTCAGAGGATACCACAGAAAGAAGAATGGCATGTCAAGATCAATCTTCCTCCAGAGACACTCCTTGAAGTCATGTTGAATAGCTGAGCTTTTGGAAGCCTTTTCTTCTGAGACCAATTATCTCCCTGCTACAATGGATTCAGCCTTCACCAGCTTGGCTTCTGGACCCAGCTGTTTCCTGCAAGGCCAGATGTATTTGACTCACAGATGTGATCATTTAAATTAACTAAGTATTCCATGCTTTTAAAAAGGGACAATTATTAGCCTTCAGAGAAGACTGTCCTTGGTTCACTTTCCAGGCTAAAATTGCTGTCCCTCATCTCTTTCAAGCTTAAAAGTATTAATACATCATAAATAAAAACACAATGGAAGCACCTAAAGCTACCGTCTAGTGCAAGGAAAGAGATAAAGTTAGTGGAAATCCTAAATTCCCATAGAAGTCCAGACCTGACTTGAAGCCCAAGGCTATCGAATGCTGAGTGTCAGTCATTGGTTAAGGCCAGATCCACGGTAAGGCATCCTTAGAGTTTAGGTATGTTTTATTTGGGTCACAAAGCAATCCCTTATTACCCTTGAGTTTTAATTTTTAGATCTAATCTTAAGTAAAACTTTATAGAAAGCTGTTGGTGGAAAAAATATATATATGGTCAATTTCCTTTGGACTTCAAGACAGTGAAATACATGCAACCAGTTTTAGCAAACACTCTATGTTAAAAGTCATGTTGTGTTATTGGAGATGTGGACTAGGAAAATATTGTGTAGTGAGATGCTTAAAATTCAGGCCTGGCCTTGCCTAAGCCTGTTTTCTCATTAAAAATAAAAACATGAAAGAAAACATTACCTACCTAGTGTCTGTTAGGTAGATGCCCAAAAAACCTTACCTATAATGTTTTTTAACCTAAATGCCTATCAGTCAGAAAACTGTTTAATCACTTTGGTGGAATTATATGTGGTCATTAAAAACAGTTTTGTAAAATAATGTAATATTTAAACTATAAAATGATTAAACTATAAATGATATAACTAAGCCATTTGTAACACAGTATCTAGTGAAAATCTACCAAATTATTAATAAACTATTGTGGAACTATGGCCTTTTCAAAATTATCCTTTCTACTTTATGTTTTGGAGGCATTTTCATTTCATCAGTAGAGACCAAATGAACAAATTGAATAAGCAGAAATGTTTAAACTGTGAGTGAAATTGCATTAGCATATTGAACTCTATTATAAACTATCAACTGTTTGACAACTGTTATGACGCATAAAGGTTGTATCTTGCACCCCCACATATATCATAATCACCATTAAAACTGTAACTAAATTACTGCTTACCTTGAAGATATTTTCAATCAACCTTTGTAGCAGATGGGGTGGTATTATTTCTTTTCTATTGACAGGTGAGAAAGTTGGCAGCAGGCACACTCAGCTTCTTAATTATGAAGCTACTATGGACACCAGTAACCTCATGGATTATGCTCACTGGCCACCCTGTTGACCTTGCTCAATATATACTGACAGCTGATTCACACTGCTGTACAGAAGAAACCAACACAACATTGTAAAGCAATTATCCCCCAATTAAAAAGAAAAATAAATGAACTTTAAAGAAGATTAGGGAACTTCTCATTGAACTAGGTGAGTGTCCAGGGGCCAGTTACACAGCCTCTCTGATCTGTATCTCCATCTACAAATGGGAACAGAGGCATCTTCCTTCAACATCTCTTACAGTTACAAGAGACCCAAACTACGTAGTGCAGGTGGAAACTCTTCAATAGGTAAATTTAAGGTATTTTCTTTTTAAACAATATTAAAATCTCCAACACTAATTGGGGATAAGCCTGTGCTTCACGCTGTAAGGAAGGTAAGTGCCTCTTAGCAGGTGCCCCCTAAATATTAATTCCTCTTTCTTTACTGTCCTCAAGTAAGAGAATGTTACTAAAGCTGTAGTTCTATAGAATTTTGGAGTTTTCAGGGGTCATTTATTCCACCTCATCACAACATCTCTGATAATGGTATGCAGACTCTGCTTGAGCACTTCAATTGAAAGAGAAATGCTACCTCATGGGGCACTTGTCTTCTTTTGGCTGATAGAGAGAGTGGCATTCCATTTACATGCGTATTTCAGTGAGCTCCATCAGAAAGGAAGTAGCAGCTATATATTTTTTTAATCTTAGGAGAATCATAATCAAATACTGTTTAAGAATTTATTTTATTGTTTTTCTTTTTCCTCCTCTTCAACTTTCTTCTGTGCCTGGATTGTTCATTTGAATGTCTAATGAGGAAGGCTCAATTTTCCTGGGTTTTCCTTGAGCACTGTTGTGCAGCAGGCAAGAATTTTCATTTTTAAAATTTCATAACATCAACATAATCCTACATCGTGAAATGGACTGAAAAAAAAATAGCTTAGGGGTTAGTTGTGCATTATGGGTAGCAATTTGCAAATATTTTGCCTTGAACCTCAGAACTGGATCTGTAATGAACAGACCCCCTTGAAGCAGTGATGGGAGTGAGTCATTCTTTGAACACTCCAACTGGATACCATGGGGTAAGAAAATTTTAAGCCTTGCAAGAACTACCACACCTTGTTCAGTGGGAAAACTTCTCTTGCTTATAACTATTGAGACACAGAAGTGTGTTGAAATTTAAATACAAAAACTGTACAATTTTGCCCATCTTTACTCAGCTCAGGCATACCTAGCACTGTGACTGCTTTTTGGTCAGCGATGAAGAGTAGGATAGCAAAGACAGCAAGTTGTGTGGCTCTAATCGCCAACTGGCCCCAGTATCTTATCTCAGAGGACAATAGCGGTGAGACAGCCCTGAAAACTCATCTTATCCTCTGCCACGGCCCAAGTCTGCAAATATTAGGGGTGTCCACCAATGTCAAGTATTCATTAATAATCATAAGGAAGTTTTCTTGTAAAGAAAACCTTCATAGCTTAGAAAATGACTTAATTGGGCTCAAATTGTTCTTTGGTGTTAAAATCCATCAGCTCTTCTTATTTACTCAAGCTTTCAGTCACTCATGGTAGGGGGTACCCAGCCTAAAGAACGTTTTGTTCTCTTAGTTGACCCCCAGAGTAAAGGAGGATTCTATTGATTGGAAAGTCAGCAGTCTCCCCCAGAGTGAGAGGACTTATGTAGCTGCTAAAAGAATCTCATTTTAATCAAAGATCATTGGGTATCATTAGCTATGCCTGTGGGCTAAGCTGCTTCAGTTGTGCCCAACTCTTTGCCACCCTATGGACTGTAGCCCACCAGGCTGCTCTGTCTAGGAGATCCTCCAGACAAGAATACTGGGGTGGGTTGCCATGCCCTCTTCCAGGGGATCTTCCTGACCCAGGGATCGAACCCACATCTCCTGCATTGGCAGGTGGGTTCTTTACCACTAGCACCACCTGGGAAGCCCCCCCCAAAATCCCCAAGCCCTGCTTCCTCCAAACTCTTTCCTAAAACTTGCAAGAGGCATTTACCCACATAGTTACCCACCGAGTTTCGTGGTGAGTTAAAGTTCTGGCTGACACAGCTATTTCCTTTTCTCAGCAGCAAGTTGAAGCCTGTCACAGTGCAAAACTAAAGGTTGCTATTGTGCTCAGAATACCGATGAGGCACCTGCATGCCATCTGTGGCTCTTGATTGCCCTGGCTGCCTACTTCTTCCTGTCCTCCACAAAGGGGCATGGAAGGAGGAAGGCACAGGTGTGGCCAGTGAGACATATTAACACTGTTTCTATTTATTCATCATGCAATTTTACATAGATATGATTTTATAAATACTAATGTCAAGGCTGTGAGCAGGAGGCTGGGCATCTTTGAGTGAGGACAAAAAGGCCGACTCAAGGGTCAGAAGAACTGTCCTGTGAGTAGTGGGGAGGTCCAGGAAAGGTTGAAAAGCTTAAGGAGTTCCAACAAAGTTCCCACGCAGTATCCGTGCTCGGTTTCTTCATTTCCTGGGGCAGTTAATCAGCATGAATGTGGACGGCTCAAAACTGTGACCCTGCCAGAGCCAGGGTGGTAAGTGAAGAAGGTGACCAAAGGGCAGGGGCCAAAGGATGATGGACGCAGAGACAGCACAGGTTGACACAAGAGGGGGAAGGGGAGAGAAGAAGTGACACTGAATGCCCAGGCCAGCAAACCCCTGCTTGGAAAAACACCTTAGAACCTCAGTACTGAATCTGTAATGAGGAAATGCCTGCTAAGTAATGACAGGAGTGAGTCCTTTCTCAAACATCCTGTCTGGATACCATGGGATAAGAAGACATTTAAGCCATATAAGAAGCAAGTTTAAGTTGGTGCAACTTATACCACAAAGGGTCAATAGTTCTTCCAAATAAAGAGCTTCTAAATGCCAAGAAGAAAAAACACCATCAATAGAAAAAAAAAAAAAAAAAAAGTAGGAAAAGGGCCCAAACATAATGTGACACTTAGTCATAGAAAAATATGCTCAAATTCATTCATATTCAGAAAATTAATAGTTAGAAGTACCATTTCTTACACATGTTGTCTAATATTCAAAAGCATAGCAACATATTCAAAATGGCACAATTCTTATAAAGAGGAACGTGGTAATATTAAATATTCATACAGACACACACACACACCATCATCATCATCTGACCAAGTAGCTCATTCCACTTTCAGAATTCTGTTCCAATGATAAACTGACAAAGAAATGTTATCTGAAGAAATCTAGTTGGTGTGTATCATTCACAAGAGTAAAAGACTAAACACAAGCTAATAGCCATCAATAAAGACAGACTGAATAAACTAAGGTACATCCACATTACGGAGTATGTTTATCTTTAAAACGTAAAGAATAAAATCTATGGCATTGATATGAAATTATCTCCAGCATGTATTTTTATTTTCTTATTGAAGGATAATTGCTTTACAGAATTTTGTTGTTTTCTGTCACACCTCAACATGAATCAGCCATAGGTATACATATATCCCCTCCCTTTTGAACCTTCCTCCCATCTGCCTCCCCATCCTCCGCCCCCCCAGGTTGATACAGAGCCCCTGTTTGAGTTTCCTGAGCCATACAGTAAATTCCCGTTGGCTATCTATTTTACATATGGTGATGTAAGTTTCCATGTTACTCTTTCCATACATCTCACCCTCTCCTCCCCTCCCCCCATGTCCACAAGTCTATTCTTTATGTCTGTTTCCCCATTGCTGCCCTGTAAATAAATTCTTCAGAACCATTTTTTTAGATTTGTATATATGCGTTAGAATATAATATTTATCTTTCTCTTTCTGACTTACTTCACTTTGTATAACAGTTTCTAGGTTCATCCACCTCATTAGAACTGACTCAAATGCATTCCTTTTTATGGCTAATATTCCATTGTGTGTATGTATCACAGCTTCTTTATCCATTCATCTGTTGATGAATCTAGGTTGCTTCCATGTTCTAGCTGTTGTAAATAGTGCTGCAGTGAAAAATGGGATACATGTGTCTTTTTCAATTTTGGTTTCCTTAGCATATATGCCTAGGAGTGGGATTGCTCGGTCATATGGTGGTTTTATTCCTAGGTTTTTAAGGAATCTCCATATCATCTTCCATAGTGGCTGTGTCAATTTACATTCCCACCAGCAGTGCAAGAGTGTTCCCTTTTCTTCACATCCTCTCCAGCATTTATTGTTTGTAGACTTTCTGACCTGTGTGAGGGGTTACCTTATTGCAGTTTTGATTTACATTTCTCTGATAATGAGTGATGTTGAGTATCTTTTCCTGTGTTTGTTAGCCATCTGTATGTCTTCTTTGGAGAAATGTCTGTTTAGGTCTTTTTCCCACTTTTTGGTTGGGTAGTGTGTTTTTCTGGTATTGAGTTGTATGAGCTGTTTGTATATTTTGGAAAGTAATCTGTTGTCAGTTGTTTCATTTGGTATTATTTTCTCCCATCCTGAGGGTTGTCTTTTCACCTTGCTTATAGTTTCCTTTGCTGTGCAAAAGTTGTAAAGTTTAATCAGGTCCCACTTGTTTACTTTTGCTTTTATTTCCATTACTCTAGGAGGTGGGCCATAGGGGACCTTGCTTTGATTTACGTTATCAAGTGTTCTGCCTATGTTTTCCTCTAAGAGTTTTATAGTTTCTGTTCTCACATTTAGGTCTTTAATCCATTTTGAGTTTATCTTTGTGTATGGTGTTAGGAAGTGTTCTGATTTCATTCTTTTACATGTAGCTGTCCAGTTTTCCCAGGACCATTTATTGAAGAGGCTATGTCCGCCCCATTGTTTTTATTCTTGTCTCCTTTGTCAAAAATAAGATACCCTTAGGTGCATGGGTTTATTTCTGGGCTTTCTATCTTGTTCCTTGGTCTATATTTCTGTTTTTGTGCCAGTACCATACTGTCTTGATGACTGTAGCTGTGTAGTATAATCTGAAGTCAGGAAGACTGTTTCCTCCAGCTCCATTCTTCTTTCTCAAGACTGCTTTGGCAATTTGGGGTCTTTACTATTTCCATATGAATTGTGAAGTTTTTTGTTCTGGTTCTGTGAAAAATGCCATTGGTAATTTGATAGGAATCGCATTGGTAATTTGATAGGAATCATGATCCAGGATGGATAACCTGGAAGAAATGGACAGATTCTTTAAAAAGTTCAATCTTTCAAGACTGAACCAGGAAGAAACAGAAATTATGAACAACCCAATTACGAACACTGAAATTGAAGTTGTGATTAAAAAAATCTTCAAAAAACAAAAGCCCAGGACCAGATGGTGTCACAGGAGAATTTTATGAAACATTTAGAGACAAGCTAATGCCTATCCTTCTAAAACTCTTTTAAAAAAATTGCAGAGGAAGGAACATTTCCAAACTCATTCTATGAGGCCACCACCACCCTGATACCAAAACCAGACAAAGACAACACACAAAAAGAAAACTATAGGCCAATATCATGATGAACATAGATGCAAAAATCCTCAACAAAATTTTAGCAAACAGAATTCAGTAACACGTCAAACAGCTCATACACCATGATCAAGTTGGGTTTATTCCAGGGATGCAAGGATTCTTCAGTTATGCAAATCAATCAATGTGATATACCATATTATCAAATTGAAAAATAAAAACCCTATAATAATCTCCATAGATGCAGAAAAAGCCTTTGACAAAATTCACCACTGATTTATGATTAAAACTCTTAAAAAAAATGGTCATAGAAGGAATATACCTCAACATAGTAAAGGCCACATATGATAAGCCTACAGCAAACATTATTCTCAATGATCAAAAACTGAAAGCATTTTCCCCCAAGATCAGGAACAAGATAAGGGTGTCCACTTTCACCATTATTATTCAACATAGTTCTGGAAGTCCTAGCTACAGCAATCAGAGAAGAAAAATAAAAGGAACCCAGATCAGAAAAGAAGCAGCGAAGCACTCACTGTTTGCAAATGACACGATACTGTACATAAAAAATTCTAAAGAGTATCAGAAAATTACTAGAGCGAATCAGTGAATTTAGCAAAGCTGCAGGATATAAAAATCACTTGCATTTCTAGAAACTAACAATGAAAAATCAGAAAGAGAAATTAAGGAATCAATCCCATTCACCATTGCAACAAAAAGAATTAAGTGTCTAGGAATAAACTTACCTAAGGAGAAAAAAGAACTGTACACAGAAAATTATAAGACAATAATGAAGGAAATCAAAGATGACATAAACAGATGGAGAGATATTCCATGTTCTGGGGTAAGAAGAATCAATATTGTGAAAATAACTGTATTACCAAACACAATCCAGCATGTATTTATAAGAGACAATGTCAAGTGCAGAATACAGAGCATAACATCAATTTCTATTTTATGAAGTGGGAATATGTAAATATACAAAGATATGTTTACATTCTCAAAGAGAGATAATGGAAGGATAAATTAAAAACCCAATAAAGATGGTCACCTGGACATGAACAGCATGAAAGAGTTGAAAATAAGGATTTTAAAGATACCTTGTTCTGTAGATTTGACTTTTAGGCTATTTAAATGTTTCTGTTTAAAGTAAAAACAAAATTAAAATACTGAGAAAAGTGAGTCTGTTTATCAAACTATTGGCATACCACACTCAAAACCAAGTAGTTTCCAATGAATTTTTCAACAGAGTCTTGGCATCTATTTTTAGTCACATATATAAAATAACCAACAATCTAGATCTTACCCAGGACTGAGGGGTTTCTTTGCACACAAGATTTTCAGTGCTAAAAGCAGGAAAATCCTAAGCACACCAAGACAACTGTAGCACCTTATTTTAAGATAAATAATAAATGTAAAGAACTCTTAAGTTGAGTACAGTAATTTTATCTTTATTTTGAAGTTATTGTAAATATATGTCAAAATAGAGTCATTATATCAATAGCATAATGAATCAAGATTTCAGCATAAAAGTACTAGTAACATGCCAAACTGAAGTAAAAACAAGAAACAAGTAAATGTGAATTGGAAGGAACTGGGGAGAACACTGAGGCAGCAGTGTTATCTTTTTAAAAATCTCTTCAAATACCCTCAGAAAAAAAGGACAGAGCAGCTTGGAATGCAGAACCAAAAATACAGAGAAACATTTACATCAAAATTCTGTGAAAGTAGCCCCCAGATGGAAAGGTATGTGGATAACGATGCTATGAGCATCTCTGTAGGAGAGGAAAGTAGTGCGCTGCCTGCTAGACCTGAAAATCAAGGAAGCCCAAGTCTCCTCCATCTGTGGGATTTCCCAGGCAAGAATACTGGAGTGGGTTGCCATTTCCTTCTCCAGGGAGTCTCCCAACCCAGGGATGGAACCTGGGGCTCCTGTATTGCAGGCAGTCTTTGGCTTTCCTGATGGCTCAGTGAATAAACAATTGATAGGTATTTACAACAAAGTTTGACACACTAAAACAAAATTGAGATTTTGAATGCTCACAAACAATTAGGTGGTGTACATCTGAAGAGGCTGGAGCTCTGAGGATCCAAGCTCACTTAACACAGAAAGCCCCCTTTCAGGAAAAGCCTCATCCTGAGGACAGTTGGCAACAGGTTCCAAACTTTGCAAGTCAAAATCCATGGAAGTAAGGGATAAACGAAGATACGGATAGGGGAAAGAGACAGAAAACAATAGACCATATTTAAGTTTGATTTGTAAACATCTGACAAAGATAAAAATATTTAAAAGGCAGGTTTAGACCCACTTAGAAAGATGGCGGAGGAATAGGACGGGAAGACCACTTTCTCCCTCACAAATTCCTCAAAAGAACATTTCAACGCCGAGCAAACTCCACAAAACAACTTCTGTAGGCTGGCAGAGGACATCAGGCAACCAGAAAAGCAGACCATTGTCTTCAAAAACAGGTAGGAAAAAATATAAAAGACGAAAAAGGAGACAAAGGAGGTGGGGAGGGAGCTCCGTCCCGGGAAGGGAAGCCCGTCCCGGGAAGGGAATTTGAAGAAGAGAGGTTTCCAAACACCAGAAAACACTCTCCCTGCCGAGTCTGTGGCGAGCCTTGGAAACACAGAGGGCAACATAACAGGAAGGAAAAATAGATAAATAATTAAACCCAACAGATTACAAGCCCAACAGTAACTCCCCCAGCAGAAAAGCAGCACAGACGCCTGCATCCGCCACTGGGAAGTGGGGGCAGGGCAGGGACGCGCGGGAGGCGCGGGCTGCAGAGCTTTGTAAGAATCAGGCAGGAACGCCCCACGCGCAACCAGAACGATCTAACTTGGGCTAGCAAACCAGACTGTGGGATAGCTACCATGCGAAAAGCTCAAACATAAGACACCGCCAGGACCGAGCACAGAACAAAGGACAGAACGGAAAAAGCCGGCTGCAGACCATCCCCCGCCAGGGACAGGCAGCCAGAGCCGTAAGGACTGGAAAGGGGCAATTGCAGCCCCGGAGAGACTTTACTTACCTAACTGCAAGCAGGCTCCTTTGCTAAGACTTCTGGGGGTGCTGGACAGTCACAATCTGCCTCACGGGGGGCCCCAGCGGTCCACCCAGAAAGCTGAGCAGCAGCGGCAGAAAAGGTGACAAGCCGCGGCGATCGCGCTCGCCAAACTCCTGAGCTACTCGGACCTGGGAAGGGCACAAAGCGCAGTCCCAGCCGAATCTGTGCCTCTGAGGGCTGCCTGAGCGCCGAACCTGAGCGGCTTGGACCGGGGAAGTGCACGCAGCCTAGGGCCGGCCCCAGACGGTTCCCGGCTGAGCATCGTAGAGCCGGAGCGGTTTGTGCGCCGCGAGAAAGGACAGGTCAAGCGGGGCAGAGATACGGTGTGCACACGACAGTGCTATTTGTTAGCAGCAGCCCCCCTCCCCACAGCGCGACTGAACTAGTGAGCCTAAAAAACCAGCAAACAGAAGTTAAACAGAGGGAACCACCTTGGAAGTGATCCCACAAGGCCCATAACACCAGAGAAGGGCCAGGTATATTTTTATTTTTACTATTTTTAAAATAATTCCTTTTTTTTTTTTTTGCTTTTTTGTTTTTTTTCTAACTTTTTTTAATTGTTAAGTCTTCTATTTCTCCTCTAATTTTTATTTCTATAACCTATTATTACTATTAAAAAAAAAGACTTTTTTTTTTTTAAGGCAATCACCATATATAGTCTTTGGATGGTTGTTGGTGGGTTTTTTTTTTTTTTTAATAATTCTTTTTTTCTTTTCTTTCTTCCTTTTTCCTTCTGCTTTTCTTTAATATTGTATCCTTGAAAATCCAACCTCTACTCTAGATTTTTAATCTTTGCTCTTAGGTTTTTGTTGTCAATTTTGTACATTTAAAAACCCAAACTTCACTACCCAAGTTTACCTGAGAGCGAGATTACTGGCTTGACCACTCTCTCCTCCTCTGGACTCTCCTTTTTCTCCACCAGGTGGCCTCTGTCTCTTTTCTCCCCCATCTCTTCTCTATCCAACTCTGTGAATCTCTGTGTGTTCCAGACGGTGGAGAACACCTAAGGAACTGGTTACTGGCAGGATTTGTCTCTCTCCTACTCATTCCTCTCTCTTATCCTCCTGGTCACCTCTGTCTACTTCCTCTCTCTCCTCTTCCCCATATAACTCTGTAAATACCTCTGAGTGGTCCAGGCTATAGAGCGCACATAAGGAAGTGACTACTGACTAGCTTGCTCTCTCCTCTTTTGATCTCACCGCATCTCATTCCAGTTACCTCTAACTACCCCCTCCATCTTCTCTTCTCCTTGTAACTCAGTGAACCTCTCTGAGTGTCCCTCAATGTGGAGAAACTTTTCATCTTTAACCTAGATGTTTTATCATCGGTGCTGTATAGATGGAGAAGTCTAGAGGCTACTGTAAAAATAAAACTGAAAACCAGAAGCAGGAGGCTTAAATCCAAAGCCTGAAAACATTAGAGAACTCTTGAATTCAGGGATCATTAAGCAATAGGAGCTCATCAAATGCCTTCATACCTACACCGAAACCAAGCTCCACCCAAGAGCCAACAAGCTCCAAAACAAGACATACCACGCAAATTCTCCAGCAACACAGGAACATTCCCCTGAGCTTCAATACACAGGCAGCTCAAAATTATCCCAAAACCTTTGATGTCTCATAACCCATTACGGGTCACTCCACTGCACTCCAGAGAGAAGAAACCCAGCTCCACCCACCAAAACTCCAACACAAACCTCCCTAACCAGGAAACCTTGACAAGCCACTGATAGAACCCCACCCACAGTGAGGAAGCTCCATAATAAAGAGAAGTCCACAAATTACCAGAATATAAAAAGGCCACCCCAAACGCAGCAATATAACCAAGATGAAGAGACAGAGGAATACTCAGCAGGTAAAGGAACAGGAGAGTTGCCCACCAAACCAAACAAAAGAGGAAGAAGTAGGGAATCTACCTGAGAAGGAATTCCGAATATTGATAGTGAAAATGATACCAAAATCTTGAAATCAAAATGGAATCACAGATAAATAGCCTAGAGACAAGGATTGAGAAGATGCAAGAAAGGTTTAACAAGGACCTAGAAGAAATAAAAAAGAGTCAAAATATAATGAATAACGCAATAAATGAGATCAGAAACACTCTGGAGGCAACAAATAGTAGAATAACGGAGGCAGAAGATAGGATTAGTGAAATAGAAGATAGAATGGTAGAAATAAATGAATCAGAGAGGTAACAAGAAAAACGAATTAAAAGAAATGAGGACAATCTCAGAGACCTCCAGGACAATATGAAATGCTCCAACATTCGAATTATAGGAGTCCCAGAAGAAGAAGACAGAAAGAGAGATCATGAGAAAATCCTTGAGGAGATAATAGTTGAAAACTTCCCTAAAATGGGGAAGGAAATAATCACCCAAGTCCAAGAAACACAGAGAGTTCCAAATAGGATAAACCCAAGGCGAAACACCCCAAGACACATATTAATCAAATTAACAAAGATCAAACACAAAGAACAAATATTAAAAGCAGCAAGGGGAAAACAACAAATAACACACAAGGGGATTCCCATAAGGATAACAGCTGATCTTTCAATAGAAACTCTTCAGGCCAGGAGGGAATGGCAAGACATACTTAAAGTGATGAAAGACAATAACCTACAGCCCAGATTACTGTACCCAGCAAGGATCTCATTCAAATACGAAGGAGAAATCAAAAGCTTTACAGACAAGCAAAAGCTGAGAGAATTCAAGCACCACCAAACCAGCTCTCCAACAAATTCTAAAGGATATTCTCTAGACAGGAAACACGAAAAGGGTGTATAAACCTGAACCCAAAACAATAAGGTAAATGGTAATGGGATCATACTTATCAATAATTACCTTAAACATAAATGGGTTGAACGCCCCAACCAAAAGACAAAGACTGGCCGAATGGATACAAAAACAAGACCCCTCTATATGCTGCTTACAAGAGACCCACCTCAAAACAAGGGACACATACAGACTGAAAATGAAGGGCTGGAAAAAGATATTACCACGCAAATAGAGACCAAAAGAAAGCAGGAGTGGCAATACTCATATCCGATAAAATAGACTTTAAAACAAAGGCTGTGAAAAGAGACAAAGAAGGCCACTACATAATGATCAAAGGATCAATCCAAGAAGATATAACAATTATAAATATATATGCACCCAATATAGGAGCACCGCAATATGTAAGACAAATGCTAACAAGTATGAAAGGGGAAATCAACAATAACACAATAATAGTGGGAGACTTTAATACCCCACTCACACCTATGGACAGATCAACTAAACAGAAAATCAACAAAGAAACGCAAACTTTAAATGATACATTAGATCAGTTAGACCTAATTGATATATATAGGACATTTCACCCCAAAACAATGAATTTCACCTTTTTTTCAAGTGCTCATGGAACCTTCTCCAGGATAGATCACATCCTGGGCCATAAATCTAAACTTGATAAATTCAAAAAAATCGAAATCATTCCAAGCATCTTTTCTGACCATAATGCATTAAGATTAGATCTCAATTACAGGAGAAAAACTATTAAAAATTCCAACATATGGAGGTTGAACAACACACTTCTGAATAACCAACAAATCACAGAAGAAATCAAAAAAGAAATCAAAATATGCATAGAAACTAATGAAAATGAAAACACAACAACCCAAAACCTGTGGGACACTATGAAAGCAGTGCTAAGAGGAAAGTTCATAGCAATACAGGCATACCTCAAGAAACAAGAAAAAAGTCAAATAAATAACCTAACTCTACAACTAAAGCAACTAGAAAAGGAAGAATTGGAGAACCCCAGAGTTAGTAGAAGGAAAGAAATCTTAAAAATTAGGGCAGAAATAAATGCAAAAGAAACAAAAGAGACCATAGCAAAAATCAACAAAGCCAAAAGCTGGTTCTTTGAAAGGATAAATAAAATTGACAAACCATTAGCCAGACTCATCAAGAAGCAAAGAGAGAAAAATCAAATCAATAAAATTAGAAATGAAAATGGAGAGATCACAACAGACAACACAGAAATACAAAGGATCATAAAAGACTACTATCAGCAGTTGTATGCCAATAAAATGGACAACGTGGAAGAAATGGACAAATTCTTAGAAAAGTACAATTTTCCAAAACTGAACCAGGAAGAAATAGAAAATCTTAACAGACCCATCACAAGCACGGAAATTGAAACTGTAATCAGAAATCTTCCAGAAAACAAAAGCCCAGGTCCAGACGGCTTCACAGCTGAATTCTACCAAAAATTTCAAGAAGAGCTAACACCTATCCTCCTCAAACTCTTCCAGAAAATTGCAGAGGAAGGTAAACTTCCAAACTCATTCTATGAGGCCACCATCACCCTAATACCAAAACCTGACAAAGATGTCACAAAAAAAAGAAAACTACAGGCCAATATCACTGATGAACATAGATGCAAAAATCCTCAACAAAATTCTAGCAATCAGAATCCAACAACACATTAAAAAGATCATACACCATGACCAAGTGGGCTTTATCCCAGGGATGCAAGGTTTCTTCAATATCCGCAAATCAATCAATGTAATTCACCACATTAACAAATTGAAAAATAAAAACCATATGATTATCTCAATAGATGCAGAGAAGGCCTTTGACAAAATTCAACATCCATTTATGATAAAAACTCTCCAGAAAGCAGGAATAGAAGGAACATACCTCAACATAATAAAAGCTATATATGACAAACCCACAGCAAACATTATCCTCAATGGTGAAAAATTGAAAGCATTTCCCCTAAAGTCAGGAACAAGACAACGGTGTCCACTTTCACCGCTACTATTCAACATAGTTCTGGAAGTTTTGGCCACAGCAATCAGAGAAGAAAAAGAAAGAAAAGGAATCCAAATTGGAAAAGAAGAAGTAAAACTCTCACTGTTTGCAGATGACATGATCCTCTACATGGAAAACCCTAAAGACTCCACCAGAAAATTACTAGAGCTCATCAATGAATATAGTAAAGTTGCAGGATATAAAATCAACACACAAAAATCCCTTGCATTCCTATACACAAATAATGAGAAAGTAGAAAAACAAATTAAGGAAACAATTCCATTCACCATTGCAACGAAAAGAATAAAATACTTAGGAATATATCTACCTAAAGAAACTAAAGACCTATATATAGAAAACTATAAAACACTGATGAAAGAAATCAAAGAGGACACTAATAGATGGAGAAATATACCATGTTCATGGATCAGAAGAATCAATATAGTTAAAATGAGTATACTACCCAAAGCAATTTACAAATTCAATGCAATCCCTATCAAGCTACCAGCCACATTTTTCACAGAACTAGAACAAATAATTTCAAGATTTGTATGGAAATACAAAAAACCTCGAATGGCCAAAGCAATCTTGAGAAAGAAGAATGGAACTGGAGGAATCAACTTGCCTGACTTCAGGCTCTACTACAAAGCCACAGTCATCAAGACAGTATGGTACTGGCACAAAGACAGACATATAGATCAATGGAACAAAATAGAAAGCCCAGAGATAAATCCACACACATATGGACACCTTATCTTTGACAAAGGAGGTAAGAATATACAATGGAGTAAAGACAATCTCTTTAACAAGTGGTGCTGGGAAAACTGGTCAACCACGTGTAAAAGAATGAAACTAGATCACTTTCTAACACCGCACACAAAAATAAACTCAAAATGGATTAAAGATCTAAATGTAAGATCAGAAACTATAAAACTCCTAGAGGAGAACATAGGCAAAACACTCTCAGACATAAATCACAGCAGGATCCTCTATGATCCACCTCCCAGAATTCTGGAAATAAAAGCAAAAATAAACAAATGGGATCTAATTAAAATTAAAAGCTTCTGCACAACAAAGGAAAATATAAGCAAGGTGAAAAGACAGCCTTCTGAATGGGAGAAACTAATAGCAAATGAAGCAACTGACAAACAACTAATCTCAAAAATATACAAGCAACTTATGCAGCTCAACTCCAGAAAAATAAACGACCCAATCAAAAAATGGGCCAAAGAACTAAATAGACATTTCTCCAAAGAAGACATACGGATGGCTAACAAACACATGAAAAGATGCTCAACATCACTCATTATTAGAGAAATGCAAATCAAAACCACAATGAGGTACCACTTCACACCAGTCAGAATGGCTGCAATCCAAAAATCTGCAAGCAATAAATGCCGGAGAGGGTGTGGAGAAAAGGGAACCCTCCTACACTGTTGGTGGGAATGCAAACTAGTACAGCCACTATGGAGAACAGTGTGGAGATTCCTTAAAAAATTGCAAATAGAACTACCTTATGACCCAGCAATCCCACTTCTGGGCATACACACTGAGGAAACCAGAATTGAAAGAGACACATGTACCCCAATGTTCATCGCAGCACTGTTTATAATAGCTAGGACATGGAAACAACCTAGATGTCCATCAGCAGACGAATGGATAAGAAAGCTGTGGTACATATACACAATGGAGTATTACTCAGCCGTTAAAAAGAATTCATTTGAATCAGTTCTGATGAGATGGATGAAACTGGAGCCGATTATACAGAGTGAAGTAAGCCAGAAAGAAAAACACCAATACAGTATACTAACACATATATATGGAATTTAGGAAGATGGCAATGACGACCCTGTATGCAAGACAGGAAAAAAGACACAGATGTGTATAACGGACTTTTGGACTCAGAGGGAGAGGGAGAGGGTGGGATGATTTTGGAGAATGGCATTCTAACATGTATACTGTCATGTAAGAATTGAATCACCAGTCTATGTCTGACGCAGGGTGCAGCATGCTTGGGGCTGGTGCATGGGGATGACCCAGAGAGATGTTGTGGGGAGGGAGGTGGGAGGGGGGGTTCATGTTTGGGAATGCATGTAAGAATTAAAGATTTTAAAATTTAAAAAATTTAAAAAAAAGAAAAAAAAATAAAACTTAATCCCCGATAACATCAAAAAAATAAAAAAATAAAAAAATAAAAGGCAGGTTTAGATTTGTGAAGCTAAAAAAGCTAACCTGACCTACCCTGGCCTCCTCAAAATTCAGTAAATCTAATATCTCACAGAAATGAGCAATAAACAGAAATGAGCAATAAACAGAACTGTGCCAAATGTCACATACACACACATCAGGAGGAGCACAAAAATGTCCCTCCAGACTGGAAGAAGGTAAAGTCACCAAATAGCTGAAAGCTATAGCTACTTCAAACAAACTAAAAGAAATTTTCATATATTTAAAAATTTACATAATATCCAAAGTTAAGACTGAAAAAGTCAGATATGGGAGGGGAACAAAGGAAAGAATTTGAAATAAAAGAAAAAATCATTTCAGACATGAAGCCTGAATTACAATTCATGTAAGAGGAAACAGATAATTCTTTGTGAGAGGTAAGAGGCAAAAGCAAAGAAAATTTATAATCAAAAGAAAGCAAAGGGATAAAATGTATTTGGAGGGAGGGGCAAATAGTTGCTAGACAAGAAGAGCCAACATGTATAATAAAGTGGTTGCTAAAAAGGAAATCCAACGGAACAAAGCAAATACTAAAACTCAGAAAATTTACTACGCCTACCGCCAATTATTTTTGTGAAAGGGAACAATGATTATCTGGTGACAACAATCCAGAATGACATACTCTGAAATGTTAACTGGACTTTAAAGCAAAGTCTTTGGGCCCACAGGGAACAAACCAAGGGACTTACAAGAGGGAAAATCAGATAAGCAAAAAGTGCATTTTTAGTGTTAATATTTATGCTAGTACATAACGGAGTAACAGATACACATGACTATGTATAAAATAGATAACCAACAAGGACTTACTGTATAGCACATGGAGCGATACTTAATACTTTGTAATAACCAATAAGGGAAAAGAATCTAAAAAACAATATATATATATATATAGAGAGAGAGAGAGAGATAGGCAGATGATAAATGTATAAATCACTTTGCTGTACACCTGAAACTAACCCAACACTATAAATCACACTTTTATCAAACCATACTTTGATAAAAAATTACATTTAATTTTTTTTAATTTAAAAAATAATGGAGTAATAGTTTAAGAATGTAGAAGAAAGAATCAAGATTTAATAGGCAGCTGACCTGAATCTCAAGTGTAAAGGCCACAGACACTTACCCTACTATAAGAAATCAGACGAGCCCTTTTGGCGAAATCTCCTAGAAAATAACCTTTAGATGATCAGCAGGACTGAAAAGTCACTGATGTAAGGACAAGAGTATCACCTTGGAGGCTGCAGTTGCTTTCATTGTGGTCCTTATACAGGTACTTTCAGTCCCTGAGGGCCCCACTTCTAAAATAATAAATTCTTAAGCCTCTGTCTCTTCCCTTTTGTTTTCTGGGCCTTATTATCTCTTATCTTATTATCTTTGGGTAAACTCAGCAACTTGCTTTATATGTCTATAACCAGTCCCTAATTTCAAAAAGGTTTTTTAAATAAAGTTAGAAATATCAGTATAAACACCGATATTTTTTCCTTAAAAAAAAAAAAAAAAAAAGAAGTCTCCCTGCTTTGTGTATTAGAAAAGCCAAGAATCAATAATATCCCAGGACCAATGAACACAGACATCACCCTGGCCTCTATGGCCCATTTGCCATGACAAAGAACCAGGGCTCCTTTCTCACTCCAAATCTTGGAAACCTATAAAATAAGCCAGAGACACCTTGTCAGGCCAGAAAGTTCAGAGGCTACCAAAGACTAGAAAGATCACAGGGGCCAATGTGAAGGAGCTCTCACTGACCAAAAGCCAGAACAGTTTGAGCAAGGAAAAGGATGAATGTATCAAAGCCCACCAAATACACTTCTAAAGCTCATGCCTTCAGAGTAATATTAAAGATCCATGAAATTATGTTGGTAAAATTTTTAAAGAGCATTGGTCATCTTTGGAAGTTACTGGAGCCCCAACTCACTCTGAAATCTGATTAAAAAAAAAAATTCAAAGGTTTGTCTTTCTGTGCTAACTGTACTTCAAATAGTTGTTGAGAGACTGGAATTACAGACCTAGGAAACCACTCTTTCAAAACCTGTAATGAAATAAATAATGGATACAGACAATGATTGTCATAAATATTAAAGCCATCAGGTAAAATGTTAATGGGTAATTTGAGAGTAGATGAATGAGCCACAACAACCTAAACCAATGAGGTCATCTTGGCATCACTGAAAGAACCACCAACCAGACTTAGGTGCCTCTGTTCAAACAAAGCAGGAAGGACACAGCACCACTGGTGGAGCATTCTTATCCAGACAAAAACCTAGTGTAAATAAGCATTCTCTAGACTGTACTACTCGGAGAAGGCAATGGCACCCCACTCCAGTACTCTTGCCTGGAAAATCCCATGGACGGAGTAGCCTGGTGGGCTGCAGTCCATGGGGTCGCTATGAGTCGGATACAACTGAGCGACTTCACTTTCCCTTCTCACTTTCATGCATTGGAGAAGGAAATGGCAACCCACTCCAGTGTTCTTGCCTGGAGAATCCCAGGGACAGGGGAGCCTGGTGGGCTACCATCTATGGGGTCGCACAGAGTCGGACACGACTGAAGTGACTTAGCAGCAGCAGCAGCAGCAGACTGTACTACTAACTTACAGGAAATGTGGAAGATAAGGACACCGAAAGAAAACATTCTTGAATCTAAAATGGGGTCTTTCTACTTGAAAAAAAAAAAAAGAACCAGTTTTCTTGAATAAATCAAAGGAATGAAAAGGAAACTAGGGTAATAACAGTGAGACAAAAAAGACAAGGTGTGAAATCTAAAAAATAAATTAACAAAACAGAAACAAGAGTTATAGATAGAGAGCCGGACAGGATGGGGTAGGAAAAGGAGAGAAATAGATGAGGGAGGTTGCAAGGAATCAACTTCCAGTTGCAAAACTGAAGTGAGTCACAGATATAAGATGTACAGTGTGGGAAACAATCAATAATAATGTAACCTCTATGTATCATGACAGTAATAACTGTACTTATCATGCATTTTGAAATGTACAGAAACACTGAATCACTATATTGTGTAACAGAAAATGTTATATGGTTCTGTTGCACATAAATTATAACTCAAAAACAAACTCATAGGAAAAGAAAATAGATTTAGGGTTACCAGAGGCAGGAGGTGGAGGGATGGGGATGGAGGAAGGACATCAAAAGGTACAAACTTCCAGCTACAAGATAGCTAAGTACTAGGGGTGTAATGGACAAAATGATAAATGTAATCCATGCTACTCATGTACAGTCAAAGCTATGGTTTCTCCAGTAGTCATGTATGGATGTGAGAGGTGGACCATAAAGAAGGCTGAGCACCAAAGAATTGACGCTTTTGAACCGTGGTGTTGGAGATGACTCTTAAGAGTCCCTTGAACTGCAAGGAGATCAAACCAGTCAATTCTAAAGGAAAATAATCCTGAATATTCATTGAAAGGACTTATGCTGAAGCTTCAATACTTTGACCATCTGATTCGAAGAGCTAACTCATTGGAAAAGACCCTGATGCTGAGGAGAAGGAGATGATAGAGGACAAGATGGTTGGATGGCATCATTGACTCCATGGACATGACTTTGAACAAGCTCTGGGAGATGGTGATGGACGGGGAAGCCTGGCATGCTGCAGCCCATGGAGCCATAAAGAGTCGGACTCGACTGAACAACAACTGTATGTTATATGTGAAAGTTGTTAAAATAGTAATTCCTAGGAGTTCTCACCACAAAGAAATTTTTTTCCCTTTGATTTTGTATCTATGAGATAATGGATGTTCACTAAACTTGTGATAATCATTTCATAGTCACATCATTATGCTATATACCTAAAACTTATACAGTGATATATATGTAAACTCTATCTCAATAAACAGTGGCTGACTTTATTTTAGGAGGCTCCAAAAAAATCAGTGCAGATGGTGACTGCAGCCATAAAATTAAAAGACACTTACTCCTTGGAAGGAAAGTTATGACCAACCTAGACAGCATATTAAAAAGCAGAGACATTACTTTGTCAACAAAGGTCCATCTAAGGCTATGGTTTTTCCAGTAGTTGTGTATGGATGTGAGAGTTAGGCTACAAAGAAAGCTGAGCGCCAAAGAATTGATGCTTTTAAACTGTGGTGTTGGCGAAGACTCTTGAGAGTCCCTTGGACTGCAAGGAGATCCAACCAGTCCATCCTAAAGGTGATCAGTCCTGGGTGTTCATTGGAAGGACTGATGTTGAAGCTGAAACTCCAATACTTTGGCCACCTGATGTGAAGAGCTGACTCACTGGAAAAGATGCTGATGCTGGGAAAGATTGAGGGCAGGAGGAGAAGGGGACAACAGAGGATGAGATGGTTGGATGGCATCACCGACTCAAAGGACATGAGTCTGGGTAAGCTCCGGAGTTGGTGATGGACAGGGAGGCCTGGCTTGCTGCGGTTCATGGGGTCACAAAGAGTCAGACATGACTGAGCAACTGAACTGAACTGATCTCAATAAAACCAGGAAAAAACCTACCTGTAAGATTTGGATCTTGCTTCAAATATACTAAGACTATAAAGACATACTTAAGAAAATTGGGGAGTTTGTCTATCTCTACCAATGGGCCAAGGGTTTCATATTTTTTTTTGGGGGGGGTGCTTTTCTTCCCCTTAGGAAATACAAGAGACTGATTTCTGACATGTGATATAGACTAGAATTTTATTTCTCACAGAATACTGAAAATCTTCATCCTTGTGGATTTTAATCAGCTGTAGTTATCCAATATCTGTGAATATTTTCCTTATATTTTATTAACTTGCCACATTTAAAGACCCTCTTTCTTGAGGCAGAAAAGACTCATCTCTCTAGATTCTTAAGCAGTGCAGATTCTAACAAGCAGTCATACACATGCATTAAACTTGGAAATGTTTAAAGGCAGAAGTGGCTGTGAGAAGAGGACTAACTATTCTAGCACACATGGTCGCAGAGCCCAGGAGCAAGGGTGGTGGTGGAGCTTCCCACATCCCAAGTACAAGATTATAGGTGATAAATGGTAGTGATGCCTGTGGTGGGCTAGGCATTCTACCTGGTTGGTAGCCTTGGATTCTAGCTCTCTGGACCCCCTGGAAATTCTTTTCTGCTGAAAGTGAATAGTGTGATTCTAGTGTGTGCAATGAAGACCCCTGAGTCTCATCCATCCAGAGCCTCTTTGCTATGTCCCTGGGCCAGAGGATGACTGCAGCCGTGGGACTTAGCAGACACTAGTTTTCAAAGCAAAGAATTATTTTTAAAACAAATCAGAAGAGCTAAAAGTGAGTGTTCAAGTATGGGCTAGGCCTTCAAAGGACTCAGTTCAGTTCAGTTCAGTCGCTCAGTCGTGTCCAACTCTTTGCAACCCCATGAATTGCAGCACGCCAGGCCTCCCTGTCCATCACCAACTCCCAGAGTTCACTCAAGACTCATGTCCATCGAGTCAGTGATGACATCCAGCCATCTCATCCTCGGTCGTCCCCTTCTCCTCCTGCCCCCAGTCCCTCCCAGCATCAGAGTCTTTGCCAATGAGTCAACTCATGAGGTGGCCAAAGTACTGGAGTTTCAGCTTTAGCATCATTCCTTCCAAAGAAATGCCAGGGCTGATCTCCTTCAGAATGGACTGGTTGGATCTCGTTGCAGTCCAAGGGACTCTCAAGAGTCTTCTCCAACACCACAGTTCAAAAGCATCAATTCTTCGGCGCTCAGCTTTCTCCATAGTCCAACTCTCACATCCATACATGACCACTGGAAAAACCATAGCCTTGACTAGTTGGACCTTTGTTGGCAAAGTAATGTCTCTGCTTTTGAATATGCTATCTAGGTTGGTCATAACTTTTCTTCCAAGAAGTAAGCGTCTTTTAATTTCATGGCTGCAGTCACAGATTAATGCAATTACTTCATTTCTAGTCCCCCATCTTATGCAGGCCCCAAGGTTCATTCTCCTATAGCTATCTGGGCATTAAAATCTCAATTTCCAGCCCCTCAATAGGACTTATGATGCTGGATTTGATTCTCTACTCTAGGGGTCAACAAACAACGGTCTGCTGTTTCTTCAAATGAAGTTTTCTGGTTGCACAGTCAGACTCATTCATTTATGAATTGTCTCTGACCACTTTTGAGGTAGAATGACAGAATTGAGTAGCTACAACAGAGAGTATAATGGACCAGAGGCCTGAAATACTTACTATCTGGCCCTTTATAGAAAATGTTAGCCAATCTCTCCTCTGCTAGATTAGGATGCCATTATCTTTGAGTTTCTTCTTTATTTCTGACACCAGGTGAGTTTTCTTCTTGTTTCAAGATTGAGAGAGGGATTTTAACTTTACTATTCTTTCTTTGATGGGTGACAGTTCTCGCCGGTTTAGTGTATCACACTGTTGAGAGCTCCTTGTATAATATGTACAAACCCGAAATGCAGGAGGAAAGAAATTTCATGGTGTCATAGAAAAGGGGGAGGAACCCGGGAATAATAAGAACAGTGTTGCAACTTAAATGCACTAAATGATGTACTAACATGTACATACTGGCACAGCTCCAATAGTTTGGCTACCTGATGTGAAGAGCCAGCTCATTAGAAAAGACCCTGATGCTGGGAAAGAATGAGGGCAGGAGGAGAAGGGGGTGACAGAGGATGAGGTGGTTGGATAGCATCACCAACTCAACGGACATGAGTTTGAGCAAATTCTGGAAGACTGTGAAGGACAGGGAAGCTTGACATGCTGCAGTTCATGGGGTCACAAAGAGTCGTATGGGACTGAGAGACTGAATAACAACAATAATCTCTTTGCTGCTAAGTCACTTCAGTCGTGTCTGACTCTGTGCAACCCCATAGCAGCCCACCAGGCTTCCCCATCCCTGGGATTCTGCAGGCAAGAACACTGGAGTGGGTTGCCATTTCCTTCTCCAATGCATGAAAGTGAAAAGTGAAAGTGAAGTTGCTCAGTCATGTCTTACTCTTAGCGACCCCGTGGACTGTAGCCTACCAGGCTCCTCTGTCCATGGGATTTTCCAGGCAAGAGTATTGGAGTGGGGTGCCATTGCCTTCTCTGAATAATCTCTTTACTTCTTTCCTATAAAGATCTTAAAGCTACTTTAAAAATCTTTGAAAGTATGTTCCAACTTTCTTTGCATTCAAAGGTATCAATTAAGAGTCACAGATAGCTGTCCAAGCCTATTCTGGATGAATATTCATCTATTTGTCAATTCTTTGGACAACAGAGAGACAGCACAGCATAAAGTTTAGGCACAACAGGAAGAGGTGACTGGGGAATTCAAGCCTATATAACTCTTCTACTTAATCACTGTGAACCGCAAGGAGTTAGGTGAGTTCTCTAGCCTCTGTTTTCCACCTATAAAAAGGGATTCATAGTAACAATGTCCTTGTAAATTTGTTGTAAAAAATGAAATTGACTAAAGTAAAACATTTAGCTTAGTGTCTTTTCCATAGTGATAGTTTAATAAATACTAGCTGCTGTTATTACTATCATCAATATTATTTGATAACTGAGGTCATACAAAACAAAAATCTATAATGGACATGAATTTTACCCTGAAATACTGGATGTAAAAAAAAAAAAAGTTACTTTCCTCTGTTTCCTTAAATCAAGTTTCATACGTTCAGAAACCATCCCACTATGATGGCAGTAATCCTTTGTTATTATTGAACCCTGCCACCAATCTGAGACTTCATCGCATTTCTTCTGGTGCATACGGAATTAAGAACATCTTCAGAAAGCCTGACTTTTCTTACTCCACCCTCCTTCAGTCACCGGTTCTTGAAAAATGGCAACTCCATAACTTCCATGCAAATTTCCCTCAACTTCCCAGCATGCAATATTAGTGACCAGTTCCTACCATCACCACAGTCCTTATTACAGTGTCCACCACTGCTTCTTACAACACTTCATGTGGAAGCTGAGTGATGCTGGTCTCAGCTACCCCTGGAACCAACAAACCCCTTTACTCTTCTCAGTATCTGAGGGAATACCCTAAATCTTTTGGGAATTTTCCATCGGCTTCCATTGTACTTCTTCTAAAACAATCTCATAATCCCACCCAGTGGCCCTTTATCTTTTTAATTAATTTATTTTAATTGGAGGATAATTATAATATCGTGATGGTTTTTGCCATACATCAACATGAATTGGCAATAGGCATACATGTGTCCCCTCCCTCCTGAACCCCTCTCCCACACTTCCCTCCCCACCCCATCCCTCCAGCTTGTCATGGAGCACTGACTTTGGGTTCCCTGTGTCATACATCAAACCACCACTGCCTATCTGTTTTACGTATAGTGGTGGTGGTGGTTTAGTCCCTAAGTCGTGTCCAACTCTTGAGATTCCACGGACAGAGGAGCCTGGCAGGCTACAGTCCATGAGATTGTCCAGGCAAGAACACTGGAGTGGGTTGTCATTCCCTTCTCCAGGGGATCTTCCCAACCCAGGAATCGAACCCGGGTCTCCTGCAGTGTAGGTGGATTCTTTACCAACTGAGCTACAAGGGAAGCCTTTACGTGTAGTAATGAATATGTTTCAGAGCTATTCTCTCAAATCCTCTCACTCCCTCCTTCCATTGAGGAGGAGAGTCTGTTCTTTATGTCTGTGTCTCTTTCGCTGCCCTGCATGTAGGATTGTCGGTACCATCTTTCTAGATTCCATATATATGCTTTAATATACTGTATGTGTCTTTCTCTTTCTGGCTTACTTTAGACACCCTGGTCATTCTTACCCCCAAGAGTTGTGTGAAGCCTGGGATACCAGAAGGAGGTGTTTTTCCCCTTCTAATTAACCAGTTACACTGGAGATTAAGTAAGCAAGTGATGAGACTATGGGAAGGGAGGAAAACAGCTGGGCAGAGGGGGAATGAGAAAGGAGTGCAGGGGGGTAAGAGGACAAATAGCCAGCAGGGTACCTCTGGTCGAAGGAACACGCAGCTTTGGTGAGTCCATCCCACACAAACACTTTATAACCTATTTTCCTTTTTTTTTCTCCTCGATAAAATACTAAAAGAAAAACTAGGCATGAAAGTCTCAAGTAGAAATAATGAACTGACCTACTCTTACTTCATCTTGCTGCTCCTGCTCTAATCCTATTTAACTTTCTCACATCTATTTGAAAAAAAAAAAAAACAAGAAATAGGAAATAAAATTCTCTGAGAAGAATTCATCTCAATGAACCATTCTTGGCATCAGAGATGTAAATAGATTGTCTAGCTCACTTTGTCCTCACAAGAAAGTCTCATGGACAATAAAAGGACCCCATACCTTGTGCCACGGCTCTCTAAGAACCCCAGTAGGGAAGAAAATTAGCACTCAAAGCTAAAAAAAAAAAGCAAAGAAAAAAAAAAAGTAAAGCTGGCTGAATGGATGAGGAATGCAAGAAAGCACATAAAAGAATAAGTGCTGTGAAGTGCTGCTGACTTTTCCATATCCACAGACAGGAAGAAGGCAGCACTTCCCCTCATCTGTTAATAGCCAAGAAGCACTGAAAAGAATGGTGAGGAGTTTTCAGGAAGGTCAGGGAAAAACACTTTAGACAGATTGTCACTTATAATGGGCTGGGGTTGCAGAAAAGGAGGTTGGAATTTAACTGAGTGCAGTGTCAGAGGGCTTAGGTCAAAATAGAACCTATTAAGAGATGTTTTACCAAAGTATTTGGAAAACGAGTAAGACTTCTAAGAGCATACAAGCAGGAAAGAGATATTCAACATCACTCCCAACAGATGCCACCATGGCTCTGCCAAGAGGAAGACTCCATTACATCAGCAAGGAAACCCAATGGAGGAACCAACTCTCTTGAAGTGAAAGTGTTAGTCCTTCAGTCATGTCTGATTCTTTGTGACCCCATGGAGTGGAGCCTACCAGGCTCCTTTATCCATGGGATTCTCCAGACAAGAATACTGGAGTGGGTTCCCATTTCCTCCTCCAGGGGATATTCCTGACCCAGTAATCAAACCTGGGTCTCCTGCATTGCAGGCAGATTCTTTACCCCCCTGAGTCACTAGGGAATGGGAAATCAGAAAAAATATCCAGAGCTCAGCATATGAGGTTGCTTTTGGAAGAGTCAATTGTTCAGTTCAGCTCAGTCACTCAGTCGTTTCTGACTCTTTGAGACTCCATGGACTGCAGCATGCGAGGCCTCCCTATCCATCACCAACTCCCAGAGTTTACTTAGACGTATGTCCATTGAGTTGGTGATGCCATCCAACCATCTTATCCTCTGTCATCCCCTTCTCCTCCCACCTTCAATCTTTCCCAGCATCAGGGTCTTTTCAAATGAGTCAGTTCTTTCCATCAGGTGTCCAAAGTATTGGAGTTTCAGCTTGAGCATCAATTCTTCCAAGGAATATTCAGGACTGATTTCCTTTAGGATGGAGTAGTTTTATCTCCTTGCAGTCCAAGGGACTTTCAAGAGTCTTCTACAACATCACAGGTCTAAAGCATCAATTCTTTGGCACTCAGCTTTCTTTATAGTCCAACTCTCACATCCACATCTGACTCCCAGAAAAACCATAGCTTTGACTAGATGGACCTTTGTTGGCAAAGTAATGTCTCTGATTTCTAATATGCTGTCTAGGTTGGCCATAGCTTTTCTTCCAGGGAGCAAGAATCTTTTAATTTCATGACTGCAGTCACCATCTGCAGTGATTTTGGAGCCTAAAAAAATAAAATCTGTCACTGTTTCCACTGTTTCCCCATCTATTTGCCATGAAGTGATGGGGCCAGATGCCATGATCTTAGTTTTCTGAATGTTGAGTATTAAACCAACTGTTTCACTCTTCTCTTTCACATTCATCAAGAGGCTCTTTAGCTTCTTCTTTGCTTCTACTGTAGTAGCTGACAACTGCATGAGTATAGCAACATTTGGGACAGGGATCTGAGGCACGAAGAGAAAAAGCATAGCTGATCCCATATCCCCTGACCAAGCCTGTTCATGGTCATATATGGAGATTCCTGGGTATACCATGGTGGGGGGTAGAACAAGTCCCAGTTAAACATGAGCTGTATGTCATTGCATAGCAAGAGTATCCACCTCATAAGTATTTCTTGATTTAACATGAATTCACTTTGTAAGCTTCAAAGTACCAGTAAGATTTAAGGTATTTCTAGTATCAATAGGTTACAGCCAACATTATCTGCCCCAGTATCCCAGACTTTGAGGAAAAATGCTAAGGATTTCTCTTGGAAACATGGTCTTTGTAATATAGGCTCCTAAATGCACGGAGGTTCCAAGATGCTTTGAAAAATACAAGTTTTGTTCCAACTTTATCTGCAAGGCTAGTATTACACCATTGTAGGAAAGAGTCATCTTTTCTTGAAAGCTGCTACTGATGTCAGGGATGGAGAAAAGTAACATGCCAAATTACACTCATTTTTCTCACTTCCAAACTTGCTTCTCTCCGGTGTACCCTCTAATAGTACATCCTAAACTAGTGACTAGGGCATCATCTCTGATGTCCCTTTCCCTTACCCTTGACATCCAATTAACCATTCAGATTTTCTCAGTGTATCTTGAATCCACACACTCTCTTCAGCCCTAATAACACTGCTTTAATTTAGGCCACTCTTCTTTCTTCCTGAGAATATTTCAACGGCTAAAGAATCTTCAGTTCTAAATATCATCACACAGCACGCGTGGCCTTACCTAACTGGCCCCTGCTTATCACCTTCAGTTTATTTATGTCGGCACCCTCACATTATATTCTTCAAACCCTTTGAGTCCCTTGTAGAGCAATGAAAGTGCCATGCTTTTCACCTTCCAGTCATTTCCTGCACATCTTTGTTTTGGTCTCTGACCACCCTTTCTTCAATTTCCTAACACCTTCTAAGTTTTATATTCTAGCACTTACTTTAGAAGTCATTTCTTCAGAGCATCATTTTCTGACTCTCCTAGCTCTTAATTTTACTATGGCTATTCTAGCTTTTACTTGCACCACCAGACACATCAAGAACTGAGCATCATTTCCACCTTGGCCCAGCCTCTTTGTTCTTTTTGGAGCTCTTTCTTCACCCTACCACAGTAGCATATGGGACACCTACCAACCTGGGGGCTCATTTTCTGGTGTCATACCTTTTTACCTTTCCATACTGTTCATGGGGTTCTTGAGGCAAGAATACTGGGGTGAATTGCCATTCCCTTCTCCAGTGGACCATATTTTGTCAAAACTCTCCACCACTACCCATCCATCTCAGGTGGCCCTGCAAGGCATGGCTCCTAGCTTCACTGAGTTGCACAAGGCTGTGATCATCAACTCAATGGACATGAGTCTGAGCAAACCCCGGGAGATGGTGAAGGACAGGGGAGCCTGGAGTGCTATAGTCCATGGGGTCATAAAAAGTCTACACAACTTAATGACTGAACAGCAACTACCCCAGCTAATCACTGAAAACGCAGTTGTCCTTGGCTGCTTATAGACCAAACTAGACCAGCAGGTCTCTAAGCATGAACTGCACACCCCTAGGGATACCTGAGACTCAGTGTTCACAACATCAAAGCTATTTTCAAATAGTAGAAATACTTAGACTTTCTTTGCCTTTCTGTGTTGACGGGCACCAATGTTGCAAACACAATGGTAGATTAAATATGGTGGGATCTTACCTCAGATCAAAACAGTGGCTCCCAACTTGACTAGAAGCCATAAATTTTTCACTACCACATACTCACTGTAAAAACAATGGCTATTTCACTTACAAATCATCTGTTGGAAGAGTAACAATTATTTCTAATGAATTTCTGCCGTTACGTGCACACCTTTTTCACAGTCAAGGAGAAGCAAGCACAAGCACTTCTGCTGTATACCAACAGATGAGAGTTGTCTCAAGGAAAGGACTTGTACATAGTTAACCAGCGGAACTCACTTTTTTGAAAAAATAGAATTTCACTTTCCCATGAAAGAATGATTGAAAAACTAACTATTCAGACCTGGGTATTTGGTAGACATTTTATGAAAAATGAACAAAGTCAGTCTCTCAGCTCAAGGAAGAAAACTGACAACATTTATTATTAAGAAGATTTCAAGCTTTCAAGTGAAAATTAGAATTTGAAAAACATGTCACTATCACCTTGAGAGTTTCCCAATACTTCAAGATTTTTCTGATAAGATCAGTGATACTGACAAATAAAACTTTTTGATAAGATATGATGAAACGTTAGATTAGCCTTTAGAAAGCCTGCATAACTAAATAGGCCAATACTTTCCAAATGACCAGTGCACTGACAAAATATCCATTCAAAGTATAACATGGAGCAATGGACTTTAACCTAACGGAGTATGAAAAGTTAACTTATGTGGTTTCAAAATCCACTTTGCAACTAACGTTTAGGATCTATCATTTCCTGCATTTTGGTATAGCATCAAAGAAGAATATCTATAATTATCTGAAAAGCAATTAAAATCCTCATCCTTTCCCAGCTACATATCTTCTTATACTCAAGCCAAAATAACATCTCACAACAGACTGAATGCAAAAACAGGTAAGCAAATTCAGCTGTCTTCTATTAAGCTAGACATTAACAATGCATCTGAAAAAATGGTGAACAATGTCATTCTTCTCACACAATTTACCTTTATGTCAAAAACTATTTTTTCATTAAGACACAATTCATTATTTTTTCATTATTTATATTAAAATGCTGTGAGTCAGTTTTATCTTTAAATGAGTATTTAAACATGTCTCAGTTTTCCTTTCCAATATGGGAGATATCAGTACATACAGTCAACATAAAATAAGTTATTTGAGGTCCTCAATAATTTTTCAGAGGCCAAATCCTGAGTGACTTTGAGATCTCTTCCTCTAGGCCACAATGTCTTTGTCACAGAGCCTCATTATGTTGACTCCCATGTCCCAGCTCCTGGCCCCAGTACCAAGCCCAAACAAAGGATTAAATATATATATTTCAAAGAGATGAAATACAGATGGGTCACTGCTCAGTGAGAAGGAAATGTGAAATTCAGAAGAAGGTTTGCCACTTCACCACAGGACTCTTCAAGAAAACAGACAGCCACATCTGAATCCATAAGGGTCAATCCTCCCCTACCCTGCTGAATTCAGACCTGCCTAGGGATTTACCTCTAGTTCTGAGATAACTAACTCAAGAGTAGTAAGCAGGAGATGTTGGAGAGGCTTTACAAGAGCCACAACGAAGATTCAGATTTAGAATCAAACCAAAGTGAAAGTTAGATTATTCTGTTTATAAGATGGACTATAAAGAAGAAACCTAATAATGCTTGTCAGAGGAAGAGTTCTACAAAGCACGCTGGCCAACCACTCTTTGTCTTTAGGGAAGCAGGAACAAGAGGAAGCAATTTAACCTGAAGCCTAGGGAACCTGGAAGCAAAGAAAACTTGGTGGTGTTGAGGGTTATTCAGCATTAGAATGAGCTTGTTAGGGATGCCACGCAGGTTTGGGTTAACCAAAGAATTCCTCTTCTGAAGGGACAGGGGCAGAATACTGTGCTGATCGACTCAATTGGTTGTGTTAATTCCAGTGAACAGGTAGAGCTACACTACTTAGAAAAATACAGTTTCAATTAAAAATCCAAGAAATATATAACCATCATAAAAGTATTTCCATTTATATCTCTTTTAATAATGTTACAGTTTACTCTGAACAGCTAAAAGTATAAAGGGCCTAAAAATTAAATTCACAGTATTATCACGTTTCCACCTGCTATGGGTTGAACTGTATCCCCCACCCTCACCCAACCCCATATTCACACAGTGAAGTCCTAACTCCAGGATCTCAGAATGTGACCTTACTTGGAAATATGGTCATTGTGGATGTGAGGATGGGCTCAGATTGGAGTAGGGGCCCACCTTACTCCAGTGGGACTGAAATCTTTAGAAAAAGGGGACATTTGGAGACAGTGAAGTACAGAAAGAAGACAGTGTGAACATACAGAAAGAAGACAGCGTGAAGGTGAAGGCGGAGACTGGGGATGATGCTTCTGCAAGCCAATGACTTTCAAGGATGGCCAGCAAGCCATCAGAAGGAAGGTCTGAGGCATGGAAGAGGTTCATCCCATGGCCCTCAGAAGGAACCAACTCTTCTGATGCCAGATTTCCAGCAGCTGGCCTCCAAAACGGACACCCAAACTGACAATAAGTTCAGTTCAGTTCAGTCACTCAGTCGTGTCCGACTCTTTGCGAACCCATGAATCGCAGCACACCAGGCCTCCCTGTCCATCACCAACTCCCAGAGTTCACTCAGACTCACATCCATCTAATCGGTGATGCCATCCAGCCATCTCATCCTCTGTCGTCCCCTTCTCCTCCTGCCCCCAATCCTTCCCAGCATCAGAGTCTTTCCCAATGAGTCAACTCTTCACATGAGGTGGCCAAAGTACTGGAGTTTCAGCTTTAGCATCATTCCTTCCAAAGAAATCCCAGGGATGATCTCCTTCAGAATGGACTGGTTGGATCTCCTTGCAGTCCAAGGGACTCTCAAGAGTCTTCTCCAACACCACAGTTCAAAAGCATCAATTCTTCGGCGCTCAGCCTTCTTCACAGTCCAACTCTCACATCCATACATGACCACAGGAAAAACCATACCCTTGACTAGACGGACCTTTGTTTTGCAAAGTAATGTATCTGTTTTTCAATATGCTATCTAGGTTGGTCATTACTTTCCTTCCAAAGAGTAAGCGTCTTTTAATTTCATGGCTGCAGTCACCATCTGCAGTGATTTTGGAGCCCAAAAAAATAAAGTCTGACACTGTTTCCCCATCTATTTCCCACGAAGTGATGGGACCAGATACCATGATCTTCGTTTTCTGAATGTTGAGCTTGAAGCCAACTTTTTCACTCTCCTCTTTCACTTTCATCAAGAGGCTCTTTAGTTCCTCTTCACTTTCTGCCATAAGGGTGGTGTCATCTGCATATCTGAGGTGATTGATATTTCTCCCGGCAATCTTGATTCCAGCTTGTGCTTCTTCCAGCCCAGCGTTTCTCATGATGTACTCTGCATATAAGTTAAATAAGAAGGACTATGTTTTAAGCCCCTAAGTTTGGGATACATTGTAACGGAAGCCCCAGCAAATATGCTGCCTCTGGCTACAAAGAGATTCTTAGTTTAATGGGGGACAGGAGTCAACAAGTCACTACATCCAGATTACAAATGATGTCCCAGGGTAAGACGCAGAGGACCATTCTTAGGCGGGCACCAGTCTGTAGTTTGCTTGATACAAAGAGTTTGGGGACAGGAATATGATGCACAGGGGGCTCGCCAACCCCTACCCCTCTCATCCTCTAAAGTCACTCATCACCATGTTCCATCAGAGCCACACTTCTCACCCCTAAGAATCGTGCTCCTTAAAATGCAGCTGACCTGTGTTCAAAGGTTCCCCGACCCAGTGAGGAGCTCCAGCAGCACAGATCACGGCAGTGTGTTACTATATAGTTACACAAAAGTACAGTCAGCTTTAAGCTGATGGTCTATGCAACTTAGGCTTTCCTGGTAGCTCAGAGAGTGGAGAGGGTACCTGCAACGCCTGAGACCTAAGTTCAATCTTTGAGTTGGGAAGATCCCCTGGAGAAGAGAATGATGACCAGTTTCTTGCCCTGAGAATCCCATGGACAGAGGAGCCTGGAGGGCTACTGTCCATGAGGTCCCAAAGTGTCAGACACAACTGAACAACTAACACACACGTGCAACTTAATGTTTAAAAATAATGGTGATGACTGGGAATGGCAGTGAGAATTATGGGGACTCACACTGCATACCTACACTTGTGCATGCATCCATTTCCCACTGTTTGTCAAGCCCCCTAAAGCACAGTACAGAACAGTACCTGAATGAGTCAAAAATGATGTCAAAGGACATAGGGGGAAAAATGAGAACACTGGTCTTAACTAACAGTCAAATTGGCTGATTGAAAATTCAATTCAGTGATACAAGCTTTCATCCAGTCTCTAGAATGTGCACTGGATATTTTTTGACCTTTTATATTTCCCTTAGTGATGTATATTCAAGCCTCCAGCACCTGGCCAAATCTCCCCATCTTTTACCTCTTATTCCCACTCCATAAAAAAGAAAGTAAATATCTCACTACCTTCCCTGTGAGGAAGCTGCCTACATGCTAATTAGCTGCAACCACCCTCATGTTTAACTCGATTCCTTTTATCCTTCCAGTATTTAAATTTTGTTTCTATTTTCAAACTCAGCATCTCAGAATTGTTTCTGTCAAGTCGTGCCTGAGCAGAAAACAGATCCTTGGGAGATCGGAGAGAAGAGCAAGGAATTGAGAAGGGTGTTGGCTCGAGGTTGTCCAAAGACTGAGCTGGTGATCTCATTACTCCAGTTTCTGGTCCACTGGTCTGTGCAATGAGTGAGCTCCAGGTTACTCTCAGGTCTGAGGCATTGGCTGGGCTTCACGCTCCACCCCTTCAGCTGCTGAGCTCACCTCTATGACTGAGACATTCCTTTATCTACTGAGAAAGATGTGCAGGTTGGGAATATTTTTTAAGTATAGCAAGCCACACTGTATTATCTGTTCTCTAAAAACTAATTCATTAGTCAAGTTCAAGGAAAAGTTTTCCCATCCCAAAGAATCAAATTTCTCTATATCAATCTGTACTGTAATTATGGATTGCTGCTGCTGCTGCTAAGTTGCTTCAGTCGTGTCCGACTCTGTGCGACCCCATAGACGGCAGCCCACCAGGCTGCCCCGTCCCTGGGATTCTCCAGGCAAGAACACTGGAGTGGGCTGCCATTTCCTTCTCCAATGCATGAAAGTGAAAAGTGAAAGAGAAGTCGCTCAGTCGTGTCCGACTCTTAGCGACCCCATGGACTGCAGCCCACCAGGCTCCTCCATCCATGGGATTTTCCAGGCAAGAGTACTGGAGCGGGGTGCCATTGCCTTCTCCAAATTATGGATTACTCTACTGTAATTATGGATTATTTACCCAGGTCTCATCTCCCTGGCAGCTTATAGCTAAGACAGCCGTAGCTAGCAAATGAGATCACTCACAAGGTGATTTGTCATTATCACAGGTTGGTTCTGTACATGTTTTAACCTAGACTCTCCACAATAACCATCTTCATTATAATGCTGGGTCATGGAAGACTTAGGAGTTTGCACTTTTGTGTGGGAAGTCATCTGGTTGTACAGTCCCCCCCGCCCCCCCCAAAAAACACAGCCCACAAACACACAAATATTAAAGGGACAAATGATAATGAAAAATCTAAATCAGAAAGGTCAACTCTTATTTGGTTAAAGACAGAAAAGGGTAATAAAGGAAGTATTGTTATCTGTAACTACACAAAGTAAAAGGCTTCCCTCATGGCTCAGACAGTAAAGAATCTGCCTTCAATTCAGGAGACCCAGGTTCCATCCCTGGGTCAGGAAGATATGCTGGAGAAGAGAATGGCCACCCACTCCAGTCTTCTTGGCTAGAGAATTCCATGGACAGAGGAGCCTGGCAGGCTACAGTCCATGGGTTCGCAAAGAGTCGGACACTACTAAGTGACTAGCATATACACAATAAAAGCATTCCTATATTGATGTTACTGATGCAGCATTATTGGTTACCATGAGCTTCTGACTATGTCTGTCCCCATTAAGGTGAGGTGGGGAAAACCCACCATTGGTGCTGAGACAACTGCCTTAGTCCTGAAAACCCCTGCAAGGAATGTTTTGTACATAGTTTCCCTCCAGTTTCCTGCTAACAAAATGTAACTGTACTGCCCTCTAATGGCTATCACCTTGCAGGTTTAAGGTTACCAGAATTGAGCTGCAGAACCACCTTCCTGCAAGGGATGTCACCGAAGAAACAATGCAGAAGATAGATTCTAAACCAAACCCACGTCAGCTTTTCCAAAGGAATCACCATTTTGAACCAGCACTAGAATCATCATTGTCCTGCATTAGTGTTTGACTTGAGAAATTATGGAGTTCTCAGAAGCCAACACTTACACCCTTTTGTTAATGGATCATGAAGTATTAAAAGATCCTACTTTAGACTATAGTACAATATATTCTCATCGAAAACAAAGATATTTATCAGGAAGGAAGCAATACCTGAAGTTTGTGGCAGTGCCCTTTAAGTGCAGTGATTATCACGGTCATTTGAAAGTGAAAGTGTTAGTCGAGCAGTCATGTCCAACTCTTTATGACCCCATGGACTGTAGCCAGCCAGGCTCCTCGGTCCAGGTCCATGGAATTGTCCAGGCAAGAATACTGGAGTTGGTAGCCATTCTCTTCTCCAGGGGATCTTCCCCACCCAGGAATTAAACTCAAGTCTCCTACATTGCAGGCAGATTCTTTACCAACTGAGCTATCAGGGAAGCCCCTTACCATCTGATATCAGACTCTAAATAAATATACCTGTGTCTTCAAAAAAAAAGTATACCAACTCATTATAATAAACACATTAACAAATGGGGAAAAAAGTGTAAATTCATTAACCCAAGTTTCTCAATCTGTTTTGATAATTCCCTTTATGTCAGATTACTCATTGCCATTTACGTATTGTCAAAAGTTCAAATCAGAACCTTCATCCAAGTTTCAGTGTCTGAGCTTCCAGATTTGCTATTTTCAGGCATATGCTTCAGCCGTAAAGGAACCGTACAGATATGCTTGGCACAGTTTTCAGCCGGGGCCTGGCCTTCCATCACCCCTGAAGTTCGACCAAGAAAAGAATCTGCTCATAATTACAGACAAGGGAGAAGAGGAAGGCTTCTTCTGCACAGCCCAGGGAAGACCTGCATCTAAACTAGCCGATCAAGTCACATAAATATTAATAACACTGTTTAGAGCGTCATGGCCACGCCTCAGTCAGAGCAGCTTCTATAGCCCAGCTGCTAGTTGCTGTGCCTGAGATCCATTTATAAATAATTGAAGTATTTAGGGTGAAATTACTACTCTGTATCTGAAAGAGATCATTGTGCCAGTGCCTGTCAGATGGGGAATCCCAAATTAGTGTTAGGTTGAAGAAGACGGGGTGGGCCCTAGGGGTGTGTGTGTATGCACACACACCCTATCATGAGGGTGTATGAGTGTGTGTGTCTACATGTGCACACATGCCTATAATCAGCGTATCAGCAATCTCCTGTAACAGAAAAGGAGAGAAGAAAGTGGCTTAAATTGTTCCTTCATCTCCTCCAAGTGAATGTCTAGGTCAAAGCATCAGCTTTGACCCGAAGCTCTTGAATTTTCTTCCAGCTGGAAAAGCTGGATTGTAGTAAAAGAAAAAGAAAATTGAGAAAGGGAAAAGCAAAATGTCAGGGTGTGAAAGCACTGCTACCAAGACATCACCGAAGTCTGATTCAAATAGCTCAAGAAAAATTCAACTCACACACGTAAACAGAATTCTCAATAACATTATTCTTATAGAAAAAAGGAGAGAAAACTTGCAGATAGTGGGAAAGGGGAAGAAAGTGTGAGAATTCCAGCATTCTAGAAATAATGGTTTCAAGGTGGTAGGGAGAGCAGGGGGAATCAGCATGGAAAATTTTTTTACATAGCTTTTCTTTCTTTTTTTTTTTTGCTTTAATACTTTTAGTTTAGGATGCAAGAAGCAGCAGTCTGTATATGGTTGACAAGTGCCAAATCCAGATGGAGTGAGTTTTCATTTTATAAACTGCAAACTATCCTCACTCTTATCTCCTCCAAACAGATTACATTAATTCTGCAGAGAAATTTGAGTCAATTTATTAACAAATAGCTCCTTACAAAGGTTTTTTGAAGATGCAGATGAAACTAATTTGGAGAGTTTGGTACAAGAGATTTTTTTAAAATTAAGTATTACATTTCACTAAATGTAAAAATTCTAAAATTTCTTGAGATACCTCATTCTTCAAAGTAAGGAAATACTGCTTCCAAAACACACATTTTGCCAGCACTTATTTACTGAGAATCTTCCCTGTTTAGAGTATGGTGCTTGATAGGCAAGGAGGAGGTTCAAAAATTTATGAAGCAGAGTCTTTGTCCCCAAAGACTCTATGTAGCTTATAGAGATGTTCCAGCAGAATAAATCCATGTTCCTACACTGATTTTTTGGATCATATCTAATTCAAAAGATTTCTAGACAACTCTCCCCTACAGAGTCTACAGAATTCTTATTGAATCATAAATATAGGAGATGCAATAGAAACTTTTGCTCTGTGATATTCCTATAAAACCATGAATGACAAAGACTGAACTCACAACTCCAGCTGGTTTCTACTAAAGATTGTTGTTGAGTAGCTAAGTCATGTCAATGCTGTTGTGACCCCATGGACTGTAGCCTGCCAGGCTCCTCTATCCATGGGATTTCCCAGGCAAGAATACTGGAGTGGGTTGCAATTTCCCTCTCCAGGGGAATCTTCCCTACCCAGGGATCAAACCTACACCTCCTGAACTGGCAGGCAGATTCTTTACCACTGCGCCACCGGGGAAGCTCATACTAAAGGTTACATGTGATCAACTTGGAAGGACCATTTCTATTTTCACAGAATAGCATGAAATCCTAAGAAGGAGGAGATAGACTTCAGTTGTTCCATTTAACCTCAAGAGCCCAGGTTGTCAAAGGAGAGACTTCTCACTGGACTAGGACCCAACATCAGGGAAAATGAGAAGGATGGTCGTGACACGTTGCTGGTTTATACAAAAGGCTATATTACCTGAAGCCACTAAAATAGGCTGGTGCTAAGACAGCTGCTATAATTGAAGCAAATCTCATTTGTATCCTCAGCTCGTACACTCATCTTTGGCTACAGTCAGTGAGCTAAACATTTGTGCTACCCAGGCTCTCAGCATGTGCCTAGCTGATACATTTCTAGGTTTCTGCACATCCCTGTGTCCGGTGGAAAACCATGGGGGTGGCACACCGGCTCTTTTACATTCAGCTTCCCTTAGGAATACGAGTTGCACCTTTGATGTCATAATGTGGGAGGTGAGGGTGTCAGATCCTCACAGGCAGCTGTTCTGTACTTAGATCAGTGTTATATCTGTCAAGGTTGTTGGCACTGGAAAGAAAGAGAGATATCTGGAAAATGATAGGCAGCAAAACCCAGGCAACAGAGAAGCTATTATCTATCCACTGTTTCATTTATTTCTTCCATTTATCCTGGATGTTGCCCTGGGATCCTCTATTAAGGTGTTTTCTAGCCATTGGCTTGTTTGCTTCACCCCTTATTCCCGGAACCTTGCTCTGAGATTCTCCATGAAACTTTGCATCTTTTAATGCCATAGAGATTACAACATATCACATCAAGATGATTTCAGTGGAACTGCTGCCACAGGGGTGGACAGAGCCAAGTGCTTTAGTGTGTGAAACCCAGCTACCCCATCACCCCAACCCTTCCTTCTCTTTTTATTGTTGTTGTTCAGTTGCCCAGGCATATCTGACTCTTTGTGATCCCATGGACTGCAGCACGCCAGGCCTCTCTTCTTATACATTTACTCAAATGATAACCTTAAAGAAAATGGAACCAGATTTGAGAATGGAAAACCTGGAGAGATCTAAAGTTACCTCTGTTCTCGGCTCTTATAGGTCAGACAAGAGAATGCCCTGTTGCACAAAGGTATAAAAATGATGAAACTACAAAATGCCACCCCACTGATTTCATCAACAGGACCAGTCCTCTTCTTTCTTTCCTTATATGACACTGGCTGAGGAGGGAAGAATTCCAAGGTAAAGGATTATCATTCTGGTCTTGGGGAGGTGAGCAACTGAACTGTCACTGAAGTATTTCCATGTGAGCCCTACAAATACCCACGTTCCTTTGAACACGGCCACAGCTTGTGAGGAACTGGTAGTGAATGCCTGTCTGGACAACAACTCCAGAAAGGCTAACGAGCCATGTGCCATCAAATCTGGGGCCAGCGTCTCTCTCGAATTTCCTTCCCGCTCATCTGACATTCATGTTTTTCCTCTATCTGACTTTCCACTACCCTGAGATCTCTGAGAACAGGAAGTACATCTTACCTATCTTTGCAGATCCAGCACTCTGTGTCATACCTGGAACACAGGAGCTTTTAAGCATTCATTGAGTTGAATTAATTCCAAATTTCCTGCATTCGATGCTTGCTCCGAGTTATAGGGTTATGCTAGTCAACATAAATCTAAGATTTGCTCCTTTACTCTTTACTGGAAAACAGTGAACTATTCCAAGTACCGCTGGTCTAAGAGAAGTTTTCATGTATAAATATAGACATATGAAAAAATAAAGCAAAGGACGAGTTTTAGTTCTGGTAGAAAGCAGCTTTAAACCCTCAAATAAAAGATTAAGCCTACATAATAAATGATCACACTTTAACTTTTATTTATGTTGCCTGATATTTATACCATTGAATTACCAAACTTTAAAGATATTATGCTAAGAGTCTAGAAGATATTTTTGTAGTGTGTTTTTCTAAGTGAAAAAAGAAGATCTACACTTGTGGAAAATATCATTCTGGAAAAAAAGGACATTTTGAATTAGTCCATTTGGTCTGATGTTGTGTAGCTGCCACAAACCTTAGCTCTGAAATTCATGAAGAGCATTGCATTACATACCAAGAGGGAGTGACAGTCCCTTTAAAAAAACTGAGATTATCTTAATGTATATAAACTTAGCATTAGAGCATCCTAAGAAATTAAAATATAAAGTCTTGAAAAATAGGCTATGTTTGTTATAAATACACTGTGATAGGCAATAAGGATCTCTCTAAAACCCTTTAATAATAAAATCTATAGAACAAAAAAATCCTTTGAAATTAAGTAAGCTATTGCCTTTGAAAATAATTTATGAACATCAAAGAATGAGTAATCTATATATATTATTAGCATATCATTAGTTGTTAAAATTTATGAGCAATATTTCTATTTTAAGTTTGTTAGCTATGCAAAAAACCAACTGGGCAAACATAAGTAAATTAATTTTCTGAACCTCAGTTTCCTCATCTGTAATAAAAATAATATCAACCTGTAAGAATTTGTATGTTACAAACAAGATTATCAATATATCAGAAACATTAAAGTCTTTATTATATATAAGTTCTGCTTATTCACCTATCATTGAAATAGTTATTTGTACAATTTCAAAACTTTTAAGAGCAAGAGAAAAATTCTATATCTGTTAAAGAAAACACAGAGGATCTTTCATAATATACAGCATCAATGAAAAATTAGTTTATAAGAAATCAATGCTCTTCCCTTATGTCTTTTCCATACTGACATTAATTTAAATGCCACAACAATGTGGCAGAAGAGTGAACCTCCAGAAAACAGAGTTCTAAATAAAGCACGAGGGTAGGAAACAGAGCTAAATAACCAGGCTAACACAAAGGGAAGAAGGCGGTAATAACATTTTTCTTTCTGTATACGAAATAGCTATAGTGAAATGTCTAGACAAATTGAAGCTTTGCTAATTTGAATAGACTGTCCATGAACCAAAGCCTCTTTTTTGTCCATTTGTACATTCAAAAAACAATCAATTTAGTTTAAATCTTGTCCTTAAAACACACTGATGTATTGAAATAAAGCAATAAATATGTCAGTTCAATTATCCTAATAATGGGAGAAACAAAGACGTAATGACAGTGTTTCTGGCTTCAGGGAGACTGTGGACTTCCTAAGGGGTAGCCTAGAACTGGGAGGGCAACAAATGGGAAAATGAGAGTCTCAGCCCACCAAACCTACAATAAAAGAACCACATTGGCTTAGTCCATATTTTTATTCAGTTTTTATATGCACCAAACAAAAGATAAAGAGGACAGTAAAGTTGGTCTTGACTGTTTGTCATGACTGATATTTAGCTAATCTGTACTCTTTGAAAGTGAAAGTCGCTGACTTGTATCTGACTCTTTGCCAGACCCCACAGACTATAATTCTCCAGGCCAGAATACTGGAGTGGGTAGCCTTTTCCTTCTCCATGGGATCATCCCAACACGGGAATTGAGCCCAGGTCTCCCACATTGCAGGAGGATTCTTTCCCAACTGAGCTATCAGGGAAACCCCTCAAAAGGAATATAAAATTTAATTCAACAAGCATTTATTTAATACCTATGATATGCAAGGAACTGTCCTAGGTTTAACAAATTTATTTTCCTTATCTTTCCTTATATGTTTATACCTACTAACCTTTTAAAATCCCTGTAGTTCAGACTAACTTAAAATCTAATCTGTCTTCACTTGCAATGTGGGGCTTAGAAACTCAGTTGATTAAGTCCAAATTGAGAAGCAATAGAATTTTAAAACTGCTTCTAACATGCAAAAGAAACAGGTTCTGCAGCCCAGATCATTTAAGAGCAATTTTTTTTAGTTACATAAAGAGACATTTTCAGGACTCTAATTGCTCCAAATTTATCTGCTAAAGAGTCATTATGATCCATTTTTAACCCCTCTCTGACATCAAGAACTAATGCTGTAATTGAACTGTGTCATCATTGATCTCAATTCTAAATCATTAGAAGAGCTGGTTTCTATTTCACTGCAATTGCACCATTTTCCTTTTAATCACTCCAGTGCCTGCAGATATGCAGTGTAACCAAGAAAGAGCTATTTAAAGCCCAGCTAGATGTTGTGTATGGATGTGAGAGTTGGACCATAAAGATGGTTAAGTGCAAAATAATTGATGTTTTCAAACAGTGGTGCTGGAGAAGACCTTTGAGAGTCCCGTGGATAGCAAGGAGAAGAAATCAGTCAATCCTAAAGGAAATCAATCCTGTTGGAAGGACTGGTGCTGAAGCTCCAACACTTTGGCCACCTAATGCAAAGAGTTGACTTGTTGGAAAAGACCCTGATGCTGGGAAAGATTGAAGGCAACAGAAGGGGGAGGCAGAGGATGAGATGGTTGGATAGCATTATTGACTCAATGGCCATGAATTTGAGCAAACTCTGGGAAATAGTGGAGAACAGGGGAGCGTCACATGCTGCAGTCCTTGGGATCACAGAGTCAGACACGACTTACTGACTGAACAAGATGTTGTGAGGGGCTTCCCAGGTGATCCCTGGATCAAGAAAGTCAGGAAGAGCCCCTGCAGAAGGAAATGACAACCCACTCCAGTATTCTTGGCTGGGAAATCCCATGGACAGAGGAGCCTGGAGGGCTACAAGTCCATGGGGGTAACAAAGAGTCAGACATGACAGCAACTAAGCATGCACGTAGATGTTGTGAATGAATACCCTATCTGGAAGACTTAAGTGCCATTTTCACACATTTAAAGTAAGGATACAAGTGCAGATATCTCTATTATTAAAGCTCATTTTCCCATATTCTTCCATTTTTCTTGAAAGATCTTTTATAGTAGCTTAATTTAGTTTGCTTATTTGTATTTATAACGGAGATAAGAGAATCAAAGAATTATAGATCTTTCCCATTGCTATTGCTAAATACACCTAACTTTTATTCTTAAGCAACATGAAATCCACAGGAAAAAATACATAAAGAAAATGTATAGAGCAATTGTGTTTGAGCCTTGAAATTACAGCTATGCATTGAAACAGCTCGAATACACTAAAAATGGCTAGAATTTTGGGCTAAATCTTCACTTCATCCTGATCTCAATATGATGGGGGTGGAAAAATTGTCTAACTCAGTGAATATTAAAATGATCAAATTGTTGGATTTTACTACTCAATTTAGGAAGTTTTATATTACTTTTGTGTGGCAGAAGTATATGTCCTGTTTGTCATAACATCTATAAAACTTTGTCCTTAAATCTGAAAAATAAGATTTTTTAACTCAGAAGCTGGTTAAGTACCAATCTCATAACTCCTCCTATCATGAAAATAATTTCATGGAAAGTTAAATTTGATTCCCAACCAGGGATCTGGCAATGCACAGAGCAGAGGGTACTGTCAGGAACACTGGCTTTTGACCTCATCTTCACAGTTACTCACCTGTGCTGCATACTTCCTCTTTCTAAGCTTCAATATCTTTATTGTAAAAGAGGGGGTTGAAATAAAATGCAGTCTGAGTCCCTTCTGACTCTAAGACTAAGAAATAAAAAGCTACACAGCATCATCAATAGTCAGCTTGGAACGAATGTAGTATCAATGATAAAGCTTGCCAGTAGTTGAAAGTAATAAAGACAGATTTTATCCAGTAGTGACTATTGCATTAGAGAAGAGAACGTTGTGTAATCTGAGCTCAATCCCACTGAAACACAAAAGGCAGGAGACTTTTTCAATGCTGGAGTGTACTAAAGGAAAGACATCTAAAGGCATTAAGGGGTTAAAGGTTAGGTTCATGGTGTAGGCTAATGGACACTTATACAGAAGAGAAACAAACATCTCATCTCTATGCCAGGGGGTAAAATGGTGCAAGATGGAGCAAGGAGCCCACCAAGGTCTGGTCCTTGTCTTACTTTGAAGCCTGGAAACTGAGAGTGAGAGTTCTTTCTCTGGATGGTTTCATTACAAAGACTTCTCCCAGATCTTTGAGGAGTCAATTTTAGGTGATAGAAGAGTTCCATCTCAAAGGTCAGAGAAAGGATTTCTAACTGCAAGGTTTTTAGGAACACATTTTAACACATTATTGACCAGGGGATTTTTGCAGAAATTAACTCCTATGGCTGGCAATTTGTTATATAAGTGAATACTGAAACATCTCTGGGCAATAACATTTGGGAAAGAAAAGACAAATTAATATATCTCTGGTCAATAATGAGTTAAGTGGGGCCTGGAGTTATCCTAGTGACATGGTCTGAAGTAGCTAGAAGCCATGCTAGAGTTCAGACAAACTGAAAGCCTTGATAGGAGCAATGGACCAGTTCAGGACACTAATAACCATCTGGTGTCTTGAAGGAGACTCAAGCTCAGATGAGAATATACTGTAGCACCAAACCATTTTTTGTTGGTTGTGCTGGGTCTTTGTTGCTACACACAGGCTTTTTCTTGTTGCAGTGAGTGGCGGCTACTTTTTGTTGTATGCGCAAGCTTCTCATTGCAGTGGCCTCTTCTGTTGTGGCACACAGGCTCTAGGCTCATAGGCGTCAGTAGCTGAAGCATGTGGGCTCAGTAGTTAGGGCACACGGCCTTAGTTGCTGCACAGCGTATGGAATCTTCTTGGACCAGGGATCGAACCACTGTCATCTTCACTGGCAAGCAGATTCCCATCCACTCTACAAGTCCTGAACCAATTTTTAGAAGGTACAAAAAGTCTATTCGTGTAACAATTACATGGGCTCAGAAGAAAACAAAATGGTTGGTCCCAAATATCTTAGCCAGTGGCTCCATCTAATCTTATCATAGCACTGTCTTGAGTCATTTAAATAAGCATTTAAGAGAACTGTAGCTATACACAACAGCTGAATGTTGAGCCCGTTTTAATACTCTTCACCCCCAGAAAAGTGGGTCAAATATGACCATCAGAAAGGCCATATTGGAGAATGACAAGCCCTTTGATTTTTATCAAAAACCATAGTTCTTCATATTTTCATATCACATTTTCTAAAATAAGAGATTTCAAACTGAAAGATCTTGAGAGGGCATTTCTCTGAAGTCCTATTTAGCTTTCATAAAAAATTTAAATGTGAGTTTTTGTAAATGCAAATGAAAATATTAAAGGTGCTCGATACATTCACAGAATAGATTGATATTTTTTTCATGCGATAATGTTAATATGCTGTGCCCTCTCTAGTGGTACCATAATTAAACCTGTTGGCAGTTCCATTTTAAACCTAGCCATAAAAAAATCTCTCTGAGCAATAATGTGCCATTCCAAGAATTAAACCAGCAGTTTTCCACTGTTTAGGAACAATATTTGAGAAAGTTTTAGCAGGGGGTCAACTTCTCATAAAGTAAAACATTTAGCAGAATTTTTTTCTTTACTTCACCCCAGATGCTTGTTTGCCCTTTGTAAACTAATTCCAGTCTAATGTGTAATAGTTATAAATAGGACAGATGCATAGCAGGAGAAAAGCACTGAGGCTCCAGTTGAGAAAATGTAGTTTATTATATACTATTGTATCAAGTTTTGTTAGACCCAGAGTTTAAATAATTTGAGAGGATAATGTTTAAGAAAAAGGTAAAATTAAAAATAAAAGTTTAATTGTAAATCAACTATACATCAATAAAATGAATTTTTTAAAAGTGAGAAATGAAAGCGAATATTAAGAATGAGAAAAGTCACCAAAAACTAAAAGAAGGGCTGACAAATTCCACAATATCATAAAATCCAGAAGGATCAGAAGATACACCTAAATTTATCAGTTTCACCCATACAACTTTTGCTACATATTTTGACTGCATACTCTGATTGTCTCTTCATATAACAAAGATTTTATAATATCAAGTATTATGAAGGGAATTTAGTCTTTCCTTTACCTGATATCAGGTAAGCACACTTTCTATAAGTACGCATGTGTATGTGCATGCACGCATGTATGCTCAGTCATGTCTGACTCTTTGTGACCCTCCAGGCTCCTCTGTTCACGGAATTTCCCAGGCAAGAATACTGGAGTGGCTTGCCATTTCCTTCTCCAGGGGACCTTCCCAACCCAGGGATCAGACCTACATCTCCTGCAGCTCCTGCATTGGCAGGCAGATTCTTTACCACTGAGCCACCTGGGAAGTCCCTTCTATAAAAGCCAGATAGTAGGTATTTTAGACTTCATATCACACACTTTCCATCACAGGATTCAACTCAGTCATAGCATAACACCAGTGACAGATGACAAATACATTAATGGGCATGACTGTTTTAATACAACAGCTTTGGACTCTGAATTGTTAAATTTATGTAACTTTTGCAGGTCATGAAATATTTTCCCCAGTTATTTAAAAATAAAAAAATCATTATTAGGTCATGGGCCATAGAAAACAGCCCATAGTTTGCCACCTCTGTTCTACTCCAGTTGATAATAATTTATTATTGATAATTTTTGAAAGCTATGTTCAGCTTCTCAAATTATTATTAATAATATGTATATTTTATGGTGGACTTCCCTGGTGGCTCAGATAGTAAAGCATCTACCCCAATGCAGGAGAGCCATGTTTAATCCCTGGGTCAGGAAGATTCCCCTGGAGAAGAGAAACGGCTACACACTCCAGTATTCTTGCCTGGAGCACTTTATGGACAGAGAAGCCTGGGAGGCTACAGTTCCTGGGATCACAGAGAGTAGGGAACAACTGAGCAACTAACACTTACCCCTCATTATGGTAGTTATCAACTTCGAAAAAATTCCTTTTACATGTGAGCATTTTTGAGATTTTTCTGCTGTGACTAGTTTTAACTTTAACTTAACCAGTTTGTCATTGATAACTTCAGTGCAAAGATGTCATATCAGCTTTGTTATTACTAGTATTTTAAATTAAATCAAGAAATTTCTAATATTTTCCCAAAGGGTTCAGATGTCATTCATTCATATAACTTAATACAAGAACCTGTTCACCACTTCTATCAGAAATTTATCCCTTCCTCTTAACTATTCTTTACTATGCTCTGAAAAATTTTTGGTTGTAATTATATGCTCAATGTTAGCATAATTTCTATTGACTTCATCACTCACTTTTCATCACTTTGGTTCACATTCATGCATTTTTTAATCTGAAATTACTCTCAGTTCTTTAATAAGGGATTCATCATATATATCTAACACGGGTCTAATTTCTCATGTTTTACTAAAACATCCCAAAATATCTCTTCAAATTGCTCAGTACCTTTTTGTGTTAGGACACTCGATCAGTTGGCACACTGGGTAGTAGGAGTATTCCAGGAAGCCACTGAAAAGCCAGGACAGCTAGCACTCATGCAACTGTACTACACAAAAATGAAAACCATGCCAACATGTCCCATTAGACTCAACACAATCTATTCTTAACTCAGTTATACCTTAGCTAGGTATCAAAATGTCTGCCGCCTCCAGATACCACTCAATGTGAGGCTAAGAGGTAATAGAAAGGAAAGAGACTGGAAAAGACAAAAAATTATACCGACTCGGTAACCGTGCTAAGACCCAGTAGGGCCCCTATGCTGGTCCTGGAAAGTGTTTGCACACGTGAAGCCTATCTTCATTAGCCTTTGGGTCAATCCCCCTCTTACCCTTCCCCAGGAGATGTGTCATGCAGCTAAGCAGTCCCCTGAAACACCATCAACCACATTCTCTTGACCATTCTATTCCACAGATTGCCAAAGTTGAATATTAAACAAACAATATTCAGGAGGGAGCGAATGAGAACACATGTATTTCACTTACAAATTACATAAAAGGTATTTAAAAAAACACACACAAAGTACAGTAAACACTCAATGGTTTAGAAAAAGAACAAATTAGAAAAGTCATCCACTGAGGTTTGAATGTGATGTGTATGCTTAGGACATTTCATTTGACAAAGCTTAGTAGAAAATTTTATATCACAGTTACACATCATAATTACTGATTCTAAATTAATTATGTGATTGCACATATACATTTACTCCAGGTACTACAACAAATATACTATAATTAAAGAGTATAACAAATAAGAGACTAAATTTTCAAAGGAAAACAAGAAATTTCACAAAGCCTTTTGCATAGTTAAAAAAAATCGAAAAGGTTAGTTACAAGCTTAAAAAGCAGTCTATTCTGATTTGAAAGATAATTGCAATCAGCTCACTGCCTTTCTCTACTGTAATAGACGTTCTTTTCAAGAGCTTCTAGGGAAGCTCAGTTAGCTCAGTCACTCAGTTGTGTCCGACTCTTTGTGACCCCATGAACCGCAGCACACCAGGCCTCCCTGTCCATCACCAATTCCTGGAGTCCACCCAAACCCATATCCATTGAGTCAGTGATGCCATCCAACCATCTCATCCTCTGTCGTCCCCTTCTCCTACTGCCCTCAATCTTTTCCACCATTAGGGTCTTTTCCAATGAGTCAGCTCTTTGCATCAGGTGGCCAAAGTATTGGAGTTTTAGCTTCAACATCAGCCCTTCCAATGAACACCCAGGACTGATCTCCTTTAGGATGGACTGGTTGGATCTCCTTGTAGTCCAAGGGACTCTCAAGAGTCTTCTCCAACACCACAGTTCAAAAGCATCAATTCTTCTGCCCTCAGCTTTCTTTATAGTCCAACTTTCACATCCATACATGACCACTGGAAAAACCATAGCCTTGACTAGACGGACCTTTGTTGGCAAAATAATGTCTCTGCTTTTTAATATGCTGTCTAGGTTGGTCATAACTTTCCTTTCAAGGAGGCAAGTGAAAGTGAAGTCCCTCAGTCATGTCCGACCCTCAGCGATCCCATGGACTGCAGCCTTCCAGGCTTCTCCGTCCATGGGATTTTCCAGGCAAGAGTACTGGAGTGGGGTGCCATTTCAAGGAGTAAGCATCTTTTAATTTCATGGCTGCAATCACCACCTGCAGTGATTTTGGAGCCCAGAAAAATAAAGTCAGCCACTGTTTCCACTGTTTTCCTATCTATTTGCCATGAAGTGATGGGACTGGATGCCATGATCTTAGTTTTCTGAATGTTGCACTTTAAGCCAACTTTTTCACTCTCCTCTTAAACTTTCATCACTAGGCTCAAAGGAAGCTCAGGTACATCTTATATAGCCTGGAAAACTACCACATTCATAGGGATCTCCACATAATTCCCCTTGTGTAAATAGAGTCATTTGAGGGTTAATTAATCTGCAGCTCAGACCTTTATCCTTTTTTCTCAAATTTCTTTTAGCCTTAGGGTCTTTGTAATATTTTTCTGGCCTTAAATCCACAAACTTTTGAGAGTCTATTGCTTTCCTAACATAAACCTAATAACTTTTTTTTTTAGTATTGTGGTAATTCATGTAATGGATAATTAACTCCAAGAAACCACTATTTTTTAAGATACTATAGGAAAATTATAGGTACACCTAAGTGTATTTTCCATACTATTAAATACTATATTTAATTTAAAATAACATTAAGAAGTCTGCCTGGATTGAAAAAAACAAATATAAGACATTAGACAAAAATATAAAAAACAGTTTAGAATAAAGTATTACTCATACTACAGAGAATATACTTCGTTATTTTGTCAGTCTCTGATTTCTCTAAATTACAAACTAACCTATGGCATTTAAAATATCACTTTTAAAGCATTATACACAGTATAATAATTAAACTATCTCCACCTTTCTTAAGCCTTTATCAAAATCCTTATCAGGGTATATCTCTAGTCTATAACAGTTAATATCAATAAAAAGATTGTGACTTCATTGAGATCAAAATAATATTTTCATGATTATATCCTCTAGATTTGTTAATTTCTAAGAGCTAATTTCTATGAATAATTCTATTACTAAGTAACAGATGATTTACAAACATCATAGAGCTTTGAGGAGTATGTGTGGAGAAAATGCTTAATTAAGCCATGGTGTGAATTCTGACATCTTTCTTCATGGTTCATAGAATACTCTTTTGCTGACACATATCTTCAACAGTATGGTCAACTGAAAATTTTATTATCCTAATATTAAAAACAGCATTACAGAGTAACAATATGGTACGAAACAAAAAAAAATTATTTTATTTTTAAAATAAATGTCATCTAACTCACTAAGCCAAAATGATCTAGTAACACCAAAAAATAATTGTACTAAAATATACCACTCACAAAATATGCTGGATTTGTGATGGGTTAAAACAACTGTGAATCCAAGAAGCTCCATTTTAGTTGAGACTAAGCTTGGGACACAGACATGTTGCTTCAGGGGCTCTGAAGCAATTCACTCATTGCTTCATTATACTATCAACACTGGCACTTTGTGTATGATAGTTTTCCTCCCAGAGGATGTACTAAAACTATGGACTTACTAGGTAGGACCCACAAGGGTATCAAAGAGAACTTAGGCTAAAGAATTTACTTTCTTCTTCATTTTCCTACATTCATATAAGCCATGCAATTCTACCCATGAGAGCATTAACGGAAATCACTGACATCACATCAGAATTCAAGTTTCTAATTCACAGGCAGTTAAGTCCTAAAATGCTACTAATTAGGAGGACCAAACCACTAACATATAGTGTTAGCCACACAGTTTTGTCTGACTCTCTGTGACCCATGGACTGGAGTGCACCAGGTTCCGCTATGCATGCATGGAATTCTCCAAGCAAGAATACAAGAGTGGGTAGCTATTCCCTTCTCCAGGGGAACACATATCGACTGTGATTCAACTCTTTAGCGATTTAGGTATTTCTTTATATTCTAATAGTCCATGTTCTGTTTTCAGGCACAGTATGCATATGTGGTCCATTGCCAACTTCTACACCACTTACAACAATTGCAATGGAAACTGGTAAGTGTTCTTAGTCAGTTTTATTAGCCAAGAAACTGTGTTATAACCAAATTTAAACAGGGTATGCTGTAAATCAGATATTCTCACAATATATTCTAACTTCTCACTAAGGAACTTTTATATGTTTGAAAGAGAAGCAATATTCAGACAAAATTTTGTGATTCATAAATTCAATTTGGCCTCAGAATCAGAGCTGTTCAGATGGGAGCCAACTATTCTGCCAATATAGTATTTACTATTCAGATATTTTTCCAGTATTTTTTCAAGTATTTTTCTAGTAGTTACGTATGAATGAGTGCTGGATGATAAAGAAAGCTGACTGCTGAAGAACTGATGCTTTTGAAGTGTAGCGCTGGGACTCTTGAGAGTCCCTTGGACAGCAAGGAGATCAAACCAGTCAATCCTAAAGGAAATCAGTCCTGAATATTCATTGGAAAGACTGATGCTGAAGCTCCAATACTTTGGCCACCTGATGCAAAGAACCAACTCATTGGAAAAGACCCTGATGCTGGGAAAGATTGAAGGTGGGAGAAGAAGGGGATGACAGAGGATGATATGGTTGGATGGCATCACCGACTCGATGGACATAAGTTTGAGCAAGCTCCAGGAGTTGGTGATGAACAGGGAAGCCTGGCGTGCTGCAGTCGCAAAGAATTGGACATGACTGAGTGACTGAACTGATTTAAATGCAGCTGCAAAACAAGTCTCTCCCCGTTTCAACACAGTACAATTTCTTAGCCCCTCCAAGAAAGAAATACAGAAGCTGTTCTTATTTGAAGGTATTTTTTAAAATTTATTTTTAATTGGAGGATAATTGCTTTACAATGTTATGTTGGTTTCTGCCACACATCAATATGAATTAGCCATAGATATACATATGTCCCCTCTATCCTGAACCTCCTTCCCACTTCGCACCCCATCCACCCCTCTAGGTTGTTACAGAGTACCAGGTTGAGTTCCCTGAGTCATACAGCAAATTCCCACTGGCTGTTTTATATATGGGTGTTCTTTGGAAGGAATGATGCTAAAGCTGAAACTCCAGTACTTTGGCCACCTCATGCGAAGAGTTGACTCACTAGAAAAGACTCTGATGCTGGGAGGGATTGGAGGCAGGAGGAGAAGGGGACGACAGAGGATGAGATGGCTGGATGGCATCACTGACTTGATGGACGTGAGCCTGAGTGAACTCCGGGAGTTGGTGATGGACAGGGAGGCCTGGCGTGCTGCGATTCATGGGGTTGCAGAGTCAGACACGACTGAGCGACTGAACTGAACATAAATGTTTCCATGCTACACTCAATTCATCACACCCTCTCCTTCCCCCACTGTGTCTACAAGTCTGTTCTGTCTTCATCTCCACTGCTGCCATGCAAATAGGTTCATTGGTACTCTTCGTTTTTACGGCTGAGTACGTACGTATTATGAACCACAACTTCTTTATCCATTTATCTGCCACTGGGTATCTAGGTTGCTTCCATGTCCTAGCTATTGTAAAGTGTGAAGTCACTGAGTCATGTCTGACTCTGTGACCCCATGGACTGTAGTCTACCAGGATCCTCCATCCATGGGATTTTCCAGGCAAAAGTACTGGAGCAGGTTGCCATTTCCTTCTCCAGGGGATCCTCCCAACCCAGGGATCAAACCCAGGTTTCCTGCATTGCAGGTGGATCCTTTACCAGCTGGGCCACCAGGGAAGCCTAGCTATTGTAAACAGTGCTGCAATCAATATTGGGGTACATGGGTCTCTTTCAGTTATGGTTTGCTCCAGGTATATGCCCAGTAGAAGGATTGACGGTAGTTCTATGGTAGTCAAAAGTAGTTCTATTCCTAGTTTTTTAAGGAATCTCCATGCTGTTGGAGGTTCTTTTTTTTTTTAAATCATGTAGTAATAAAGAAAAGAGACTTATATAAAGCTATATAGTTCAATCTTCTGTTCAGCTTCCAAAACTCCATATGCATACCCATTCTAGCCCAACCAAATGATCAGAATTCACTTTCAAGGTTCCAAAGACACTATGAATCAGGTGGAAACAGCCCAAGTGACAAATGAAAGAACATACTTGTGACTATCATACGCAGCTGAGTTTGAACTAGTGATGAAAAAAAGGAATTGGTGGGCTACATTTTATGAATTTGAAGAAATAAGAAGGTGTTAAGTACATGGCCTAGAGTCTATGCTGGAAACATATGACAAGAACAATGAAGTGGAGAAGGCTCTGAAAGAAATCACTTCGTAGTTAAAATGAAAAAGGCATTCACCGTTTCTCATTTCAGACAAACAGTAGGCTTTTATGAAAAGCTCCTCAAGTAAGTCATACTAATTTTAAAACATTCTCAGAAAAGTACCTTGCTGCTTTCAAGAGACACATTTTGTCTCATTCCATCACCAAATAATGCAACACAAGGTAGTTTTGACTACAAGTCTTCCTAGGCCTATGGGTTTTACTGACTCTGACTGAAGTTTCCACCCACCTAGGTAACTCCTGGCAAGTTCTAATAAAATATCAATTGACACATTGACAATACTCTTCTTTCCCTACATTTTATTCAATCAATAAAAAGTTTTTCAGAAGTCTTGGGAAAGACTAGAAATTAGTAGCACTAATTCAATTTTACTATCACTAAAATTACATTAATTACATCAATCACATTTGGTTCCAGTATAACAGAAGTCAATATTGTAATATATTATGTGAATTAAATACAGATACTGGGCATTTGGGTAATTCTTATATGCAGCACCATACTGCCCTATGTTTGCCTTTGAAAAAGATTTTCCTTTGTGGATCTATGCTTATAAGGTCCATAAAAATAAATGCATAATCAAGCTGAATTTTTCAAAAATAGTTTCTGAACTTCCATCATGACCATCTGCCTCTCCTAGTCAGTTCTGTTATACCTAGCTAGACAATCATTGCCTCATTAGTGAACCACAATCCTTACCTATTCACCCAACCATCTTAATCTGCTCAGGGCATAAAAAGTTCACATGTGGGTTTAGTATTTTCATTCTGTTCTACCCAGTATTTGTATGTTCAATCAATCCATGTATCTTAGATAACTGAAGCAAGCATGGTACCATTTTTCTCCTTTTAGCACCTGGTTTCCAAGGTTGCTTACTGGACCCTGGGAAAATGGGAGGCTGCTGCCAATGTAAATGTTCTGTCAATAACAAGAGCAATTTACAAAGCATGACTATGAAGCAGTTCTCAAGTGAAGAAGCAGGCCTGGAATCTGTATTTAACATGCACCCCAGGTGATTCTGATGCTGGTCACTGGCAGCCAGGTGTTCAAAAACACTGTTATCAAGTAGTCAGTGTCGAGTTTCTATGCAATCCTTGTACATTGCTTTTGACACCATCAGCTTGGTATCATCTATTTTTCTCTTCTAAAAGATTTAGCAATGTGTCCTTTGGGAGGTTCTCACCAAGCAGTGGCCGAGAATTTGAAGTTAGTTTTTGTTGCTGCAGAAGAACCTCAAAGAAAAGCTCCCTGTGATGCAAATGTGTGACACCAAGGTGCTCTGCTGGGTGATTTACAGATGTTTCCTAATCTAATCATAAGGAACAGTGCTTCCTTTGACATGGATGCTCACAGGAACGATTTTGTGCCAGACAATGCACTGATTGATGAGGATACAGTAGTAAACAGAACATGTAAAACTCCTGTCATCATGGAGTTTATCATCTATTAGTGGGGGAAATAAAATAGACACACATTGTACACTAAATGGAAAGCAGTCCCAAACACAAGATAACTCAGTACGAAGGAAAAGACAAAGAGATATGATAGAGTTATCAGGGCAGGCCTCTCTGAAAAGGCCCTAGGAAGGGAAGGGAGTGAGAGATGTGATTGGATTTGGTTTATTGACTTACTTTGAACATAGAGCTAATAGGATATGGTGATAGCTAGAGAGTAGAACAGGAAAGAAAGAAAAACTAAGGATGACTCCAAAACTTTTGAGCAAAATGATGAAATCCCCACTTACTAAGCTGGGGCTTACTGTGAGAGATGGGGCTGTTGCTTGCATTCTGTGTTGAAAGACAGTGAAAGTATTAGTCGGTCAGTTGCATTTGACTCTGTAAGACCCCATGGGTTGCAGCCCACCAGGTTTCTCTGTCCATGGGATTCCTGAGACAAGAATAATGGATTGGGGTGCCACTTCCTCCTCCAGGGGATCTTCCCAAACTAGAGATTGAACCCAGGTCTCCTGCATTGCAGGCAGATTCTTTACCATCTAAGCCACCAGGAGAGCCAAGAATTAGTAAAGCTGGGCTCCCCTGGACTGTGGCTTTGCCTCAGGTAACACAGCCTGTTTGTGGTGGAAGTGGGCCTGGACCAAGTCAGGGAGACGCTGGAGGGTATACAATCATAAAGGCAGCTCTAAGACCCCTTGTTCCACTCCTGACCCAGGCTGGCCTTGAACACAGCCTTAGAATATCAAGCAGTTCAGAATAAACATGGATGGAGGAGCAGGGCTCAGTCGCAGCACGGGGTTTTGAGAGCACGGCCATACCCGTCTATCAATACCCCTTCACACAGTCCCCCCACAGAGCAAAGGGCCCTGCCTGTTCCCTTGGTGTGACATTTCAGAGATGCCTGCTGCTCACGTCTGTCTATATATAGGCAGGTCCAGCCCCAGACAGGTGCAGGAGGCAGAACAAATCTCAGTGCCTCTCCTGTTCCCCACCCTCCTCCAGCATATGGTCTGTGGGAGGAATGAGGTTAAAAAGAACATCAAGGACAACCTTGGAGGAGAAATGAAACCATCACCAAAAGGAAACATGCAGTGGAATAAAGGGGGAGTTGTCAATGATAAAGGAGGTGTTGGAGGGCTGATTACATGGGCAAGGAATGACCATCTGCCCATTGTTTTTCAAAAGCATCTATATAGGTGATTAAGTTTCAGGCTAAGTAGAGGAAGAGGAGGAAAGAAAAAAAGTATCTACTGATCATCTGCCAAGAGCCAGACACTGGACTAGATGCTTTGTGCACATTTTCCCGACACCGTGTGGCGTTGTGCTTACTGCGCCGGTTGTGTAAAGATGAGGTCACTCTAGCTGAGACTGGAGCCATCTCTGTTGCACAAGGTGAATCTGTATGCTCTGTGCAGGGAGAATCCGTGCTCTGCCCAGTTCACACCTACTGCCCAGCACAGTGCCTGGCACTCCGAGGGGTGGGGACACTGGGTGTCCTTGACTTTTCCATGAGTCAATGCTGTCTTCTTTCCAACTCTCATTTCAGACCTGGCATCACCTTCCGTTTCACCATGAGGAGAGGCAGGTCTTTGATTCCCAGGGCCACCATTGCTTTGCCAGTGGCTGAGGCTGAGGGCAGCAGGAAAACCCTTCAGCAGTGATGGTGACTATCAAAAAGGGAGTCAAGGGGGCAAGAACTAGGAGAGGCGGGTGGGCATTCCTGGACCACTGCAGCTTGTCTGCTGTCGATCTGCATAGGCAAAGGGAGCCTTCCTTTTAAGCAGACAGTTGTGTCTGCCTGCAGAGGCAAAGACATCCTGAAAAATCCATCATCTCCCAGGGGTTCTGCTTCGGAGTCTAGCTCTGGACTGACGCCTCCACCACCCAGGCTCTCTTGGCAGCTGATCCAGCAACTTCCTGTTCTCCGCCACCTGCCTCTCTGAGTCACTGGTTTTTATGTCTCTGAAGTAACCCAGGCCCCCAACAGCCTTAATTCACTTGTTCATTCCATTATCAATGGTAATTCATTCTTTTATCATTTATTCTGAGCAGAGGTAGCAGTTAAGAATGTGAAATGGTGGCATATACACATGATATAAGCTAAGGATTACAATCCATCCTTGAATTTGCAAATGGAAACAGATTTGTTTAATTTTTATTCTATACTTACATTCCTACTCAGATGATTAATTTTGGATGGAATTATTTTATAGCCCAGAAAAAAAAAAATGTCAGAGGACCAGTGTCAGACTACACTAATGGGAAATTGTCCCAAGTGGCTCAGTGGCAAAGAATCTGCCTATAATGGAGGAGATGTAGGTTCTATCCTTGGTTGGGAAGATCCGCTGGGTCAAGAAGGAAATGGCAACCCAGTCCTATATTCTTACCTGGGAAATTCCACAGACAGTGAAGTTTGACGCGCCATAGTCCATAGGGTCACAAAAGAGTCAGACACTACTTAGAGACTAAACAAAAAAATAAACCAGGCAAAATCCAGTAGTAGTTGTAACCAGTTGACATATGGGTAGAACTAATTCCTAAAATGTTCAACTTTAGAGCTACAATTCAAAACACCAAAACGTAGCTTTCTCTAAATATTCAAAAGTAAACAGAGCAATGAACTGCCCATTAGACAATGAACTCTCCCTTTCACCTAAGTAACATGATTTGAGAAAAAGTTCTCCTTTCTTCATCTACGATGTGATGCTTGCTTCCCAGTCTTCAGTGTTTCACTTGAGTCTTACTCATTATTTGATGACAGATTTAAAGTTGCCTCAGATTCCATTTCCTTCTGTGCTATACAATAGGGAGAAAAAAAAAGCAAGCATTGTATTGTGTTTCTTTTTATGCCCCTTACAACTATTCTTTTCAGAATACATTTTATTATTGACCAGAATGGGGCTTTTTGTAATTATAGAAAATCAGGGGAGATATATCATGTTCTGAAGTACTCTCAGAGAACCCATTCTATCCTCCAGCCTGGGCGTGCCTGCATCACAGTTCCCTTTTAGAACTTCACAGGCACCAGCACAAATACCAGAAAGTGCTACCCAGCTAGAAGACTCGACCATTAAATTTCTCACTGTGCCAACACACCTCACTTGTCACACCACAAAAAAATATAACATTGATGCCCCCAATAAACATTAACAGCAACTGTTTCCAGAGAGAAAGAGGAAACAAAAAATAACATAACATGTTCAAAAGCACCTGCATGAAACAGATGCCTTCTAGGAGAAAATGTGAAAATTAGATATGGAGAAGTCTTAAGATAAGTTTTCACAATAATTAAATGTGAGAAGGTAAAGCAACGGTGTCAGTTCACATTGAATAGGAGTACAACAGGGCTTATTTATGAGAAAAGCATCACTTCCCTAGTAGGATTACAGTCAGAAGCCACCCAAGTCCTGGGGGCTACCCGTTGGGGCTCTGTGAACTCTGTCCATGGAGGCGTGGTTCCCAGAGATGTTACTTTCTGTAAGAACGCAGACTGATGGCATGGGAGAAACACCCCTAATGGCTTTTACTCAACAGACAAAGATTGTCCCCCACTAAATCAGCCAGGGGCATTGCTTTTACTTCTTGGAGAATTAAGAATAATGGACAACACATTGTGTTTATACCCAACTAACGAGGAGAGAGTTCAATACCATGTATCTGTTGCAATAGGAAGTGCGGTGGTTTTGTGTTAGGACCCAAGATCTTCTCTCATTTTCCAGCCTTATCTGCCTCAGAGGAAACAGAGCCATAAAGAGTTTCAGAGTGGTGGCAGTAGTGACAACAATGCACACACACACACACACACACACACATACTCACATGATGTGCATGGGCACACACACACTTGATGAGGGGGCGGGGGGGGGCACACTATTTTATCTCATACCAAAAACAAGCTTGAATATTCTCAGTCCTGCTTTTTCAAGAATATTACCCAAGAAAATTTAATTAAGGGATAAAAAAAGAAATAGACAAAATAAATATCCTTCTGTCACCTGGAGTGAGAACAAAGATCAGGGTCTCTGAATTCATCCACGTCCAGACTTCTATTAATATAATAGTTAATGCAGTTAATGTGATCAATTTACCTAATCAAATGTATTAAAATAATCTTTCTATCCTGTTTGAGTACTACCTAACTACCAAGAATTAGGTTCTGTTATCAAGATTTATGAAACACAGGCAAATAAGTTCTCAGGATTCAAATATACTGCAACAGAATGATTGGTTGAGACTCGGGAGAAACACATATCCATAAAAATGAGATATAGATAGTATCTGGTGAACAGAATTAAGAGGGAAGAATATTTTTGGTCATCTTTTTTCTTCCCTCCTTTCTGTTCTCTCTCAAACCAGAATATAGCTTGACACAACTTTTAATTATTACTTTCCATATCTTTTTTTTTTTTTTCCAATCCTGGTACAAATTATGAGGACTAAATATTTTCTTCTGGAAATTTAATCTTAATGTTTATTCCATATCAGAAATACCCTGAGCAATGATGTTTAACCAAGTATCTCATAAAAATTGAGAAGCCTGAAAAAAAAAATGAGAAAAATACTTTCACTTTTAAATGTCTGGCTTATCTGATACACATTCGGTGACTATATTTGTTTCTAAGCCTCTGGATTAAAAAAGGTATATGAAATTCCAGTGGATTGATGTTAGTGGCAATTTGTTTTCCCTAAGGATAAAATGAGAATATTTCAATTTAAACAACAACAACAAAAAATCAACATCTAAAAAGGGGTTAGCACTATCTACTTATTCAAAGATGTTCCTAAATTTTTCAAGTTTTTAAAATTACTTATCAAGCTATATGCAGATCAGATGCTGCTATAGAATGAGTCGTTATTTAAACTGGACAACACAGAAGACTCTGAAGATTTAATGAACATCTTCTCAAAGTATTTGGCTACAAGAAACTAAATGTGGCCTCATAGAAATTACTAAGTGGGGAACATGATCCAGGAACCATCACTTAGGTTTTGGTCATTTTTTTAGCATCCATCATAATGCTGCCAAAGAGGAAATATTAACTGATAGGGAGAATGCATTTTTAAGGGTCTTCAAAAATTCCAAGAAAAAGTGATCCAATCTTCTAGTGCCTTATGTAAAAGTTGCACATAAAATTGGTAAAGAATGAAAAAGAAAGATCACAGCTCTTCTTCAGTCTCCACAAAAAAGATCAAACTTTCTATTCAGGAGTAAGACAGTTTTCTTAACAATCACAGATATTGTAGCTAGAAAGAGTTTCAGAGACGACATCTCCAGGCTCTTCATTAAGTGACTCAGGGCTATCTTCATTCTTAGCTTCTAATGAGATACCATAGACATGCTAATTTTTTAAGATTTGTATTGTAGATTTACTTCACTAAGATGTAAACCACAAAGGAAAGAAAGAATATGCACTCTTGAGTAGAACCTAGAACTGACTGTGAACAGTCAGCCAAGTAAGTGCAGGCCCCTATGGTTACCTATGAGATAAATTCAACACTTAGGTCACCGCTGGCCCTTTCCTCTGCTTTGAAAATCAGGTACTATGCCCTTCCTCTCCTTTTATTTTCTCCATATTACTAGTTGTACTTGCCAGCAGAAGCAGGCAAAGAAAGTGAATAGTGTATTTATCTTGTGGTTTTCTGAAGACAAATAATCTGGGAATTAATTTAGGAATACTGCTTGCTCAAATAAAATATTTTTGTTCAAAAAACGCTAATTGCTTCCTTTAAGAGGACTTGGTGGTGACTTTTGTGAGTTTTCTGGTATTTTTCTCAGCAGTTTCAAATGTTGGCCTACTGTCTGGGATAGCTTGGCATGGAAAAGGGTCCAAAAGAGCCACTCCTCAATTGTTAAGAGTCCTTGAGGTACTTCTGAATGTTGGAATTCCCTGGGGTGTGGACTTTCCTTCCTATAAATCTCTGTTTAGTCTACATACCTAGGAAGGCTTAAACCAATACAGTATTGTAAAGTAAAATAAAGTAAAAATAATAGTTTTAATTTTAAAAAAATAAAATAAAATAAAGAGTGAGAAAGGAAACATTTGGAGAAACAAACCTCTGGATCTTGTTCCACACTGTTCTTTCCAGGCCTAGAAGGCATGGGTGTGATGTTAAAACCATGGGTGTGAGGTCAACACCACAGTGACCACGGCTTTGCTGCGAGTTCCTATCTATAAAGGCCCTTGTTGTTGTTTAGTGGCTAAGTTATATCCGACTCTTTGCAGCCCCATGGACTGTAGTCTGCCAGGCTCCTCTGTCCACGGAATTTCCCAGGCAAGAATATTGGAGTGGATTGCCATTTCCTTCTCTAGGGAATCTTCCCAACTCAGAGATCAAACCTGTGTCTCCTGCATTGCAGGTAGATTCTTCACCATCTTAGGGAGTCACCAGAGAAGCTTCCATTGGTTAGCTATGCTTAAAGTGAAATAGAGAGTTGGCTCAGGCCTGACAGCCATGATGTGAACCATCACACATGAAACAAAATTTCCAGATAAGAAAGGGGACAGAGCAGTTTTATACTATTCAGATTCCTTTTTCTTTATTAAGAAAAGTGCCTCCAAACTTAAAGCGTAATGAACCAGAACAAATCCTGATATATTTCTAGTGTGAAAGAAAATCTAATTACTTGAAACAGAGTGAATTATATTTCCAGGTATTGAACCATCTTGTAAGTTTGATCAAGAACCATTTGTGATCATCTTTGCACAATTAGGGGGAATAGACAAAATCTGAATAGACTGAAGATATAAAACATCTTGAACCAAGTTTCAAAAACAAACATTTTAGAAATTATTGACTGTTCCACTTGACTCAGACTCCTGATAAATTCTATAAAGGATCCAAGAACAAGTGGTTTAGAAGACCTGAGCAAACAAGTCACCACAGTTTACTAGGAACAAATCCCAAAAGATTTCTGTTCATTTTGAATCATACATCAGAAAAAGAAGTACAGAATAAAATAAGATTTTTCCAATATATCTGATAGTTTGTGATATTCTCATGAACACCATGGAGAAATATGGATTGGATAATAATAAACAATTCATTTAACCATACTAATTAAACAAGCTTATTCAAAAGCAATTGGTAGGGCTTCCCTGGTCATCCAGTGGTTAAGAATCCACCTGCCAAAGCAGGAGAGGACATGGGTTTGATCCCTGATCTGGGAAGATCCCACATGCTGCTGAGCAACTAAGCCCACGTACCGCAACTACTGAACCCATATGCCCCAGAGCCCGTGCTCCATACAAGGGAAGCCGCTGCAATGAGACACTCACACACTACAACTAGAGAGTAGCCTGCGTGCAGCGTTGAGGACTCAGTGCATAAACAAACAGAACTTTTTAAAAATCAATTGTAATTCAGAAAGAAAAAAAGGAATCGAAACTTCATGCTGGAGACCACCTGTTCTTAACCACAGTCATTCCTTCCTGTATCTGCTGTTCCCTTTGGCCTGAAATGTCCTCTCAGCTCTTTGAATAGCTCTGTGAATTCTTTGGAAACTTAAGGCATTAGTTTAAATGCCACCTATTCAGCAACTATCTCTAAAGTAAATGGTCACCTATTCAACTTTATCTTTATTTAACCTACCTATGCTTACTTCCTACCACATTCTGTTTACACTCCATCTCTTCCACTAAAATATCAGCTTTACAAAAGCTAAGGCTTTAATTATTCATAAGGCCTAACACAGTATCTGTCATGGTCTAGGCTTCCATGAACATTTGAGTGAATTAATGAAATGAAACCCTATGTTGTGACATTATATCTTCTATTTGGTCTTCAAGAATATATTTTCTGTCATTGTGTATCTCTTTTTTTTTTTTCATTGTGTATCTCTTATACAGAGATATGCAAGGCATGGCTGGGGGTTCTTGGTTGGTTTTGGTTTGGTTTCTTTTTTTTTCTCATTACAATATCCTGGATAAATACACTGCACAAGGAAATGAGAATTCAGAAGAAACGTAAGGGATTGAAAGTCCAAACCCACATGACAAAATGACATAATTAGGATTCATGGAAAGTTCTACACTTTGAATCAAAGGAATTGTTGGTTCTATCACAGGATATGGAGAGTTGATTTGTCATTGGGATTTGTTAAGAATAGTTGGATTTTAGTTAATCCCAGTCTTGTTATAAGCCAACAGCATGATGCTAAAAAGCATTAAATGCTGGAGTCTTGAAAGCAGATGGGGCACCTCTAGACCAAATTATGTATAATACTTGTTCAATTCTACCACTAACATTTAAAAACATTGGAAAAACTAAAAAGGTGGTTGAAAGGAAGATAATGATTATGTAAGCCATGGAAAACTACACATAAGAATCAAATGTTCACTCATAACTTCAGTGAGAAGGAAGGATTTTCTAACAGTCTTCAGTCACCCCAAGATATGTTGAATTCTTCCATGAAACAGCAAATTCCTTGTCAGTGTAGATTTCCATTGAACAGTTAACAGTCAGGATAGAGTGGAGGGCATTCCCTGATAACACAAGGTTATTTAATGATTAATGATTGATTTACAAATTTAAAACTGAGCTTTTATACTCTCCAATTTCACTACTGTTGAGTATCTATACAAAATATTTGCCTTTTGCTGATTTACAATAAACTATTTATGGAGACATTGGTTGAAAGTCATGTAAATTTTATCAATCTGCATATGATAAGAGGATTGTTATAATAAGTATTCTATCATATGTTGGTGGACTATAGGGGCATAAAGAAATGACCAACCACCTACCCAGACACCCAGGTATGGAATATTCAGTATTTCACACACATTGCACAGAAGTATGTAGAAGTTAACTCAGGAGGTTCTCTCTAAATTTGTATCTCAAGAAGTCGGAGGGTCTGAAATGGAATAGCAGGAAAGCAGATTTGAAAGATGTTTATAATTTTTAAAGCAGGAACATAACTATCAGTTTGGAGAAAAACTGAACAGAAGGACAGTTAGCCTAAAGAACAGGGCAGAAAGACCAGGAGCCTGAAGTTGACCTTGTATATCAAGTCCCATAAAAGACATACACTTTTAGGTTCCTATGGTGATACCGTTTATAATGGACGATTCAAGAGATTCAAACCAGCCATGGTGAAATATGCCTCAAGGCTACCTTCTTCACCTAGCGTCTCTAGGTAAACTCACTTCTCGAGGATTCTGATACATTGTACTCTTTCAGTTCAGTTCAGTCGCTCAGTCGTATCTGACTCTTTGTGACCCCATGAATCACAGCATGCCAGGCCTCCCTGTCCATCACCAGCTCCCGGAGTTCACTCAAATTCATGTCCATCGAGTCAGTGATGCCATCCAGCCATCTCATTGCTCTCATCTCCCTATTCTAAACACTCCTATGGCTTATTACTTTAGTACTCCCTGGCGGAGGAAATGGCAACCCATTCCAGTATTCTTGCCTGGAAAATCCCATGGACAGAGGATCCTGGTGGGCTGTACAGTCCATTGGGTTGCAAAGAGTTAGACACGACTGAGCTACTGAGCATATCCTTTAGTGTTACATGATTGATTAGCATGAGTCAGCCCTTCCAATTCCATAAAACATGGAACAACATAATGGGGAGGTAAGTGTGTAGGCTATGGTTATACCACAACATAACAGTACTTTGGGCACCTCTTTGGTAGAGAACCATGTAGACCTTATCTGACCACGCTGATATTCCCTTTCAAACCTACATCATTTCATATTGACTACATGTTTTAACATGAGCTGTTCACTCTGGCAGAATTAATACAAAGAGATGTTTGATTCTTGGTATGAATAGCAACCACTGAACCTAAAGGTCAGTAAAAAGCCTGCAGGTTAGAAAGTTACTTAAAGTGCTAGGTAGCACATGAGATGATTTGGAAAGGAAAGTTTCAGAGAGCAAAAGAAAGGAAAAACTTAACACTTGGTTATTTTAAACCTTGGAAGCAAGCAACAAAGCACAAGTCTCATGGGGAAAGGACTGATACTGGACAAATAGGTTAGCATGAAGCTTGGCATTTGAAGGAAATATATGCAATGATCTGCGGACCTGAAATAATTGCACTCTGAGATGTCAGTGGAGAGACCTCAGATGGGAACCCCAGATGACACAGAGAGAGAGAGAGAGGCCCTGAAGGAAAGGTTGCTGAATCATGTCCACAGATTTAACAAGAAAGAGGACAAGGCAGTATTCACCCTCGGAATTCACCCTCGACACACTTTTGGAAACGCAAAAACTCCTGCTTGCATGCTTTTCTTCCAGAAGAGAGGAAGGAGAAACTATTCTGAGTGTGACTTGGGTTAGGACTGTGAGATGCATCAGCTACACAATGGAGCATTCAGTACCCAACTTCTGACTCGCTCTCTCCTCTGTAGTGAGGGGCACCGTCTAATTCCACCCAGAATTTATGTGACCCAGGAACAACAGTCCCCAAGAAGAGAAAGGGAGTCTGTCTCCTTGTGTTTCTTTATGCTTCATCTGCTTTGGGGAATGATATGGTGACATCACAGCACAGTGTTTATCAATGATACATGAAATGTTCTTGACCACTACACACAGAGATCATCATCACGGACTGCTAAGTAATCTTCGTCATGGTGCATTCAGCTCACAGAGCTGTGAAAAACCCACACCCACGACTGCACCCACACATACACACACATCATTTGTTTATATTCTAAAAGAATTTATTATCTATGGTGGCCCCTCTCATTCTTAGACAGTCACTCTCCAAGATGTTGGACTATGACCTTAGAGAACAAATTACATCCATATACACAATGAGCAGTCCTATAGATTTCATTAAGAAAGAAGCATTTGTCTTCCATCACCACCACTCCCCCTTCAATAAGAGCTTTTGAAATTTAGATGGTTGAAGCATGAGGCAAAGATGAAAGAGTAAAATAATGCCACTTGACTTTCTGGTTGGTGTATCTGATGGATAAACTGAAGTTCTTATTTGCCCAGTGACTCCAGGCCAAGCATCCAGCTACTTCCCCAGCCCTAATTAAATCTGTAGCTGACCTGCAAGGAAAGAATGGTGCTTGCTGCGCAGGGAAAAGGAAGGGAGGTATAGCAGATTTGTGATCAATATCAGTTATTCCAGCAAATCTGTGCTAGAGGCAGAAATTAAGAGCTGGTACAACCAGTTCCTTCTCCCCGTCACAAGGTTTAATTTTAGCCTTCAGATGATATAGCAGCTGACCAATAAGAAACAAAGATATTATTCCTGCCCATGTATGTATCTTCCAGGAGAAAGTATTTAGAATTTTTACAGTATTGACAAATAAGCATACATTATTTTATAAGCAGCAAGTAATTTAAGCATCTGGAAATATCTAGGAGCACGATACTGAATCATAAATAAAAACTACAAATTTTTATTATGGGATCTGAGCTGTCTATTGACAACACTATAAAAACAGAAAAAAATAACAGCCAATTCAGATCAAGGTATATGAGCCTTTATTTTCTACCATTAATTTGCTTTTGAAGATGGTCACTTGTAAAACATCTGGACTTAATTATTTAAGTAAACAAGGGTAGTCGTTGGCTTCAGAAGAAAACAAAATATTTACTTTTTGGCTACCCTTTCAGTTATGGTCCCTTTTTTTAGCAGTCTTGGATATTGACCAGCTATAGCAAACAGTTGAAGCAGAGATTCAACCAAGTGGTAAGAATCTGTTTTCAATGCCACAAAGGAACCACAGCCAGCATTAACACATGCAAGTGATGCAACCTACTGTGTGAAAAAGCCTAACTCCTGGATGGCAGTAATGAGAAAGCTAAGCTAAGTAATGAGAAAGGAAGCCAATTTACAGAAGCCATAGTCACCTGTCTGAAAAGGCACCCACTGAGAAATCAGAACATCTCAAAAGCCTGCCAAAAAGTTCTGGGCAACCTTCACCTGGAAAGGATGCTAACAGCAGCACTGCTCGGTAATTGTTTCAAAGACAAAGAGCAACTGTCACATTGCTCCAGGACTCCATCTAGGCTGCTCATCTTGAGATTCATGGACTTCATACCCAGGTTTAAAATTCTGCTCAGTGACTGAGGATCTTGGCTTGATATAGTTCTGGACTGTCATTAAGCCACAGAAATAACCAAACTCATGTGTTAGATTTTGCCATCGCCACTTAGGAAGGTCATCTAGCCCGTGTCAGATGTTTAAAGTATGAAAATCATGGATGGACTTAAGAGAATTCAGTTTTGAGGCTTAAAAAAAAAGGGGGGGGGGTTGTAGGGGGGAGCTCTTGGATACCTGAGAAAACATGCGCTTGTTTTTTTCTGAAATGAATCATTTTGACAAACGAGGTTTGTGGCAGTTGGGTAAACCTAACACTCATGGTTGGAGTTAAAATACATTCCTCCAAATTTTAATTCAGTTCATAGGAGACTAAGGAGTCTAAAGTTCTTATTTTTAGACATCACTGGATGATGTTTTTATATGGTATAGACTTCCGTGGTTGGCTCAGACAGTAAAGCGTCTGTCTACAATGCGGGAGACCTGGGTTCGATCCCTGGGCTGGGAAAGATCCCTGGAGAAGGAAATGGCAACCCACTCCAGTACTCTTGCCTAGGAAATCCCATGGACAGAGGAGCCTGGTGTCCATGGGGTCGCAGAGTCGGACGTGACTGAGTGACTTCACTTTTATATGGTATGGGTACTGAAGAGACGAAGAATTCTTCCTTAGCATAAAGACTCATGTTACTCTGAATGCAAAAACGCTCTTTTACTCATTTTCCTTAGGTAAATTTGCAATGGTGTTTTAACATCGGAAACTGCCATCCATGAATTTGAATGTCTGCATCATTAAATGGGCAACAAGCTAGTGCTGGCTGATGAAAATACGAGCTGGAAGATAATAGCACCATATGGAATGATAATCACATCATGAACCAGGAAACCCAAAACTGAGTGAGTCAGCCAGCTTAGAAATACAAAACAAAGTTATAATACTCTTGAAATTACTACTCTCACCAATGGTAAAGAACATTACCTTTCAAATCACCACCTCCGATCAGCATGTCCCCAAACCATTCCTAAGGATGTAGGCAGTTCTCATGAATTAAAAAACACATACACACACACACACACAATATTGTATTTTAATCCTTCCTTTTCAATAAAACTTGAGGTACACTTTTGACTGACTCTGTTACTTTCTCACTGACAGGGAAAGCTTAGTCACTTAATCATGTCCAGCTGTTTGTGACCCCATGAGCAGTAGCCCACCAGGCTCCTCTGGCCATAGAATTCTCCAGGCAAGAATACTGGAGTGGGTTGCCATTTCCTTCTCCAAGGGAAAGCGTAATGATGTGCAATATTATTTTTAAGTTTGAAGCACTAAACATATAGTCATAGTCAAAGGCTGAGATTTATAAAACCAGAGTGCTATTTTACTAACAGAAACCAGTTTCACTGAGCCATGAGTCTTGGAATGATGATATTGCAGGTCACAAATCACATTTTCTCTAACTTGGTTTATTTTTACTCAAGAGACTTTGGTACTTTATGGTTTGGGGAACAACTACTCAATGGTTATGGCCTGAGTACAACAACAAAAAAGCAGTTGAATATACTTTAATAACACACATGCAGTAACATCAAGCAACATATTAAAAGAGTAATAATGATCTAGATTGCTCCCAATGTCTAAACAGATCCCAAGGAATGACGGGTGTTAAAAGTTTAGAATGTGTTCATCATTTTCAGTCACCAGAATACCTTAAATAAAACACTCAAGCGTATATAGATAGCCTGCCATAGTTAAAAGCAATAAGCCACAAGCACACTGGATCTCTTCATGAAATATCTAATTTAATTCTCATGAAAAGCTTGTGAGCTATACGAGATGTGAATAACAAAACCTAAGAAAGGTTAAAGGATTTACCTTGGATCACATAGCTAATTAGAATATCAAAGTAAGCCTGGAAGAAGGATAGTTACACTTGTATCCTGCTTACTGTGTCAAGCATTAGTCTGAACTTCCTCACTTAATTTAATTCTCAAGAGGGAAGACTGAGGTCCAAGGTCACAAGATCTGAGTTGGCAGAGTGTCTCCAGAATCTGTGCTCTCAACCACCCCCTTGAGCTTCCTTCTACTGTCCCTAGGAACTTCTGAAAGAATCAAAGAAATACTGAGACCCAGTGTTTGGAGATTCTAGCTGAGTGTTATGTAATACAGTTAGCCAAACACAACTAGAGTAGTTCAGTTCAGTTCAGTCGTTCAGTCATGTCCGACTCTTCGTGACCCCATGAATTGCAGCACACCAGGCCTCCCTGTCCATTACCGACTCCCAGAGTTCACTCAGACTCACGTCCATTGAGTCAGTGATGTCATCCAGCCATCTCATCCTCAGTCGTCCCCTTCTCCTCCTGCCCCCAATCCTTCCCAGCATCAGAGTCTTTTCCAATGAGTCAACTCTTCGCATGAGGTGGCCAAAGTACTGGAGTTTCAGCTTTAGCATCATTCCTTCCAAAGAAATCCCAGGGCTGATCTCCTTCAGAATGGATTGGTTGGATCTCCTTGCAGTCCAAGGGACTCTCAAGAGTTTTCTCCAGCACCACAGTTCAAAAGCATCAATTCTTCGGGGCTCAGCCTTCTTCACAGTCCAACTCTCACATCCATACATGACCACAGGAAAAACCATAGCCTTGACTAGACGGACCTTAGTAAAGATAGTTAAAAAGATTAAATTCCCAAATAAAATCTTAAGATGCTAAAATTCTTATTTCTGTCATTCTCTTGAATTGAATTCATCTTCAAAAAATAGCTTCTTGCTTCAGTTCAGTTGCTCAGTTGTGTCTGACTCTTTGAGACCCCATGAACAGCAGCACGCCAGGCCTCCCTGTCCATCACCAACTCACGGAGTCCACCCAAACCCATGTGCATTGTGTTGGTGATGCAATCCAACCACCTCATCCTCTGTTGTCCCCTTCTCCTCCTGCCCTCAATCTTTTCCACCATCAGGGTCTTTTCCAATGAGTCAGCTCTTCACATCAGGTGGCCAAAGTACTGGAGTTTCAGCTTCAACATCAGTCCTTCCAATGAACTGATCTCCTTTAGGACTGACTAGCTGGATCTCCTTGCAGTCCAAGGGACTCTCAAGAGTCTTCTCCAACACCACAGTTCAAAAGCATCAACTCTTCGGCGCTCAGCTTTCTTCACAGTCCAACTCTCACATCCATACATGACTACTGGAAAAACCATAGCCTTGACTAGATGGACCTTTGTTGGCAAAATAATGTCTCTGCTTTTGAATATGCTGTCTAAGTTGGTCATAACATTCCTTCCAAGGAGTAAATGTCTTTTAATTTCATGGCTGCAGTCACCATCTGCAGTGATTTTGGAGCCCCCCAAAATAAAGTCTGACACTGTTTCCACTGTTTCCCCATCTATCTGCCATGGAGTGATGGGACTAGATGCCATGATCTTCGTTTTCTGAATGTTGAGCTTTAAGCCAACTTTTTCACTCTCTTCTTTCACTTTCATCAAGAGGCTTTTTAGTTCCTCTTCACTTTCTGCCATAAGGGTGGTGTCATCTATATATCTGAGGTTATTGATATTTCTCCCGGCAATCTTGATTCCAGCTTATGCTTCTTCCAGCCCAGCATTTCTCATGATGTACTCTGCATAAAAGTTAAATAAGCAGGGTGACAATATACAGCCTTGATGTACTCCTTTTCCTATTTGGAACCAGTCTGTTGTTCCATGTCCACTTCTAACTGTTGCTTCCTGACCTGCATATAGGTTTCCTAAGAGGCAGGTCAGGTGGTCTGGTATTCCTATCTCTCTCAGAATTTTCCACAGTTTGTTGTTATCCACACAGTCAAAGGCTTTGGCATAGTCAATAAAGCAGAAATAGATGTTTTCCTGGAACTCTCTTGCTTTTTCCATGATCCAGCGGATGTTGACAATTTGATCTCTGGTTCCTCTCCTTTTTCTAAAACCAGCTTGAACATCTGGAAGTTCACGGTTCATGTATTGCTAAAGCCTGGCTTGGAGAATTTTGAGTATTACTTTACTAGCATGTGAGATGAGTGCAATCGTGCGGTAGTTTGAGCATTCTTTGGCATTGCCTTTCTTTGGGATTGGAATGAAAACGGACCTTTTCCAGTCCTGTGGCCACTGCTGAGTTTTCCAAATGTGCTGGCATATTGAGTGCAGCAGTTTCACAGAATCATCTTTCAGATTTGAAATAGCTCAGCTGGAATCCCGTCTCCTCCACTCGTTCATAGTGATGCTTCCTAAGGCCCAGTTGACTTCACATTGCAGGATGTCTGGCTCTAGGTAAGTGATCACACCATCATGATTATCTTGGTTGTGAAGATTTTTTGTACAGTTCTTCTGTGTATTCTTGCCACCTCTTCTTAATATCTTCTGCTTCTGATAGGTCCCTACCATTTCTGTCTTTTACTGGGCCCATCTTCGCATGAAATATTTCCTTGCTTCAAAGCACCTAAAAATGTTTCAGAAATGATATCTTTATCCCCAGTAAATTCCAAAAGAAAATATTGTCAGGAACTGTGCCATTCTATTACCTCACGGGGGAGAGTTTTGTCAAAACCAAGAGATACAGAATGGTCATAAAATTGTTTTGATGTAAAATATCCTTCATCTGCTTCCAATGATTTTGCTATGAAAAGAGGTGAGACAGGAAGTATACATGTTCAAATAGAAAGGACTAGGTGATTAGCTATTTTTAAAAGCAGTTTCATCAATTAAAAAAAAAAAAAAACATTTCATGCACTGCTTTTCTCCCCATATTCGCATCTTGAATTTTTTGTCAAATATATCAGATGAGCTCTTCATGTGCTTGAGCACATTCTTTGCTGATATCCTTAAAAAGGATTTATCATTTACCTAAAGTTCTTAGGTACTCTAAGAAAAAAATTTATAGTTGTGTGCGATTTTTAAATATTTATTGAGACTGACAGGTAAACCAAGCATATTAGACATGGTTCTTGTCTAGTGATCTGGAATTTCAAATTCAACATGGCAACAGGTCACATGGGACAGTTTACAAAAATGCATTTAGAGGAAAGTGGAATTTCAAAAGGCAATAACCAATTAACTTTCCATTATACAGAAAATGTCCATAATATGATTTATGAAAAAATGGTCTTCAAAATAGTATTGCCATTGAAAAATAAAATGGATTTCTAAAACAATCTCAGACAATCATTGAGATATGTGATAGGAAGTTCCCATATGAGACTTCTTCACTTTGTGTTCTCATTTACTGAAAATTTAGAAAATACTGAGCTGCTTCAATATGGATGTTGTGGGGGGGGGGGTGGTAAAAAGGGAGCAAAAGAATAGCAGACTTAATGATGTCATTTCCTAACTGCCATTTTGAGCCTTACTGATCAAAAATCTCAAAGCATGTTCTCAAAACAGATGTCTTCTCAAGAAAAAAAAAAAAAAAAAAAAAAAAGCCAAACGGGAAAATAGTTAGACAAGGCAGCACAGAGGTCTCGACAATAAAATCCGAGAACAAAGTTTAAGCCTAACTTTATCCTGCATGCATGTGACTGTTCACAAGAGGAAATACTTTTCAATTCAACTGCTTCCTCAACTACAAAGTTTGTACTAATTATTAACATTCTAGGACTTCTCTTGTGACTCAGCTAGTAAAGAATCCACCTGCACTGTGGGAGACCTGGGCTCAATCCCTGGGTTGGGAAACTCCTCTGGAAAAGGGAAAGGCTACCCACTCCAGTATTCTGGCCTGGAGAATTCCATGGACTGTAGAGTCCAAGGCATTGCAAAGAGTCAGACATGACTGAGTGACTTTCATTTTCATGAACATTCTAATTCCTAGTAGGACTCTAACAGAAGAGCATCTCTACATATTAAATTATGATTACTCTAATGAAGTGCTCCAGAGAGTGTAAGCCACACTTGAGAGAATAAAGTACTGTTTTTATAAGAATAGTTATCCCCATAATGTTACTGTCCTTGGGCAAATGTGTTCCCCCAAAATAAAGATTGAATTCTAATCCCAATATCTCAGAACATGACCTTATTTGGAAATAGCATCATTGTTGATGTAAACAGTTAAGATGTGGTCATACTGGAGCAGATTAGTGCCCTCATAGGCTGGCTGTGTGAAGATGGAGGGACACAGGGAAAAGGCCGTGTGAGGACAAGGACAGAGACTGGAATCAGGCCACTCCTAAACAAACAGCAAAGATTGCCAGCCAACCACCAGGAGCTTCCAAGAGGAATGGAGGGGTTCCACTACAGATTTCAGAGGGAGAGGTCCTGCTGACACTTTGATTTTGGACTCCTAGCCCCCCAAACTGTGACACAACTGATTGCTGTTGTTTTAAGCCACCCAGTTCATGGTACTTTGTTGCAGAAGCCCTAGAAAACTAATGAAGGCACATTATACATTGTATTCCTCTCCCTTGTTGTCTTCCTCCTGGGTTTTTGTTGTGTTTTGAAACAGAGGGCGGGGTGGAAGGTATCTGATACACCTGAGTTTGAATCCTAATCCTATTATGTATTTGCTGTCTTCAAGCAATTCGCTTAACTTCTCCAAATTGCAGGTTACTCACATGGCAAGTGAGAAGACTTCTCCATAAAGTTCCTAGAAGATTAAATGAAATGATCATCTAAAGTGCCTGGCATATTCTAGGCACTAGGTACACATTAGGTCTAGTCTCTCGTTCCTCCAGCACACTGCTGCAATAAAAACTAAGTGAGGCCAGATATGTAAGTGCGTTAACTCTAGGCACTACCATACACTGTATTATTCTAAAGTCAACCACAACCTGGGCATGCCATGAAAGTCGCTCAGTCGTGTCCGACTCTTTGTGACCCCATGGACTGTAGCCTAACAGGCTCCTCCATCCATGGGACTTTCCAGGCAAGAGTGCTGGAGTGGACTGCCATTTCCTTCTCCAATGAAAGTCCCCAAAGAGTCCCATCACAGGGACAGTTGTTGAGACTCTTGGAGCCAAGGAAAAGAACTTGGGATGGGGTGGAGCTGAGTTCTGTAGGATCAGAAAAGAAGTGAATGTGTTAGTCCTCAGTTGTGTCCAGCTCTTCGTGATCTCCTGGACTGTAGCCCTCCAGGCTCCTCTGTCCATGGGATTTTCCAGGCAAGAATACTGAAGTGAGTAGCCATTCCTTTCTCCAGAGGATTTTCCCAACCCAGGGATCAAACCCAGGTCTCCCACATTGCAGGCAGATTCTTTACCATCTACAGAAGACTCAGTGAAATATAATCCCCTTCAGAGTCCTAAAAATTCCCATCAAGCATCAGAGAGGGCAGCCTCACATGCCTTTCACAGCTTCATTCCTTGAGAATATGCCCTGAACACAGGAAGCATGAAATTTTCTTGAAAGGGCAAAATCACATCCTATTGGAAAGAAAGCTACTGAAAAAGAAAGGACAAAAACACCCATTGCTATATTTGCTGCTCCAACAAAGACAAGGCAGAACTAGCAGTTGGTATAAAATGTCCCCAACTGGGATCAGTAGTAACCATTGCTGGGCAAGGTCAATACAGAGTTCAGAGGAAAAGCAGGATCCAGCAGGTCAAGCCACAGACCTAAAAGCAGCACCAGGAATTGTTACATCCACACTATGGATATTACTGGCCAGCAAACAGGAATAAGCTAGTGATACAAGCAGTCACCATGAAGACAGTATGGAGCTTTCTCAAAAAATTAAAAATAGAACTGCCGTATGATACCGCAATTTCATTCTGGGTATTTATCTGAGGAAAACAAAGACGCTGATTGAAAAAGGTATGTGCCCTTCCCATGTGCACTGCAGCATTACTTATGGAAGCAACCAAAGTATTCCTGGATCCACGGATAAAGAAAATGTGAAATATGTATACAATGGAATATTATTCAGACATTAAAAAGAAAGAAATCCTGCGACAGATGGATGGACCTCTAGGGCATCATGCTAAGCTAAATAATTCAGATAGAGAAAGATATATAATGTACGATCTCAGTTATACATGGATTTCTTTATTAAAAAAAAAAAAACCTCAAAACTCTTAAATACAGAGAACAGATGTGTCATTGCCAGAGGCGGGGTTGGGTCAAATGGGTAGATGGGTCAAATGGGTAGATAGTAGAAAGATACAAACTTTCTGCTTAAAAATAAACAAACCCTGGGGATGTAATATACAATATGGTGACAACAATAACACTGTACTGAAAGTTGCTAGGAGAATAAACCTTCAAAGTGCTCAACACAATAAAGAGATTTTGTAACTATGTGTGGTGATTTATTATGGTGATCATATTGTAATATATGCATGGATTGAATCATTATGTTATTCATCTGAAGCTAGTTTTATGTCTATTGTATTTCAAGTTTTAAAAGTATTGATACATACAAGTTGGGTGATTCGCAAAGACGTCGTGCTGACTGAAGAACGCCAGTCTCAAGCTGTCACATACTGTGTGATTTGCAACTGTATAGGAGTCTTGAAAAGACAAAGCCATAGTGACTGATGATAGATGAGTGATTGGCAAGAGTTAAAGGTGGAGGAATATGTGACCAGGAAGCCACAGCACAAGGGAATTTTTAGAATGGTGCACTTACCCTCTATACTAACTGTGATGGTGGTTAGGTGACTATATCCCTGTGAGAAGATTCTAGAACTGTACATCAAGAAAAGGATAATAAGTGTACTATATGCTAATTTGTAACATAAATTTAACTTAAAAACTACAGATAAAGATGTGGTACTTATATACAATGGAAAATTACTCAGCCATGAAAAGAACAAAACTGGGCCATTTGCAGAGGACAAAAATGGGCCATCCATCCACATGGAAGAGCATAGAGACTGTCTTCACTTCAGAGTGAAGTCAGTCAGAAAGAGAAAAACAAATATCATATACTAATGCATTTATTGACTATGCCAAAGCCTTTGACTGTGTGGATCACAATAAACTGTGGAAGATTCTGAGAGAGATGGGAATACCAGACCACCTGGCCTGCCTCTTGAGAAATCTGTATGCAGGTCAGGAAGCAACAGTTAGAAGTAGACATGGAACAACAGACTGGTTCCAAATAGGAAAAGGAGTACATCAAGGCTGTATATTGTCACCCTGCTTATTTAATTTATATGCAGAGTACATCATGAGAAACGCTGGGCTCAAGGAAGCACAAGCTGGAATCAAGATTGCCAGGAGAAATATCAATAACCTCAGATATGCAGATGACACCATCCTTATGGCAGAAAGTGAAGAGGAACTCAAAAGCCTCTTGATGAAAGTGAAAGAAGAGAGTGAAAAAGTTGGCTTAAAGCTCAACCTTCAGAAAACGAAGATCATGACATCCGGTCCCATCACTTCATGACAAATAGATGGGGAAACAGTGGAAACAGTGTCAGACTTTATTTTTGGGGGCTCTAGAATCACTGCAGTTGGTGACTGCAGCCATGAAGTTAAAAGATGCTTATTCCTTGGAAGAAAAGTTATGACCAACCTAGATAGCATATTCAAAAGCAGAGACATTACTTTGCCGACTAAGGTCCGTCTAGTCAAGGCTATGGTTTTTCCATTGGTCATGTATGGATGTGAGAGGTGGACTGTGAAGAAGGCTGAGCGCCAAAGACTTGATGTTTTTGGACTGTGGTGCTGGAGAAGACTCTTAGAGTCCCTTGGACTGCAAGGAGATCCAACCAGTCCATTCTGGCATTTCTTTGGAAGGAATGATGCTAAAGCTGAAACTCCAGTACTTTGGCCACCTCATGCGAAGAGTTGACTCATTGGAAAAGACTCTGATGCTGGGAGGGATTGGGGGCAGGAGGAAAAGGGGATGACAGAGGATGAGATGGCTGGATGGCATCACTGACTTGATGGACGTGAATCTGAGTGAACTCCGGGAGTTGGTGATGGACAGGGAGGCCTGATGTGCTGCAATTCATGGGGTCTCAAAGAGTCAGACACAACTGAGCGACTGAACTGAACTGAATGCATTTAGGTGGAATCTAGAAAAATGGTATAGATCATCTTATTTGTAAAGCAGAAATAGAGACACAGAGAACAAATGTATGGACACCAAGGGGTAAAGGGCAGGTGGAGTGGGATGAATTGGGCTTGACATATTCACATATTGATACTCTGTATAAAATAGATAACTAATGAAAATCTACTGTATAGCTCAGGGAACCGTACTCAATGCTCTGTGGTGACCTAAATAAGAAGGAAATCCAAAAAAGAGGAGATATATGTAAATATATAACTGATTCACTTTGCTGTACAGCAGAAACTAATACAGCTTTATAAATGACTATACACCAATTTAAAAACAAAACAAAACTACACACATATATCACCAGGACTTAGAGGGGCCCCAGGAGGTCTAAAGCCTAGTTGATTCTGCTCTACTACTCAAGGAACCTCAGCTCACCTTGAATAAAGCATCAGCAATCTGCAAGATGGGAAGGGGGGAAAAGTTTGTTTCCATGTAATAAAAAGGCAAGACTACCCTTTGGGAAATAAGGGGAAAAAAATCCAGAATGTGAGCAAATCCTTCTGAAATCGAAGGAGGCAGTCATCAGGAACCCAATCACTGGTTTCCTTATTTGAGAGCTTTAGAGAAGAAGGACCACTTTCTCCCCACACAAGAGTTACTCTTTTCCACGTGGCTCCCCCTTCCTAAGTCCTCTCAGTCAACTTAAGTCAGATAAAGATGAGAGCAAAGGCAACAAATACATCATTAAAACTTGTGCACACAAAGCAGGTCTCTAGGATACACTGCTAAGATAATTCTTTTCTAAGTCATTATCCTGAACAGAAACATCACCCCAACAGTTGGCAAATAATTGTAAGAACTTGTAAGAATTAATAATTAAGAAGAATTGGCAAAAATACACAGAGAAACAACACAAAAAAGATCTGAATGACCTGGATAACCATGATGATGTGATCACTCACCTAGAACCAGGCATCCAGGAGTGTAAAGTGGGCCTTAGGAAGCATCACTACAAACAAAGCTATTGGAGATGATGGCATTCCAGATGAACTACATCAAATCCTAAAAGATGATACAGTTAAAATGCTGCATCCAACATGCCAGCAAATTTGGAAAACTCAGCAGTGGCCACAGGACTGGAAAAGGTCAGTTTTCATTCCAATTCCAAAGACCACCACCAAAGAATGCTCATACTACCACACAATTGCACTCATTTCATATGCTAGCAAAGTGATGCTCAAACTCCTCCAAGCTAGGCTTCAATAGTACATGAACTGAGAACTTCCAGATATACAAGCTGGATTTAGAAAAGGTGGAAGAACCAGAGATCAAATTGCCAACATCCGTTGGATCATAGAAAAAGCAGAATTCCAGAAAAACATTTGCTTCATTGACTCCACTAAAGCCTTTGACTGTGTGGATCACAACAAACTGTGGAAAATTTTTCAAGAGTTGGGAATACCAGACCACCTTATCTACCTCCTGAGAAACCTGCATGCAGGTCAAGAAGCAACAGTTAGAAATGGACTTGAAAAAACGAACTGGTTCCAAATTGGGAAAGGAGTATGTAAAGGCTGTATATTGTCACCCTGCTTATTTAACTTATATGTAGAGTACATGATGAGAAACACTGGGATGGATGAAGCACAAGCTGGAATAAAGATTGTCAGGAGAAATATCAATAACCTCAGATATGCAGATGACACAACCCTTATGGCAGAAAGTGAAGAGGAACTAAAGAACCTCTTGATGAATGTGAAAGAGGAGAGTGAAAAGCTGGCTTAGAACTCAACATTCAAAAAATGAAGATCATGGCATCCAGTCCCATCACTTCATGACAAATAGATGGGGAAACAGTGGAAACAGTGGCAGACTTTATTTTCTTGGGCTCCAAATCACTGCAGATGGTGATTGCAGCATGAAATTAAAAGACACTTGCTTCTTTGAAGAAAAGCTATGACAAACTTAGACAGCATATTAAAAAGCAGAGACATAACTTTACCAACAAAGGCCCATCTAGTCAAAGCTATGGTTTTTCCAATAGTCATGTATGGATGTGAGAGTTGGATCATAAAGAACGCTGTGTCAAAGAATTGATACTTTTGAACTGTGGTGTTGGAGAAGACTCCTGATAGTCCCTTGGACTGCAAAGAGGTCAAACCAATCAGTTCTAAAGGTACTCAGTCCTGAATATTCATTTGAAGAACTGATGCTGAAGCTGAAACTCCAATACTTTGGCCACCCGATGAGAACAGACTCATTCGAAAAATAAGACCCTGATGCTGGGAATGATTGAAGGCAGGAGGAGAAGGGAATGACAGAGGATGAGATGGTTCGATGGTATCACTGACCCAGTGGACATGAGTTTGAACAAGCTCCGGGAGTTGGTGATAGACAGGGAAGCCTGGCGTGCTGCAGTAGGTGGGGTCACAGAGTCAGACACGACTGAGTGACTGAAGCGAATCAGTTTCTAGGTTAATGACCGTCTTTGGTAAGCACGGTTTCCAGAGCTTTGAAGAGGCTTAGAGGTTCATGTAAGAGGTGACCCCTCTTTCACACAGGGCATCTGGAGGTGGATGGCACGCTGCCCTCCTGAAGAGGGAAATCGCATAATGGAGAGTTCCCTCCTGAGGAGAGCAGCAGGTGAATGACAGGTGACGAAGATCACACAGGACACCAAGAGAGGATGAGCTGCAGGTGGGTCAGCTGAAGAAATTCCTCCCGCCACCTAGCTGGTCCTCTCACCCAGGGCACAACCCCAGGAGAGCTCCAAGAGGGAGAAGGCGGGAGGGAGAGTTGGAGACCACGCCCCTTCCCACAGCACGTGGCGCTCCCTAGAGTCAAGCCTCACTCCTGAACCATAAAGGGAATCATGACAGTTCTGAAGCAGAGTGGCCCGGATTTTAACAGAGGTGAGTGAATGGACCGCTGTTCCAGGTATCAGGGGATGAAGGAGCGAGTCGGCAGAACATGGTTTAAAGTGACGACTGAGTAAAAATAAAACCTTTTCATATTTGCCTCCTCCCCTGACCCACCCCACTGAGTGCAAAGCCACTTCAGTGAACAGAGGAACAGATCCGGAGAGAAGAGCTGCTGAATAATGCAGTGACCAACTTCCGGGAACGAGTCCAGTGGGGCCGGGTGAGTCAAGGTAACTGGTGGGAGCCAGGCGGGCAGAGACTCCCAGCAGAGCCTGGGAAGTGCTGCTGTTATTCTGAAGTAATGAGCGGCCTCCGATGCCACTGATGTAGGGGCCGTGACTTGACATTTTAAGAAGCCAATTCTGACAGTGACCTAGAGTGTGGAGGAGGAACGCAGGCAGGGGTGAGAACCACGCAGGAAGGCCGAATGTGATTTGAGTCAGCTAGTCCTTCATCAGCCCCTGGATCTAACCTCTGTGGCGGGAGGTCAAGGACAAAATGAAATCCAGAATGGCAAAGGATGGAGTCGTCATAGCCGAGATAAAGAACTCGTGGGGGGCTTTTTAAATAATTTTAATCAACTCATACTTGAATTCATCTGATTAGCAATGTGTGAAATTCCTCCTGCTTGAACAGCAAACTTGCCTTGTGGGGAGAGGGGGGCCAGAAAACAGACCCAGTATGGTTCAAGTCAAAACAAAAACCAAAAAAACTGAAATATGTGGCTTAAGCTATATATTATCTAGGCCACAAGGGAGTCTGTGAAGAAATAGTCTTTGAAACTCAAATATAATATAGCTTAGCACTCCATGGGAAGAGAACTGCCAGTGTTTTGAAACTCAGGCCTTAATTAACACAACAAAGAAGATATTCTGTCTGGGACAGTCCTTACCCTCCTGTAGATATCTCTAGAACCTACCACAGTAGGGGACAACTGCATGAAAATTTTGGAGGTGAGGTCTGGCCTGTATGCACTTCTTGAAGAAACAGCTATAAGTACTGAGGAGCTGAATGCAGAACATTTGACAAGGAATGGTGAAGTGAAAGTAGCTGCAAGAGATAGGTTGAAAATAACCTGTTGTTATTTAGTCACTAAGTTGTGTCCAACTCCTTTGCGACCCCATTGACTGTAGCCCACCAGGCTCCTCTGTCCGTAGGATTTGTCAGGCAAGAATCCTGGAGTGGGTTGTCATTTCCCTCTCCAGGGGATCTTCCTGACCCAGGACTCAAACCCAAGTTTCCTGTATCGTAGGTGGATTCTTTAGCACTGAGCCACCAGGGAAGGCCACTACCTACCTTGTCATGTTCTTATTGTTGCTGAGTCACTCAGGCATGTCACCCTATGAACTGCAACCTGCCAGTCTCCTCTGTCCATGGAGTTTCCCAGCAAGAATACTGGAGTGGGTTGCTATTTCCTTCTCCAGGGGATCTTCCTGATCCAGGGATCAAACCTGTGTCTCCTGCATTGCAGGCAGATTCTTTACCACTGAGGCCCCTGGGACGCCTAAAGGAAACTTAAACACGGACTTACACTCCATTAGATATCAAGTATGAAGGGAGACAGAACAATTGCAGGTTTTGAGCAGGAATGAATGAGGAAGTGAAGTGAAAGTCACTCAGTTATGTATGACTCTTTGTGACCCCATGGACTATACAGTCCATGGAATTCTCCAGGCCAGAATACTGGAGTGGGTAGCCTATCACCTCTCCAGCGGATCTTCCTGACCCAGGAATCGAACCGGGGCCTCCTGCATTGCAGGCGGACTCTTTACCAACTGAGCTATCAGGGAAGACAATGAATGAGAAAATGGCTATTAATTAACAGAAATGGAGGGTAAGAGAAGATTCAGAGAGAAGAGGTACGTTTAATCCTCTCTCAAACTTTTTTTAACATGCTTTGTTTTCCTTCCAGTTTTGGGATATGATTGACATGCTGTGTAAGTGCAAGGGGCACAGCCTCAGGACTGGACATGCACTTATACTGCAAAATGACCACCAAAGGGAGCTGAGCTAACAGCCATCACCTCATATGGTTACAGAAAATATAGTTCTCTGTGATGAGAACCTTTGGTATTTACCCTTACAGCAACTTTCAAATACACCATACAGCTTTTTTAGTTAAGGTCATATGTTGTATGTTATAGTTCCAATGCTTATTTACCTTACAGCTGGAAATCTATACACTTTGCCCAGTTCCCCTGCATCCTAGAAGAACTGCCGGCATTACAATCACTGATATTGGAAGTGAGAGACTGCTGGGCACGAGATGGGGCGGGGGGCTGTCCTTTCCCTACAGACCCCTCCAGCCGCGGGACTGGACTTTCTATGTTCCTGCACCAGAAAGAAGAACCGAGCTCCGGCTGCAATGCACAAAGCAGCTCCAAGAAAGAGAAACCTATTTTGCACAGACTGATGTGACTCTGAGGGCTGGCAATGCCTCCCGGTGGTAGAAAGTGAACCCCCAGCTTACGTCAATGCTGAACTAGTCACCAAGGGCCCCAGCTGCAGACTCTGTGAGGTTTGCGACAGACAGAAACAAGAATGTCAGATGCCACAAGGATGAGGAACTCAGTGCCTAGGAAACACACGTTATTTAACAATCTGCCACAGAGTGAACAGAAACCAGCTGAAATCAAGCCAGAAGCAGCCAAGAACGCAGTGCTGAAGTCATCACGGAGCACCATCAGGATTGGCTCGGGAGTAGAGCTGCGAGTCTCATTCTGCCAGAAGGGGAGAGGAGGGCCCTGACAGAGAGTGCTGGAAACTGGGAACGAGGGTGGGGAAAGGCAAGCATTCATTTAAAGCTAATTAATACACTGAGTGGCCAGGCCAAAATAAGAGGGGCTCACCCCCGCAAAGAATACAGCTGTCTGTGGGCTTACCTCAGGGATAGTTCTACTTGGTCAGCTATGTTCTCTGTATCTTCCATGAAGCAGAGTAGTAACCTCCAAAGCCAGCAGTTTCCCAAGTGCACTGAGGAGCATATGCCAGTGTCTCTTAGGGGAAGAGGCTCCTTTAGCAGGGAGGGAGCAGAGCACTCCTGACTTTAAAAGGTGGGGACACACAGCACCCAAAACCACACGCTCACTGAGAGGGAGAGCAGGTTTCATCAGTAACACAGGTTGGAACTAAACAAAGCACACGACACAGGCAGACAAAGAGCTAACTCTGCAGAAACACTGTACAGCAAATGATACATTTCAATTGTATGGCCATTTAGCCTCGGTTTTCTCATCTGCAAAATGGGGATAGCAATGTCTCTCTTATAGCGATGTCATAAGAATTAGATGAAAATAAGATTCTGGTCAGAAGACCAATTGAATACATGGAATCTGATGTGAAAAGGAAAACTGATATATTTAAACCAGAACTGGCTGTTTCAGCTGAGCAAGTTAACAGCTCTGTGCTCTCTTCTCTCACCTTAAAAAATGCATCTACTTACTAGAGTCCACATATAAGGGATGCCATACAATATTTCTTCTTCTCTGTCTGACTTACTTCACTTAGTATGATACTCTCTAAGTCCAGCTCTGTTGCTGTAAATGGCATTATTTCATTGCTTTTTATGGCTGAGTGATATTCCATTTTACACCCCCCTCCACTTCTTTATCCATTGCTCTGTCAAATGAACTTATTTACAAAAGAGAAACAGACTCACAGACTTCGAGAACAAGCTTATAGTTGCTGGGGCAGGGGGAAGATGGGGGAAAAAGATAGTTACAGAAATTTTGGGATGGGCATATATACACTGCTAAATTTAAAATGGATAACCAACAAGGGCTTACTATATAGCACATGTAACTCTGCTCAATGTTCTGTGGCAGCCTGGATGGCAAGGGGATTGGGCAAGAATGGACACATGTATATGTATAGCTGAGTTCTTTAGCTGTTCACCTGAAAGTGTCACACATTCTTTATCCCAATATAAAACAAAACGTTTAAAAAAAAAGCAAGAACAAACAAAATGGATCTACTTAAAGTACCTTGTTCTTAGGTCTATTCAGGATTAGTGAATATGCTCAACATTCTAACAATAGTGCCAGGCACATAGTACATGCTCATTATAGGTTAACTGTCATTTTTAAGCAGAAGCAGAAGTTCCCTAAAACTTCCTCAGCTGCTTAAGCTACTGATTCATCCTCAGAACAACTGCTTTATTATTTTTGTGTTTTTATTCTAGTTGTATAGAACTGTAGAATCAGCAGCAAACCTGAACGTAAATATCAAGCCATCCAAACACCTACATGGTCTTTTTTTCTACCTATGATTGAATTTAGGGGAGAAGAGGGGAGTAACAGTGTTCGCAGCGCCTACTCAGGGTAAAAACTACGTGAAGGCTGGACGTAATCAGGGCTGATTCACGGGCAGGTGCCCAGATACAGACACATCAGTTCTTAAGATGCTAAAGTATTTCACCAGCTGATTAACAGCAGCTCCCTTAAGCTCCCCACTGACCCCCTTCCTTGAACACCGGGGGATGCCTCGTTAACAAGCAGCAGGAAGGTTTACTCTGAGTTAAAGGATAATTTTTCAGAATACAGTACAATCATGACTCACACAGATATAACACTAACTATGCCACAGATTCAACTCACTAATGAGGAAACCGGAAAAGCTGTCATAAATAGTGCAAAGGAGAATTCAAAGCCCATCAGGAATGTTGAAACAAATTTGCTGAAGGGATGCAAAACTGACTTCTACAACAGTGATGGAAGTCAACTGAATGTCAGTAGCACACACACCCAAAAAACACTTACTGCCAATAATTTTATCTACAGACAGGCATTGTATCAGTATTGTACAAGTTAATGTCAGTAAGTTAATATCTAGCTATCTCTAGGGTTGTAAAATAACTCAAGGACCATGAAAAGCGCAAACCCTATAGACTCAGATAATTCTGAAAGGTATGCACAGGTCTCCCCTGAAAAAACTTGGAAATCTTTTGGCCTAAAAGTCTTTCACAGTTTTTTTGGTTATGATTTTCTACCTGATCGAGGATAATCCCAAAGGAAAAAAAAAATCATCCTTGTAGGGCTGGTCTCATTAGATGTGGCTTCATTACTTGCATAGGTGGGGCCCAGGGCAGGCCACCCCAAAATGTGCCACTCTGGTACATGGATTATTTTGAACTGAGCACCACCAAGGCCCAAAGGCCCAGGAAGAACTTTGAACATCTCCCTCAATGCTTAAAAGAATTGAAGATAGGAGGCCTCTGTGAGGAAGAAGCTATCACCATCGATAACTATGTTAAATATTAGGTGTGGTAGATAGACAGGAACCAGGCCAGGCCCATTTGATCAAAGTCCTTTCTGTGTCAGACTGTGTCTGGATGTTCCATTGACTCTTTCTCTTCCTATAAATTACTTTACTGCCCCCCTGAAGCCTCAGACCCCTACCTCTTTCTCTTTAGTCCAGTGTGTGAGAGTGTGTGTGTGTGTATATATATATTTATATATTATATATATAATAGACATAGTACTGGAGTGGGTTGCCATTGCCTTCTCCTCTCTCTCTATATATAAAATGTACATATTATACACATAATATATATATAACATACATATTATACACATATATCTATTATATATAATATATATATATTTCACATTGCCTTGTTGTCTTTGGAATTCAACCCATGTGAACTTTGTGCACACATAGTAAATTTGATTTTCTCCTGTTAACCTGCCTTATATGATTTTAATTGCTAGCCAAAAGAACTAAGGGGGAAATTTTTCCTCCCCCACAGGATCAAGAGGCTTTATCAAGTTGGCTTTGGCAAAGCTCTATAGTATGGAATAATCACAAAGTAAAGTTCTGGCAGGAAGTTTTCTCATAAAAAATTTCAGATTGGACCTTTTCATGTTTTTAGTACTAGCTATCTTGAGCATAAGAAAGCAAGCCCCCCAAACACTGTTCACCAAATGTCACCTGCAGTATCTGTAAGCATGGGTGAATCCCTCTCTCTTCAATGCCCAAGGCCTCCCTGCAGGTGGCTTCTTCACCATGGGTAAGACTGGGCCCCAGTAAGCAAGATTCTAGGCCAGTTTTCCTGAGGAGCTTTCAAAAGACATTGGCTTCATTAAAAAGGCTGTAAATGAAATATAAGGAGTCAATCTTATTTTCTTAAAAGTGACTCTCATACCTGACTGAAAACTATTCCCAAATAAGACATTCCAGGTAAGGCTTTGTGTGTATACCCAATATTTTTTCAGTTAACTCCTTGTGTTAGGGAGAACGCATTCTTACTGAACCTACACAAATAGAACAAGATGATTCTACACTAGTAGAATGAGAACGGAAGATGATTTAGGGAGTGTTTCCCATTTCCAGTAGCAGTGAGGGTGAAGGAATTAGTGAGAATCAGGTATCGTTTGAAAATGCTACGTTTTTTGTTTAAAATAGCATCTATTAAAAAGAGTTGGTTACAGATAGCTGAAGAACTTTTTTTTAAAGGATGATTCTTACATATCTAGAAGAAAGAACATTAAAAGAACATCAACCAGTATTCTAAACAAATACTCATGATAAATATTTCCACATGAGTTCACTTAGCCCTATGTAATTTAATAGAGTTCTCCTTTTCATTATAGATGAAAAAGATGTCCTTTTCATTATAGGGGACTGGAATGCAAAAGTAGGAAGTCAAGAAACATTGGGAGTAACAGGCAAATTTGGCCTTGGATACAGAATGAAGCAGGGCAAAGGCTAATAGAGTTTTGCCAAGCAAACGCACTGGTCATAGCAAACACCCTCTTCCAACAACACAAGAGAAGACTCTACACATGGACATAACCAGATAGTCAACACCAAAATCAGACTGATTATATTCTTTGCAGTGAAAGATGGAGAAGCTCTATACAGTCAGCAAAAACAAGACCAGGAGCTGACTGTGGCTCAGATCATGAACACCTTATTGCCAAATTCAGATTTAAAATGAGGAAAATAAGGAAAACCACTAGATCATTCACGTATGACCTAAATCAAATTCCTTATGATTATACAGTGGAAGTGAGAAATAAATTTAAGGGACTAGATCTGATAGACAAGAGTGCCTGATGAACTATGGACAGAGGTTTGTGACATTGTACAGGAGACAGGGATCAAGACCATCCCCAAAGAAAAGAAATGCAAAAAAAGCAAAATGGCTGTCTGGGGAGGCCTTACAAATAGCTGTGAAAAGAAGAGAGGTGAAAAGCAAATGAGAAAAGGAAAGATATAAGCATCTGAATGCAGAGTTCCAAAGAATAGCAAGGGGAGATAAGAAAGCCTTCCCCAGTGATCAATGCAAAGAAGTAGACGAAAACAACAGAATGGGAAAGACTAGAGATCTCTTCAAGAAAATGAGAGACACCAAGGGAACATTTCATGCAAAGATGGGCTCGATAAAGGACAGAAATGGTAGGGACCTAACAGAAGCAGAAGATATTAAGAAGAGGTGGCAAGAATACATGGAAGAACTGTACAAAAAAAAGATCTTCATGACTCAGATAATCACGATGGTGTGATCACTCACCTAGAGCCAGACTTCCTGGAATGTGAAGTCAAGTGGGCATTAGAAAGCATCACTATGAACAAAGCTAGTGGAGGTGATGGAATTCCAGTTGGGCTATTTCAAATCCTGAAAGATGATGCTGTGAAAGTGCTGCACTCAGTATGCCAGCACATTTCGAAAACTCAGCAGTGGCCACAGGACTGGAAAAGGTCCGTTTTCATTCCAATTCCAAAGAAAGGCAATGCCAAAGAATGCTCAAACTACCCCACAATTGCACTCATCTCACATGCTAGTAAAGTAATGCTCAAAATTCTCCAAGCCAGGCTTTAGCAATATGTGAACCATGAACTTCCAGATGTTCCAGCTGGTTTTAGAAAAGGCAGAGGAACCAGAGATCAAATTGCCAATATCCACTGGATCATCCGAAAAGCAAGAGAGTTCCAGAAAAACGTCTATTTCTGCTTTATTGACTATGCCAAAGCCTTGACTGTGTGGTTCACAGTAAACTGTGAAAAATTCTGAAAGGGATGGGAATACCAGACCACCTGACCTGCCTCTTGAGAAACCTATATGCAGGTCAGGAAACAACAGCTGGAACTGGACATGGAACAACAGACTGGTTCCAAATAGGAAAAGGAGTATGTCAAGGCTGCATATTCTCACCCTGCTTATTTAACTTCTATGCAGAGTACATCACAAGAAACGCTGGGCTGGAAGAAGGACAAGCTGGAATCAGGATTGCTGGGAGAAATATCAATAACCTCAGATATGCAGATGACACCACCCTTATGGCAGAAAATGAGAAACTAAAAAGCCTCTTGATGAAAGTGAAAGACGAGAGTGAAAAAGTTGGCTTCAAGCTCAACATTCAGAAAACGAAGATCATGGCATCTGGTTCCATCACTTCATGGGAAATAGATGGGGAAACAGTGTCAGACTTTATTTGGGGGACTCCAAAATCACTGCAGATGGTGACTGCAGCCATGAAATTAAAAGACGCTTACTCCTTGGAAGGAAAGTTATGACCAACCTAGATAGCATATTCAAAAGCAGAGACATTACTTTGCCAACAAAGGTCCATCTAGTCAAGGCTATGGTTTTTCCATTGGTCATGTATGGATGTGAGAATTGGACTGTGAAGAAAGCTGAGTGCCGAAGAATTGATGCTTTTGAACTGTGGTGTTGGAGAAGACTCTTGAGAGTCCCTTGGACTGCAAGGAGAGCCACCAGCCCATTCTAAAGGAGATCAGTCCTGCGTGTTCTTTGGAAGGAATGATGCTAAAGCTGAAACTCCAGTACTTTGGCCACCTCATGAGAAGAGTTGACTCATTGGAAAAGACTCTGATGCTGGGAGGGATTGGGGGCAGGAGGAGAAGGGGACGACAGAGGATGAGATGGCTGGATGTCATCACCGACTCTATGGACATACGTCTGAGTGAACTCTGGGAGTTGGTGATGGACAGGGAGGCCTGGCGTGCTGCGATTCATGGGGTCGCAGAGTCGGAGATGACTGAACGGCTGAACTGAACTGCTAGATCTCAGCATAGCAGACTCAGGAAGCCCTCTTATTCTGAACTAAAGAATTTGAAGATTCTGACTCAGCATACTGGCAAGCAATAGCTTCTGCACCCAAGAGTCTATTCTTAGAAGAGTCAATAGTTTGACATAGCTTATACACTATGGGCCAGTACAATCCTTATTGAAGATACGAACTGACAGACGCTGCTCATTCAGGTGAAAATTGGAGTAAAATAAAAACTATCCATGGAGGAAATAGATGTGAAATAGGTGTGGTTAGTCATTACTGATAATTTTTGAATGTGAAAGATCTGATGAGAGAATAAAGTGACAAGGAAACATAGTCACTTCAGTGGGATCCAAAGGTAGATAATAAGGCCTTTCCAAAAAATGTAGATGAAATGTTTCTGTGTAATGATCAAGTCAACTTTCAAGTATTACCTTTGATTCATAAATGCACAAATGTGATTTTTAAAGGGAAAAAAATCCTTGAGCTATACTGTAATCCCAAGAGGAATGTATCAGGAATATCAAGAAGTTCAGGAACGCTGGGGTAGGGCCCAGACTTTTGTATTTTTATAAGACTCTACAGATAAGTCTAATGTGCATCACCAATTTAGAAATACCAACCTAGAAGATGCCAGATTCAAATCAAAGCCTATCAAGAAGACAAAAGAGAGAGAGAGAGAGCAAGAATGTGGGAGGAAATGGGAACTCCCAAGTACCATTAGTAGAAATGTAAATTGGTATAGTGACTATGGGAAATAGTATAGAGGTTCCTCAAAAAATTAAAAATAGAATTACCATATGGTCTATTGGGTTTCCCAGGTGGCGCTAGAGGGCAGAAGCCACTTGCCAACACAAGAGATGCAAGAGATGCAGGTTTGACCCCTGCGTCAGGGAGATCCCCTAGAGTAGGAAACAGCAACCCACTCCAGTATTCTATCTAGTATTCCCACTTCTGGGTATACAGATCTAAAGGAAATGAAATCACCATCTTGAAAAGATACTTGCACCCCTGATCACTGCCTGTAGTATGAGTAATGAGGTCATTGACACAACCTCTAGGAATTTTCCATGAAAACAATTTCTGAAATATTTATACACATTTCATGTGTTCAAATATAACCCAGGGAAATCTGAGCATGCCTTCTGATTGAGTAGCTCATTTTTAAAAACCTATTTCTAGCATCATTTTTTAAGCACAAATCACTAAATTTCCAGAGATCTTCCAGGAAATCTCAAAAATGGTTTCAGGCATAAAAAGATTTCTTGAACAGTTTTCTTTGCCTATATTTAGAATATTTTGAAGGCAAAAAACCAACAAAAAAGTCAGATAAAATTTATACACATCTGACTAACATAGGACCTCATGTGGGTGACTCAGAGAAATACTTGATACCTACTTAATCAAACTGACATTAAAGCATTTAAATGTAAACAAAGATAACACAACTCAAAAGAACCTTCTTTCCTGAGACAGGAAGTTTCATCTTCTGTTAGGTGTATTTTCTTTAAATAATCTTGATGGAAGAGCTCCACAACTATTTAAGGACAAATTTTTTTGTGAAAAGATAAAATGACTCTCATACAGACTTAGAGTAAACACCTGTTAGAGATTTTTAACTGTAAGTAACAAGGGAACCCCAAAAGGTGTTATGACCAGTTCAAAGGAAAATTCAAAGACCATGTAAATATATAAGCCGATCATGCCTGTGAAAATTGAATTACTAGATAGGTGCAATACTGACTGCTTCCACAGTGGGGAACAGAAATCAACTGAACATCTATCAGACATTTTTGAATATCTATAAACAAAAATTATTTTCCTGTTCAGTTCAGTTACTCAGTGCCCGACTCTGCGACCCCATGAATTGCAGCACACCAGGCCTCCCTGTGTGTCACCAACTCCCGGAGTTCACTCAGAGTCACGTCCATCGAGTCAGTGATGGCATCCAGCCATTTCATCCTCAGTTGTCCCCTTCTCCTCCTGCCCCCAATCCCTCCCAGCATCAGAGTCTTTTCCAATGAGTCAACTCTTCGCATGAGGTGGCCAAAGTACTAGAGTTTCAGCTTTAGCATCATTTCTTCCAAAGAAATCCCAGGGCTGATCTCCTTCAGAATGGACTGGTTGAATCTCCTTGCAGTCCAAGGGACTCTCAAGAGTCTTCTCCAACACCACAGTTCAAAAGCATCAATTCTTCGACACTCAGCTTTCTTCACAGTCCAATTCTCACATTCATACATGACCAATGGAAAAACCATAGCCTTGACTAGATGGACCTTTGTTGGCAAAGTAATGTCTCTGCTTTTCAATATACTATCTAGGTTGGTCATAACTTTTCTTCCAAGGAGTAAGCATCTTTTAATTTCATGGCTGCAGTCACCATCTGCAGTTATTGCGCAGCCCCCCAAAATGAATTCTGACACTGTTTCCCAATCTATTCGCCATGAAGTGATGGGACCAGATGCCATGATCTTCGTTTTCTGAATGTTGAGCTTGAAGCCAACTTTTTCACTCTCCTCTTTCACTTTCATCAAGAGGCTTTTTAGTTCCTCTTCATTTTCTGCCATAAGGGTGGTGTCATCTGCATATCTGAGGTTATTGATATTTCTCCCAGCAATCTTGATTCCAGCTGGTGATTCTTCCAACACGATGTTTCTCATGATGTACTCTGCATAGAAGTTAAATAAGCAGGGTGAGAATATGCAGCCTTGACATACTCCTTTTCCTATTTGGAACCAGTCTGTTGTTCCATGTCCAGTTCTAACTGTTGTTTCCTGACCTGCATATAGGTTTCTCAAGAGGCAGGTCAGGTGGTCTGATATTCCCATCCCTTTCAGAATTTTCAGTTTACTGTGAACCACACAGTCAAGGCTTTGGCATAGTCAATAAAGCAGAAATAGATGTTTTTCTGGAACTCTCTTGCTTTTCGGATGATCCAGTGGATATTGGCAATTTGATCTCTGGTTCCTCTGCCTTTTCTAAAACCAGCTGGAACATCTGGAAGTTCATGGTTCACATATTGCTAAAGCCTGGCTTGGAGAATTTTGAGCATTACTTTACTAGCATGTGAGATGAGTGCAATTGTGGGGTAGTTTGAGCATTCTTTGGCATTGCCTTTCTTTGGAATTGGAATGAAAACGGACCTTTTCCAGTCCTGTGGCCACTGCTGAGTTTTCGAAATGTGCTGGCATACTGAGTGCAGCACTTTCACAGCATCATCTTTCAGGATTTGAAATAGCCCAACTGGAATTCCATCACCTCCACTAGCTTTGTTCATAGTGATGCTTTCTAAAGCCCACTTGACTTCACATTCCAGGAAGTCTGGCTCTAGGTGAGTGATCACACCATCGTGATTATCTGAGTCATGAAGATCATTTTTGTACAGTTTTTCCATGTATTCTTGCCACCTCTTCTTAATATCTTCTGCTTCTGTTAGGTCCCTACCATTTCTGTCCTTTATCAAGCCCATCTTTGCATGAAATGTTCCCTTGGTGTCTCTCATTTTCTTGAAGAGATCTCTAGTCTTTCCCATTCTGTTCTTTTCCTCTACTTCTTTGCATTGATCGCTGAAGAAAGCTTTCTTATCTCCCCTTGCTATTCTTTGGAACTCTGCATTCAGATGCTTATATCTTTCCTTTTCTCCTTGCTTTTCGCTTCTCTTCTTTTCACAGCTATTTGTAAGGCCCCCTCAGACAGCCATTTTGCTCTTTTTGCATTTCTTTTCCATGGGGATGGTCTTGATCCCTGTCTCCTGTACAATGTCATGAACCTCAGTCCATAGTGCATCAGGCACTCTATCTATCAGATCTAGGCTCTGAAATTTATTTCTCACTTCCACTGTATAATCATAAGGGATTTGATTTAGGTCATACTGAATGGTCTAGCGGTTTTCCTTGCTTTCTTCAATTTAAGTCTGAATTTGGCAATAAGGAGTTCATGATCTGACCTACAGTCAGCTCCTGGTCTTGTTTTTGTTGACTATATAGAGCTTCTCCATCTTTGGCTGCAAAGAATAGAATCAATCTGATTTTGGTGTTGACCATCTGGTGATGTCCATGCGTAGAGTCTTCTCTTGTGTTGTTGGAAGAGCGTGTTTGCTATGACCAGTGCATTTTCCTGGCAAAACTCTATCAGTTTTTGCCCTGCAACCAGCACACATAGTGCAGCCGAGAGGAGCTACCCCACGTCCAAGGAGCAATGGCTGTGCCTGCACAGGAGGGCCTAGAGGAGCTATTCCACGTTCAAGGTCAGGAGGGGTGGCGTTGAGGAGACAGCCCTCGTCCAAGGTAAGGAGCAACGGCTGCGCTTTGCTAGAGCAGCTGTGTTACTGATGTGCAAATTAACTTCAGCAAGTTAATTTCTGTTTCTGCAGAGGTGCAGGATAGTGCCAAGACAATGAAACATCCAGAGTTCACAGATTCAAACAAACTGGAAGAATGGTCCCCACACCATGCATGTTCCACTGAACACAACTGCTAATCATTTGAATCATCGACTCAATAGACATGAGTCTGAGCAAACTTAGGGAGATAGTGAGGGGCAGGGAAGCCTGGTGTACTGCAGTCCATGGGGTCACAAATAGTCAGACATGACTGAGCGAATGAACAACAATCATTTGAAAATCGTGCAATTTCTCCTTCACTCTGGCCCAGCAGGAGGCCTCCAGGGCCCATTAGCTGGCCAGGTTTGTTAATACATATAGTCATACAATAAATATGTTTACTATCATTCCTATACACAGAGAAAAAGACAGTTTCTGTATTTGATGGGCTCTTAGTCCAGTGATAAAGACCCACCAATAAATAGAGCAGAGATAAGCACAGACGCTTGGAGGAGGCACGTAAACCAGAGAAGTAGGACTTAGAAAAGAGATGGGGGAGTGTGCACATGAGGGGAAAAAGAAAGGAAAGGGACTGTATATAGCAGAGGTGGGAGGAGCCAAAACGAGGAGGCAAGTTAGACCTTGGAGAGGTCAAGAAACTCCAAGTTCATTTAGGCTTAGGCAGCAAAAGAAGAATTGTTTATCATATCCTTCACTTGGCAAAGGATAAACCCCTGAATATCAGTGCTTCCTCTCTGCTTCAAGGATGCGAAGAAAAATACATAGTGAACATATGACAGGCAAAGGGTGTGAGTTGGGTATTGTAAATAATTCTCAAGCAATCCTAAAAATGGCTTGTGGCCATTCTAAATATTGCCTGGGAATTATTTATAATGTCTGATATAACATTCTGTGAGAACATAAGCACACACAATTGAGAGTTGGTTAAAATTTAATTCCAGTGTCAAAGCTAGGTGGAGAGGGCCAAGACCAGAATGGGCAAAGGATTTTCATTAGGACATACTAAACAAGTAAAAGTTAGAAAAGACCCTCAAACTCAAAAAATTAAAATTAACATTTTCCAGAGTTGGTAAATTCTTAAATGGGCAGAAAGCTATCTCTTCTCGTGACTGGTTGCCACATTCACAGAGGACTAGACTTTCATTGGTCTTGTTGAATAGAGTTATTAGTTGACAGGCCCCTTCCTGGTATATGTCCCCAGCCTATCTTAACTCTAAAATCACATCTGGAAAAATGAAATTATAATCAGAGCTTCTGTATGGTTTTAACAGTGAAGAACTCTTCATAAAAACAGTAGCTACCATTTACTCACTATGTTCAGTTCAGTTCAGTCACTCAGTCATGTCCGACTTTGAGGCCCCATGAATCGCAGCACGCCAGGCCTCCCTGTCCATCACCAACTCCCGGAGTTCACTCAGACTCATGTCCATCGAGTCAGTGATGCCATCCAGCCATCTCATCCTCTGTCGTCCCCTTCTCCTCCTGCCCCCAATCCCTCCTAGCATCAGAGTCTTTTCCAATGAGTCAACTCTTCACATGAGGTGGCCAAAGTACTGGAGCTTCAGCTTCAGCATCAGTCCTTCCAAAGAAATGCCAGGGCTGATCTCCTTCAGAATGGACTGGTTGGATCTCCTTGCAGTCCAAGGGACTCTCAAAGTCTTCTCCAGCACCACAGTTCAAAAGCATTAATTCTTCGGTGCTCAGCCTTCTTCACAGTCCACCTCTCACATCCATACATGACCACTCGAAAAACCATAGCCTTGACTAGATGGACCTTAGTTAGCAAAGTAATGTCTCTGCTTTTGAATATACTATCTAGGTTGCTCATAACTTTTCTTCCAAGGAGTAAGCGTCTTTTAATTTTATGGCTGCAATCACCATCTGCAGTGATTTTGGTGTCCCCCAAAATAAAGTATGACACTGTTTCCACTGTTTCCCCATCTATTTCCCATGAAGTGATGGGACCAGATGCCATGATCTTCGTTTTCTGAATGGTGAGCTTGAAGCCAACTTTTTCACTCTCCTCTTTCACTTTCATCAAGAGGCTTTTGAGTTCCTCTTCATTTTCTGCCATAAGGGTGGTGTCATCTGCATATCTGAGGTTATTGATATTTCTCCCAGCAATCTTGATTCCAGCTGGTGCTTCTTCCAGTCCAGCGTTTCTCATAATGTACTCTGCATAGAAGTTAAATAAGCAGGGTGACAATATACAGCCTTGACGCACTCCTTTTCCTATTTGGAATCAGTCTGTTGTTCCATGTCCAGTTCTAACTGTTGCTTCCTGACCTGCATACAGATTTCTCAAGAGGCAGGTTAGGTGGTCTGGTATTTCCATCTCTTTCAGAATTTTGCACAGTTTATTGTGATCCACACAAAGGCTTTGGCATAGTCTAAAGCAGAAATAGATGTTTTTTTGGAACTCTCTTGCTTTTTCCATGATCCAGCAGATGTTGGCAATCTGACCTCTGGTTCCTCTGCCTTTTCTAAAATTAGCTGGAACATCTGGAAGTTCACGGTTCACATATTGCTAAAGCCTGGCTTGGAGAAGTTTGAGCATTACTTTACTAGTGCAATTGTGCGGTAGTTTGAGCATTCTTTGGCATTGCCTTTCTTTGGGATTGGAATGAAAACGGACCTTTTCCAGTCCTGTGGCCACTGCTGAGTTTTCCAAATTTGCTGGCATATTGAGTGCAGCACTTTCACAGCATCATCTTTCAGGATTTGAAATAGCTCAACTGGAATTCCGTCACCTCCACTAGCTTTGTTCATAGTGATACTTTCTAAGGCCCACTTGACTTCACATTCCAGGATGTCTGGCTCTAGATTAGTGATCACATCATCATGATTATCTGGGTCATGAAGATCATTTTTGTACAGTTCTTCCATGTATTCTTGCCACCTCTTCTTAATATCTCCTGATTCTGTTAGGTCCCTACCATTTCTGTCCTTTATCGAGCCATCTTTGCATGAAATGTTCCCTTGGTGTCTCTCATTTTCTTGAAGAGATCTCTAGTCTTTCCCATTCTGTTGTTTTCCTCTATTTCTTTGCATTGATCACTGGGGAAGGCTTTCTTATCTCTTCTTGCTATTCTTTGGAACTCTGAATTCAGATGCTTATATCTTTCCTTTTCTCCTTTGCTTTTCACTTCTCTTCTTTTCACAGCTATTTGTAAGGCCTCCCCAGACAGCCATTTTGCTTTTTTTGCATTTCTTTTCTTTGGGGATGGTCCTGATCCCTGTCTCCTGTACAATGTCACGAACCTCATTCTATAGTTCATCAGGCACTCTATCTATCAGATCTAGGCCCTGAAATCTATTTCTCACTTCCACTGTATAATCATAAGGGATTTGATTTAGGTCATACTTAATGGTCTAGCGGTTTTCCCTCCTTTCTTCAATTTAAGTCTGAATTTGGTAATAAGGAGTTCATGATCTGAGCCACAGTCAGCTCCTGGTCTTGTTTTTGTTGACTGTATAGAGCTTCTCCATCTTTGGCTGCAAAGAATATAATCAATCTGATTTCGGTGTTGACCATCTAGTGATGTCCATGTGTACAGCCTTCTCTTGTGTTGTTGGAAGAGGGTGTTTGCTATGACCAGTGCATTTTCTTGGCAAAACTCTATTAGTCTTTGCCCTGCTTCATTCTGCATTCCAAGGCCAAATTTGCCTGTTACTCCAGGTGTTTCTTGACTTCCTACTTTTTCATTCCAGTCCCCTATAATGAAAAGGACAACTTTTTTGGGTGTTAGTTCTAAAAGATCTTGTAGGTCTTCATAAAACCATTCAAGTTCAGTTTCTTCAGCATTACTAGTTGGGGCATAGACTTGGATAACTGTGATATTGAATGGTTTGCCTTGGAGATGAACAGAAATCATTCTATCATTTTTGAGATTGCATCCAATTACTGCATTTCAGACTCTTTTGTTGACCATGATGGCTACTCCATTTCTTCTGAGGGATTCCTGCCCGCAGTAGTAGATGTAATGGTCATCTGAGTTAAATCCACCCATTCCAGTCCATTTTAGTTTGCTGATTCCTAGAATGTCAGCATTCACCCTTGCCATCTCTTGTTTGACCACTTCCAATTTGCCTTGATTCATGGACCTGACATTTCAGGTTCCTATGCATATTGTTCTTTACAGCATCAGACCTTGCTTCTATCACCAGTCACATCCACAACTGGGTATTGTTTTTGCTTTGGCTCCATCCCCTCATTCTTTCTGGAGTTATTTCTCCACTGATATCCAGTAGCATATTGGGCACCTAATGACCTGGGGAGTTCCTCTTTTGGTATCCTATCATTTTGCCTTTTCATACTGTTCATGGGGTTCTCAAGGCAAGACTACTGCAGTGGCTTGCCATTCCCTTCTCCAGTGGACCACATTCTGTCTCACTATGTACCAGGCACTTTTAAAACATTGCTTGTTTAATCTCAACACAACTCTATGTGATAGACAGCAAGTTATCATGCCCATTTTACAGATGAAGAAACAATGAATCAGGGAGGTTAAATAACTTGCCTAAATTCTTCATCCATCCAAAAACTTGATAAGCTCAGATTCTAATCCACATTAATTCTAAAGCCCATTGTCTTAAAAATACAGACACTCAAGAAAAATGGAGCTCCCCCAAGAACTTTTAGATGATGATCTTTATTCATAGCATCTGAGTTGATAGAAGGTGCTTTTGTTATCTCTCAAGTAGGCTTTTAAGACCATAACCAGGCCTGCCTTCAGCATTTGCAGGGCTCTGGACAAGAATACAAATTAAAAATCCACACGTCATATTCTAAATGTTAAAAGTAGTAAATCAGTTTAACAAGTAGTGGTGCTGGGAAAACTGGTCAACCGCTTGTAAAAGAATGAAACTGGAACACGTTCTAACACCATACACAAAAATAAACTCAAAATGGATTAAAGATCTAAATGTCAGACCAGAAACTGTAAAACTCCTAGAGGAAAACATAGGCAAAACACTATCTGACATAAATCATAGCAGGATCCTCTATGACCCACCTCCCAGAGTAATGGAATTAAAGCAAAAATAAACAAATGGGACCTAATTAAACTTAAAAGCTTTTGCACAATGAAGGAAACTATAAGCATGGTGAAAAGACAGCCTTCAGAATGGGAGAAAATAATAGCAAACGAAGTAAGTGACAAAGGATTAATCTCAAAAATCTACAAGCAGATCCCGCAGCTCAATTCCAGAAAAATAAACGACCCAATCAAAAAATGGGCCAAAGAACTAAACAGACATTTCTCCAAAGAAGACATACAGATGGCTAACAAACACATGAAAAGATGCTCAACATCACTCATTATCAGAGAAATGCAAATCAAAACTACAATGAGGTACCATCTCATGCTGGTTAGAACATCTGCTATCAAAAAGTCTACAAACAATAAATGCTGGAGAGGGTGTGGAGAAAAAGGAACCCTCTTACACTTCTGGTGGGAATGCAAACTAGTACAGCCACTATGGAGAACATTGTGGAGATTCCTTCAAAAACTGGAAATAGAACTGCCATAATGGCCCAGCAATCCCACTGCTGGGCATACACACCGAGGAAATCAGAACTGAAAGAGACACGTGTACCCCAATGTTCATAGCAGCGCTGTTTACAATAGACAGGACATGGGAGCAACCTAGATGTCCATCGGCAGACAAATGGATAAGAAAGCTGTAGTACATATACACAATGGAATATTACTCAGCTATTAAAAAGAATGTATTTGAATCAGTTCTAATGAGGTGGATGAAACTGGAGCCTATTATACAGAGTGAAGTAAGTCAGAAAGAAAAACACCAATACAGTATACTAATGCATATATATGGAATTTAGAAAGATGGTAATGATGACCCTATATGCGAGATGGCAAAAGAGACAGAGATGTAAAGAACAGACTTTTGTACTCGGTGAGAGAAGGCGAGGGTGGGATGATTTGAGAAAATAGCATTGAAACATGTGTATTATCATATGTGAAATAGATTGCCAGTCCAGGGTAAATACATAAGACAGGGTGCTCAGGGCTGGTGCACTGGGATGACCCTGAGGGATGGAATGGGGAGGGAGGTGAGAGGGGGCTTCAGGATGGGGAACAGATGTACACCCATGGCTGATTCATGTGAATGTATGGCGAAAACCACCAGAATACTGTAAAGTAATTAGCTTCCAATTAAAATAAATAAATTAATTTAAAAAACAAGTTATTAAGTATGTTCTTCACTTCTACCTTGATAAATATACCTTATAATGACTGCAAGACCAGGCACAAATTTAGAATTTCTCAGCTCAGAGCATGGCTCCCAACCTCTCCCCCATCTCCTTCCCACACCCTCTCTTCCAAGCTCCATTCTGTCCCACTCTGCAAGGGGGCCTGGGACCCACATGGGTGGCCACCCCATCCCACACATCCAAACTCTAGCCTCAATGTCCACACAGCAGCCCCGTGGCCACTGGCAGTGTGATCTGCCTCCAGAGTGTGGATTTAGGGGAAAGTTCTACACAGATCCAGGAAGCAAGTGCAGGTCCCTTCGGGCAGGGGATTCTGGGGGCCCACACAAGGTCTAGAAAGTACTATTCAAAGTACAGTCTCTGAACCTGGTTCTTGAACTAGTATAGTCTGCATCAAGCACAGACAAGGAAAAGCAAGCCTGTAGAGCCTTTCACAGCAATCTGATCCTGCTGCATCATCCCAGGGTAGAATTTTGTATGTTATAGAAGCACTGATCAGCCACAAACAGGAAAACAACAATTTTAAGAAGGGAGGACCTCTTACTCATGAATGCCTAGAAAAGGGAAGCAGTAGGGGCAGGGGTGGTCACATCCCTTTCTCTGTGGGCAGGGGCCTAAGTATGGGCTTCTAAAACAAGACCTCTCTCACTCAAGTCTAAGGGCAGCTGTGACGATGACAATGCATTTTCTGCTGTTCCAATCTTGCTTTAAAGATCTTTGGGGCCCTGTGCTCTGAAGCAGCTGCAAGAACTGTGAGAGCAGCTCCACTGCCAAGTGCATGGGCCCTGGGGCTCCTCCATGGCCATAAGCAGACGCAGAGCCAACGAGTGGCCAAGAGGGCACCACAGAGCCCCAAGCACGCCTGCTGCCAGCATTCTCCTGACCACTCCAACAGGAAACGCAGGTCACAGCCCGTAAAATTCAGCTCCCATAAATTCAGGATGATTTTGATAGTTTGATGGCAAGATACTAGATCTCCTGTAACATTTTTTCTTGATTCAAACTTCAGTTCTTACTGAAGACACATTTCTTAACCATTTGTGTTTGTTTCTGTGTCTGCTGATAAAGTGATTTTAAAGTAAAAAATTTGAGATGTTTAAAAGTAAATGCATTTTTCAAAGGGTAAAGCAAAAATATCCTGAAACACTATTAGCAATCATTTTGATATTATCGCCTAAAGGTTTTGGCCAGGAAAAAAAATTTTTTTGTTTTAATGACAGGGAATAAGTAATTTTTGCCACTGCATTCTTTTTTTTTTTTTTTGCATTTTATAATTGTATTGGTTCAACATTGAACCTATTTTTTTCCTTTTGTCTACCCCTTCCTTTTCGGCATCCCCCTCAGTGGATACATATATACCCCATCCCAATAAGCTAATAGCTGAGGAGAATTTTAGTAGTTCTACATGTAACTAATAATAATTTAGCAAAGGCCTATTTCTGATATAGACCATGTAATAACAGACATTTTTAAAGCAATAAATTGCTAACTACAACAATGTTTTTATAAAAATATCCAGCTTTTGATCCTACAACAGCATTCAGAAATTTTCTGTTGGAACACAAAATTTCATGATTCAGGTTTATGTGCACAGGCAGCAAAGGAGATATAATGAAAGGAGAGCACTATCAATACCTATTGTAAGAGGGCTCCTCTCTCTCATAGCACACGCACATTTTATGACAAATTCTCTTTTTCCTTTGAGGCCATGGTTTTGTTCAACACCTAAGATCACTATCAACTTAACAGGGAAGTTAAGCTCAACATTGTAAACCAACAAAAGCTTTTGCTATCACACTTAAAATTACACAAATACTGTTCAGTAACACCAATACCTTAGTGAATAAGAGACCCCTTAAGTACAAACACCATTTTAACCCCAGAACTGTCTGTCAACAACTACCCTTTTTGCTCAAACAGTGACTTGATCCCTGGAGACACAAAATGACTTAGGTCTGTTTTCCTGAGCTTTTCTTGGTATTAACTTATTTTAGGCAGGAGCCTTTTCTTTCCACCTAGACAACTGCGTATTCCCAGGCCACCTCCCCAGAAACTGAGCTTCACTAGGCCTGACATCTTGCCAGGAGTCTGCATTTTTAACAAGTATCCCAGGTGATTCCAATGAAGTTGTTCTACAGAACAGCCTTTAACAAACACTGTACTGGAATCTTGAATGTTTTATGAGCTGTATGGATCAACTAGTTCAGTTCAGTTCAGTCGATCAGTCATGTCCGACTCTTTGTGACCCCATGGATCGCAGCACACCAGGCCTCCCTGTCCATCACCATCTCCCGGAGTTCACTCAAACTCATGTCCATCAAGTCAGTGATGCCATCCAGCCACCTCATCCTCTGTCGTCCCCTTTTCCTCCTGCCCGCAATCCCTCCTAGCATCAGAGTCTTTTCCAATGAGTCAACTCTTCGCATAAGGTGGCCAAAGTACTGGAGTTTCAGCTTTAGGATCATTCGTTTCAAAGAACACCCAGGACTGATCTCCTTCAGAATGGACTAGTTGGATCTCCTTGCAGTCCAAGGGACTCTCAAGAGGCTTCTCCAGCACCACAGTTCAAAAGCATCAATTCTTCGGTGCTCAGCCTTCTTCACAGTCCAACTCTCACATCCATACATGACTACTGGAAAAACCATAGCTTTGACTAGATGGACCTTTGTTGGCAAAGTAATGTCTCTCCTTTTTAAATATGCTGTCTAGGTTGGTCATAACTTTCCTTCCAAGGAGTAAGCGTCTTTTAATTTCATGGCTGCAATCACCATCTGCAGTGATTTTGGAGCCCCCCAAAATAAAGTCTGATACTGTTTCCCCATCTATTTCCCATGAAGTGATGGGACCAGATGCCATGATCTTTGTTTTCTGAATGTTGAGCTTGAAGCTAACTTTATCACTCTCCTCTTTCACTTTCATCAAGAGGCTTTTGAGTTCCTCTTCACTTTCTGCCTAAGGGTGGTGTCATCTGCATATCTGAGGTTATTGATATTTCTCCCAGCAATCTTGATTCCAGCTTGTGCTTCTTCCAGCCCAGCGTTTCTCATGATATACTCTGCATAAAGTTAAATAAGCAGGGTGACAATATGCAGCCTTGAAGTACTCCTTTTCCTATTTGGAACCAGTCTGTTGTTCCATGTCCAGTTCTAACTGTTGCTTCCTGACCTGCATACAGATTTCTCAAGAGGCAGGTCAGGTGGTCTGATATTCCCATCCCTTTCAGAATTTTCCACAGTTTATTGTGACCCACACAGTCAAAGGCTTTGGCATAGTCAATAAAGCAGAAATAGACGTTTTTCTGGAACTCTCTTGCTTTTTGGATGATCCAGCGGATGTTGGCAATTTGATCTCTGGTTCCTCTGCCTTTTCTAATAGAAAACCAGCTGGAACATCTGGAAGTTCACGGTTCATGTATTGCTAAAGCCTGGCTTGGAGAATGTTGAGCATTACTTTACTAGCATGTGAGATGAGTGCAATTGTGTGGCAGTTTGAGCATTCTTTGGCATTGCCTTTCTTTGGGACTGGAATGAAAACAGACCTTTTCCAGTCCTGTGGCCACTGCTGAGTTTTCCAAATTTGCTGGCATATTGAGTGCAGCACTTTCACAGCATCATCCTTTAGGATTTGAAGTGCTCACTGGCAACTTAAGCTCATTTAATTTTGATAATACACATATCATGGTGGGAAGAAGTAACTTTATAGACTGAGTCACAAACCAATACATCATAGAAGCTGACTGAATAATGATAGAGCCAAAGTTGCCAAAGTAAATTCAGATCCCTAGTCTCTTATAGGAACTTTGCTAATTAAAAGTCACCAGAATTTAGAAATAAAGAGGATAGCCATATGCATTTCAACCCTACTGTTTAACTGGCTCAACCCAAGGAATATTGAAGTATATAAAGTATCTTCTTTTTAATGTTTAACTAGACTGGACATTGTGACGTTACATGTAAACTTGTAGATTTCTATCCATAGGAAAGGTAATCCCAAAAGTTAGAGCTGTGTGCCCTGTAATCCATTAACCAGATTTGCATCTACAAGAAAATTCATCCTGTTTTTCTTTGATCTGACTTCATTTTTTAAGCTCTCTTGAGCCATCATACCATCTTAGTGATTTCTTCATTAAGCAACGGGCTGAATAAGATCATTAATATGTATTTAATATTTCTATGAGTCACGTTTAATTTTTTGACACTTGTGCTCTGGCAGTTTTGGAGGTTCTATTGAGATGCTTAGATGCACTTACCTGCCAAAGCTGATTAAACTGCATTGATCAAGAAGTGCAATTTCTTGGGCTTTGTGAGCCCAGGCCCACCTTCTCTTGGCTCCCACAGCCGATCTCAAGCAGCAGAAGACTGGCTGACTCTTCCTGCCTGTGCTTTTGTTTCACTTCTGGTCCTTGGCCACATTCAGATCTGAATCTAGCTTGTGCACAGCCAATGTACTATTTTCCACTGGAAGCAATGGGGGTCTGGTTGTGAGGTTGACAGTGTGTCATTTGTATTGAGATGGGCATTTGCTTTCTGTCAGGGAGGCAGAGAAGAACTTTTTGTCTGTCTCTATGTGCTCACATCAATTAAAACAATATTTTGTACACATTAAAAAGGAAAACAGCTCTTGGAGAGAGAAACTGGCGAGTTTGCTGTTTCTGTTTTGACCTATGGCTCAGAGAGTTTTAGTGAAATATGGATCTGTGTATCTAAGGTTGAGAGAAAGCCTTAAGCTCTTCATTGTACAAATTTTGAAATATTGTCCTGCCTCTGGAAGTTATTAATATATTAATGGCAGAGTCTCAAAATAAAGGGACTGTTTTGTGTGGGTTTAGAGACATTAACACCTACTTGAGTGAACCATTCCTAAAATTTCTCGAGAAAATAAAACTGAATTTTAAATGGGATAGCTTTTGAAGATAAAGCAAATAAATCACTACTCCAAAAGTATGATTATATAAGAATCCAAGTTCATATAATCAAGTTGAACCACTGGGAAAATGAGACTGTCTTGATAGTTTTGGTAATGAAAATAGTGATTTATCTTTCCTGTGATTATATCAGAATTTGGTATTATATAAAAATACATTTTAGAGATTTGATTTTGTTTTCATGAATTTCCTAAGCTTCTTCACTCACTTTTGATCAAAAGCTTATACTACTCCTACATTATATTTTAAGATTATGAAAAAATGTAAAAAATAAAATAAGATAAATTATAATTCTGATAAACTTTTTGATATGAACAGTAATTATGTCCTGTAGCATTTCAGCTTAAACATAATTCCCTATATCCTTCATTAACTAAAAAAAATCTCAAACTGACTGTAGAGTTAATTACTGTATAGTCTTCAGATACCTGAATAATTTCCAAGTAAAATAATGCTGAAATTCAAGCACAGGTTTACTATATGCGCCTTTAGTTTCTTTACTGTAGAGTGATTATAATTTTGGATATTATTGGATGTGTTCATCCTTGCAACTTTAACGATGTACAAAGCTACCATGTGTAGCTATAGGAACTGAGTCATGCTTATTGTTTGCTAAACTATAAGAAAAGAAATTATCAATTACCTACCTCTCAGCAAAATAGAAGTAAGCTTATTTGGAGCACTTAGGAGCAGAAAAATACAACCGAATACACAAGTTATGGGATGCAAATGTTTTTTCAGGAAAATCAGAAAAGTATTGTTGGAAAGTATCTGTGTGTTCCAGAATATGAAAAAGCCTAATGGAGAACAAAATTTGAATTTGTATAGCAAGTTGTAGACATTTAGAGGGAACCAAATTTCATTTACCTTGGTTTAAAATACCTGAGTCTGAAAAGAATGAAATGTTAAAACTGACAGCTTGCTTAGTTTTGATGAGCTCAAGTTAATTTGAAAACCCTTACTGACAAATATTGTATTAATATGAAACAGAACTTGGCTTGCTATTAAAATAACAACTGGTCTTGAAGTACTTAGTCATAACAATGGATAGTAAATGGTTACTTTTTAGTGTAACCTGTCCAAATAGGATCCCACACTCACCAGAGTAATTCTCTGTGCTTTGCATTGTTTCATTTTGTCCTCGATTTAACAAAAAATAATAGAGGACAAAGTGTACTCACTTGCGAGGATGTTAAGGTGTGAAGGAGGCTGGGTTCCACTTCAGCAGACAGTGTCAAGATAGAAGCAGAGTACAGAACTGGCAGGAGTTAAAGTATGCAGGCCCCACAACACTTCAGCCAACCCCCTGGGCAACCCTGGAACATATATGGCTCAAAGTGTTCAGAGTTGGACCAAGATGTGAGGCCTTTCCACCTGGGATCACTGGATCTGAGCCACCCTGGAAGATGAAAACTTGGACAAGGCAGCTCTATGCATCTGAGCAAAGTTCTTGGGAGCTGAAAGCTTGAGGCTGCCTACTGACTGCTGGGCAGGTCCTTCCATGAACAGGAACCCTACCGTCCACAATCCCCTATGGGCATGTTACCTTCTACTGCATTCATTTTGAAATATTGTAAAGTTACCTTGATTAAATAGGTAGTCAAGTATTTGGATTTTATTTCAAGAATCCATAAAGCCTATCTTAACCAGGTAAGACATCTAATAATTCTTAGCTTGGACTTAAGATCAGAACTCATATTTACAAAAGACATAAATTTCCAGATTTTTATTTTTAAGAAATAATTTTGCAACTTCCCATTCAGCCTCTGGATAACCACAAATATGTCTTTTTGCCTTGAATTTCCCTGGTAGCTCAGTAGGTAAAGAACCCTGCCTGCAGTGCAGGAGACCCCAGTTCAATCCCTGGGTTGGGAAGGTCCCCTAGAAAAGGGAATCGCTACCCACTCCAGTATTCTTGCCTGGAGAATCCCATGGACAGAGGAGCCTGGCAGGCTATAGTCCATTGGATCACAAAGAGCCGGACATGACGGAGTGACTAAGCAAACGTTAGAAAAGGAAGGCCCCTCGAAATGATGAGTGTCTTTTGGGTGCTTTATATTTCTCAATTACCTCGACACTATTACAGGGACACTCTTGAAAGTTGTCAAATCAAAGGATGAATGTGGACAAGATATAATATTAATAAAAGTATTTCAGATTACACCCTTTACAGTGTTTCTCAAAGTATGATCCCCTGACCACTGGCAGCAATAGTATTACTGGGGATCTTGTTCACAAAGGGGAACAAAATATGTCACCCCAAAATATGTCTCTTTGGCATGAAGTTTATTTTAGGCTGATTACTTTTAATGAACAGGCAACTCAGGAAGTCTTGTTTTTTTGTTTTTTAACCTTTCCCTTCACTGCCTAAAATAATTTATATAAAGCTCCTGGTCCAGGAAGAGCCCTGTCACAAAAGAAATCTACAGATTATGGGTAAGGTGTGGTAAAAGGAGCTAAAGACCAGCCTTCAGTGCCCTATTGTCTCTGAATGGCATCAACAAATGTTTGGTTATCAAATATTTGTTTTACCATCTCTGTGAGTTGAATGCCTTCACTCTGAAGTCCCAGATCCCCAGCCCCCCTCTTTCCTTAAATGGTATATAAGTTTCAATGGAACCCCCTCCACCCCTGTACATACATAATTAAATTTGACTTTCTCCTGCTAATGTCTGATGTTAATTTAATTCTTAGACCTGCCAGAATAACCTAGAGGATAGAGCAAAGTTCTTTTCCCCCACATTAGAAATACCAATTCTCAGGGACTTCCCTGGTGGTCCAGTGGCTAAGACTCCACTCTCTCAATGCAAGGGGGTCCTGAGTACCATCTCTGGTCAGCAAACTAGATCCCACAATCTGAAACTAAGTTTGTATGCCACAAGTAGAAGAGTCCACGTGCCATAACTAAGACCTGCTGCAGCCAAATAAATAAATTTTTCTTTAAAAAAAGAAATACCAATTCTAGACACCCACCTCAGACCTACCTACCTGAAACTCTCCAGGTGGGGCCCAATAATCTGACCTTTATATAAGCCTCCCTATGTGATACTAGTGATATGATACTGTGAGATGCCATGATCTCACAGAACTGATTGAAAGACCCTAGAAATTCGTAAATACCCTCAATCTGCTTTATATATCCTTACTCAGGAGTAACACTGATCAAATTCAAACACTACATTTTATTGCAGTAGAGAATTTTACCCTCTTGTATTTTTATATTATTGGCTACTGTGATAAATGAATCACAGCAACTACCCTCATAATCAAACAGGCTTCTGTCCTACCAGGATGCTTGCCTGAAGATTATGCTATAGTCTACCGGCATGAGTTTGTATCTTCCACAAGAAAGAAAGATGATCTCAGCCAACTCCTAGAAAAGTCTATATCAGAGATTCCAAGGTCAAAACTCACAGATCAGGCTTTGGAGCTTAAAGATGACGTTACTTAGCTAGTTATTCCTGAAGGCAGTCAGGATTTTTAAAACCCTTTGTCCCAGAAGCTGACAATTTCATGGGAGTTGAGCAAAACTTAATTACAGCAGACTAAATGAACCAATGAGAGAAATGTAATTGTCACTATTTATTTTGGAATATATTTAGTATTATTTGTAGCGTTCTATTTTCTAGTCAGTATATGAGAAAAGCTCTCTCAAATTAGCAGACTGTGCTTCTACAGATTGGATCATTTGACAAATGATATCCAATTCTTATTGACCCACAGAATTCAAATGATTTTCAGAGTCTCTATTTGTAATAAAAAAAAAAATGCCTCTTTGCTCTTCTTGCTTTTAATGGGAGCATGGTTATTTGCATAGATTCTCTCCTAGTAAAGAAAGTCAGTTCTCCTTACTAAGGTATAACTGTACTAATTGGGTAACCACAACCATACCTAGAGTGTCATGTAAGAATCCTTATTTGATATGGTATAATGATGATTAAAAGAATACAAAACAAACAATAAAAATAACTATTGATGTGTGGAGATAATGTTTACCAATCCTTCCCAGGAAAGCTGGCCTGGAAACTATTCTACTGCTTAGAAAGGTCCAGTCTCACAGTGGTAAGGAAGGTCACTTGCTAAGAGAACCTGATAAAATGGTGGGAATATCTATGAGATGGGACTTCACCCCACCTTACAGGTACTACAAGTGAAATTTCATGAGAGATTCTTAGCCTTGGCTTCCTACTCTCAAGAGAAAAGCATGTAACAGAGTGCATTAATCACTCAGCCGTGCTCTACTCTTTGTGACCCCATGGACTGTAGCCCTCCAAGCTCCTCTGTCCATGGGATTCTCCAGGCAAGAATGCTGCAGTGGGTAGCCATGCCCTTCTGCAAGGGATCTCTATGACCCAGGGATCAAACCCAGGTTACCTGCATTGCAGGCAGATTCTTTACCACCTGCACCACCAGGCAAGCCCAAGAAACAGAGCTGTAAATAAAAAGTGTCCCTTGTACTGTCTACAGTAATGAAGTCACTGGGCTTCCCTGGTGGCACAGCTGGTAAAGAATCCACCTGCAGTGCGGGAGACCTGGGTTCAATCCCTGGGTTGGGAAGATCCCCTGGAGAAGGGAATGGCTACCTACTCCAGTATTCTGGTCTGGAGAATTCCATGGACTGTATAGTCTATGGGGTCTCAAGACTTGAGCTATTTTCACTTTCACTTTCTTTCAGTGAAGTCACTAACCACTGCTGTCACTGGCTTTCAACATACCCTGAAAGGAGTTTCAGACAAAGATCAGGAATGAGGCACTCTGTGCTCTGAGGAAGCACAGGCAGAATAGGCAGGTATATTCAGGACAAGATTTTATGAGTCCAATTTCTTACATCTTCTCCATCTTAGTTTGCAAAGGACTATATGCCAGAAGAGGCTTCTGTATGTTAACATACACATCTCACTCCACCTGTGTAAAGAATGGGGCCAAAATTAATAAGACTACCTCTTGCTGCTCTTAAGAATAAGCTTTAGAAATTACTTATGGTCATAGTAGAGACTGAGCAAGGAGTTGAGAAAAAATATCCAGAAACTGGAAATAAAACTTAAGGATAACAGCATGTCCTTTAAAATAAAATTTTTGTTTGTCTGCACCAGGTCTTAATTGTGTTAGCTGTGGCATGTGGGATCTAGTTCTCTGACCAGGGATGGAAGCCGGGCTCCCACGTGCCTAAGCATGGAGTCTTAGGCACTGGACTGACAGGGAAGTCTCCACATGTCCTTTCAATGTCATTATTTAACTAAGGATTATATAAATATCTTGGAGAATACACCTATGTATTTGACTTTGTTATTTAATATTGAGTCAAAGTACTGATACTTTGAAATCACATGAAAATTTGAAGACTCCTCTTGAATTAAGTTCTTAATTTGTAAGCCATTAACCATTTTTTAATCTAGTCACACACATTTATTTCAGTTTTCCTTTGACTGTCTGACTATAGAGATCTTTATTCTCCCAGTTCTCCTTTGAACCAGGCTTACCATCTTACTGGTTTCCTCATCAATTAATGAGTTGAATAAAATCTTTGACATGTGTTCATTTTATATTTATGAAGAGTCTTTTTTTTTTGAAAATTATGCTTTGATACCTGGAACCGGATGTGTTTGAAATTCAGAAGTGAGATTTTAGAAAGCGCAGAGATGTATATTTAAAATTTTTCTATTTCATAGAAATAGATAACTCCAGCAGCATCTGGGAGATCACCCCATAAGTAAACATTGATATTTTTTCAGTGAAACGCATAAATATTTATACTCAGTGGGATTAAAGACAAGATTGTAAATAGCCTCATGTCATTTCAGGTTTGGTTTTACCACTGAAGGAGCTCAGAACAGGTCAGTTCTGCTACCAAAAGAGTTATGAAATATTTGTCAGTTTTCAACACTTTGTTTTTGCCTACCACAGATTTTGGTAGGCAATTAAGAGACTGTGAACCTAAAATTTCTATCACCATCTCAAACTACAGTTATTCAGTTACAGGAGATTCGTGTCAAAGATAATAAGAGAAAGAGGAAGTGTGAAGCCTTAGAAACCATTCATAATTTAATACCCTAGAATGTAATCCAATGCGAGTCATTTCTTTGAGGAGAGTAATAGAGTTAGAAAATGTAACATCCCCAAAGTAATGACTAAAGCTCCATGATCCATGTTTTAAAAGACTTCATAAACGAGAGCCCTAGTAAGCAAATAAACTGCAAACAAAACTGGAAAATACTTGAAATGTAAGTGAAAGTTGCTCAGTCATGTCCAACTTTTTTTGACCCCATGGACTGTAGCCTTCCAGGCTCCTCTGTCTATAGAATTCTCCAGACAAGAATACTGAAGTGAGTAGCCATTTCCTTCTCCAGGGGATCTTCCCAACCCAGGCATCAGACCCAGGTCTCCCACAGTGCAGGTGGATTTTTTACCATCTGAGCTACCAGGGAAGCCCTGAAATGTAGAAACAAATGTATAAAACTTTCTAAAATTAAAAAAAGATAACTTTTCATATAGTGATACTTCATGGCAAATATAAACTTCTGTATAACATAAAAAACTTTTTGAAATCCTAAAATAAGTGAAATATTTAAAAGTAGCACATTCAGAGAATCTGATAATTTACTGATGGTAAGATTGAAAAGCGTTACATCAAGTCATGCAAAAGGTACTCTTCGCTGAATAAAGATGAAAGATGATCTCTAGATTAGGGGTAAAAACTAGAGACTAAGTTAAAACATTAATCAGTCTAGGAAATCAAGAACGCAGAAAGATAAAAGAAGTTTTACTGCAAAGACTACGCTTTTGTATCTTAACACGTCTTTTATAACATTTGTCATATTTTGATTGCCGATGACCTTGATTTGAATTTCAAAATACTAATTAAATTCCTTAACTGTCTTCTCAGTAAACAGTAAGCTTTTGTTTATAGAAAATGATAAAGGGAAAAGTAGAGATTTCTGGCTTTTTAAGATGATATTTATGGTTATACACCACCCCCTCCCCAAATTTAACAGAAAAACAAACAGATATAGAAAGAAGAGGAAAGGAGATGGGCAGGGGGCTCTGAACAAGCTGGAGAACTTGGGTTACAGGCAGATGAAAAGACTGCATGAACATGCCATGCTGCAGACAGTCCTCCTTTGGTTGCCTGAAGATATATACCCACAATGTTGAAAGTCCTGGGACCACATAACAGGAGATTCAACTGAAGCTTCTGCCAGAGTAGGGCCACCCCATTCATCTTTGTCATACTCTGGGAAACCTGATATATTAGCCTTACTTAACACAGGCAAATTTCTCTGGGCATTATCTCAGCCACCCTCTCCCACCGCCCCGCCCAAGGAAATTTAACATTCTTCACTGACCCTCTTTTGCCACTATCCTAGGGGTTTGCTGAGATGAGCTTGTATCTATCTGTATGTCATCTGTCCATCCATCGATCTAAATATATATTCTAACACAAATATGTTTCCCCTACAAAATTTTCACACGTAATTCACATTCATGAACTATATTCCTGGAACTTCTGAAACAGGATATGACTCAATTCAAAACATAAAATGATGATTGCTGATGAGAGGTTCTCCCTAAATGCCATCTCTCTCAAAATTTACCCTATCAGAAAATAGGACAGCCTGAATCAAGCCTGAATCATTTTTAACACCAAGGAATATTTACTGAATGCTTAGTAAATAATTTACTATTTGAAAAACTTTTGTGCACAGAAACTTTTGATACTATGGTAAAAAAAAAACAAAACAGAACTAAGTTATTAATCTTTTTTATTAGCCTAGGAGTATCTTATGTTTCATATGTTACAATTCACCTTTCCTCTAAGAAATGGAGTAAGAGCGCTGAAGTTTTAGTTTGAATTTTACATGTATGTACACATTTTAAAAAATTTAAAGACATTATTTTTAGTCTTTAAGTTGAAGATTTGTCTAGAATGTTCTCCCTGTCCTCTTGCCCCATCCATTTTCCCATGTACTGTTCACGTATTAGTCTTCCTACAAGGACAATGCCCTACGTTCCCCTGCCACGCTTTTCCATCAATACCGGCAAGGTAATCAGCTTGGAATTATTTTATCAGTTCCTGTATGTTAGCTACCCCAACTAAATTCTAAGTGTAACCCACACTGGACAATATAGTTAAATAGGAGAATAAAGAAGTGAAGAAAGTAAAATCATGTTTGATAAGCTGATGTAAACAGTCAGTGATTTTGCACAGTGAAAGAGGCAGTCAATGCCTTCCCAAGGGAGCCTCTCTTGGGGACATCCAAGAATAAGGTCAACTCCCGAACACTTCCAATTTATTGTTGTACATACAGAAAACATCAGGACAGAGCCCAAATCATGGCAGCATCATCCTCACATGGAAATACAGTCCTAGGGAGGACACAATATAGGAGAGACCAGCTCCCTCAGTTTTGGCCCCACAGATATACGTTGACCAGAAAACAGAGATCACTGGAATATAAAATGTCAACCTTGTACTTAAAGTATGAATTTCAGAATCTTCAGCTTAAGGTGTCTGAGAAATCGATACCATTGGGAAAGAGTCTGAAGTCCAAGAGCAGAGACTCCTGAAGAGGGGGTAACCTGGAGCCAGGAGGGCCAACAAGGAGAGTCCAGGCAGGTCCTGGACAGATGCAAGCCTGGGCTGCACGTGATTAACCCATCTGAAGAGGACTCCAGGTTAGCATCAGAACCATGCTATTTCCTATGAGCAATCACTATGTCTCTGGGCCTCCCAGGTGGCACTAGTGGTAAAGAATTCACCTGCTAATGCAGGTTCAATCCCTGAATCAGGAAGATCCCCGGGAGGAGGAAATGGCAGTCCACTCCAATTATTCTTGCGCAGGAAATCCCACGGACAGAGGAGCCTGGCAGGCAGCATCTGAGCACAGTCGCTATGTCTCTATCAGACAAACGGCAGATACAAATGTGACACACTGATGCTGAAATCACCATGGCTCCAGCCATTCTAATGCAGCCATAGTCCACTATCCCACCACTCCCCTGGCACAGTCGCCTCCTGTTTCTCTGGAAATCGCTGTTGAGTGTTACTCACAACAATACTCATTCATGTTCTTCCCCTTCTCCTGACTTCCTCACAAGGTACCTTAGCGCAGCCTCAGCCACCTGTCCTCTCATAGGGATGTTCCTCTGCCAGACACAGCTGTTATTGCCCAGGTGCTATCCCAGCCCTTCAGAAGTTTGAAGCTGACTGTGGTCCATGACCCCAAGGGTATTTCATCTCCCATACAATCAGCATTTGCTCACACATCTGCAGTAGCTGCTTATTGCCCATCTCTCAGATGGTTCCCTGCTCAGTTTTCCACTAGAAATGTGTGGCAGGCCACTTGTGGACATGGTGTCGTCTCTCCAGCCCCCTCTTCCTTTATCCATGACATTTTCAGTAACAGATGGAATCTATTTCCCTGGCCTATTAATCTGGACTCACCTTGCAACTTGCTTTGGCAAATAAAATATGGCCAAGGTGACATGTATCTTACCTGCCCTCTACAACCAAAAGCAAAAGCCCAGCTAAGGGCTGGGATCTGAGGGATCACATGACCAGTCACCCCTGTCAGCCCAGGTGACAGCTGGCCAACTCCCAGGAGCAGGGCCACCCCAGTGGCCTGCAGTTCCCCAGAGATGTGTGAGGCAGCCCAGCCAATATCAGAACCACCCAGCTGGGGCCAGCCTAAATTGCTGACCCACAGAGTCACGAGTCATTTAACTGTTTTGTTATTTTAAGCCATTAAATTTGAGAGTGGTTTGTTACATGATAATAAGTAATTAACAGAATAGGCTACCTATGACAAACGGTCCTCATAGCAGGTAACTGTCTAGATCAGTTAACTCCCTTCACAGAAATATCTCAAGTGTTATGTATTATCATGTACATTCGATTATTAAAATAATGTTTCATTATAACATTGCATCATAGTGTTATTATGCAGTAATATTGGGCTTCCCTAATGGCTCAGACGGTAAAGAATCTGCCTGTCAATACAGAGGACACAGTTTCGATCCCTGGGTCAGGAAGGTCCCCCTGGAGAAGGAAATGGCAACACACTACAGTATTCTTGCCTGGAAAATCTCATGGACAGAGGAGAATGGCAGGCCACAGTCCATGGTGTTGCAAAGTTGGACACAAGTGAACCACAACAATGCTGTAATATTATCTTGAGTTACAATATTATTTGCCCCTCCTTTTCAGAAGGCATAGGCATTCAGGGGAAGCTATGTCCATGGTGGGGAGGAAGACGGGTGTTACACCTGGACTCAGCAGCCAGGCCTTGCTGCTCCGACTGAACTTCCTTGTTTCCACTCCCCCACCCTCCCACCAAATCGCTCCTCATTCTGTCTTTCACTAATGTTCCAGTTCTTTCAGACATATCTGTATATACTTCTCACCTGTCATTTGGGATGCCTACAGATGCAGGCACCTAAATTGGCTGTCTAAAAGAGTGAGAAAATTTCTTCTCACGTGTCAAAAATATCCAGATGTAGACAGTTCTATGTTTGCTTAATTCAGCAGTTCCCTCAGTATCACCAAGAATTCATCTTTCTGCACAACTTTTGAATAAGACTGCAGCTTTGTCTTGAGAACAACTCTCCCTCCTGGGCACAAATTGTTGCCACTGTTGTAGACATCAGAACCAGACATGATAGCATCTCTTCTTTAAAGTGTCTTACTAAGAATCTTTCCCAGAAATCCACCATCAGACCTCCTTTTAGATCTCATTGGCCAGAACTGTGTCACATGCCTCACTGTAAACCAATCACTAGCAACTGGTATAACACAATCGTAATTCACTTAGAGCCAGTTAGAATTTTCCCCATTACTACTGTCTGCTAAAATAGCTGGGTTTTGTTTTGTTTTTTACTTTATTTTTTTTGGCTGTGCCAGGCAGCTTGTGGGATCTTAGTTCCCTGACAAGGGACTGAACTTGGGCTCCCAACAGTGTAAACACAAAGTCCTAACCACTGGACCACCAGGGAATTCCCTAAAATGCCTAACTTCTATTTAGGAATGAGGTCAAACCATTTTTATGATGTTCAGAAGTCTGTGCCACTTAACGTATTTGGTCTAAGAGTCTGTTTTAAAATGTCTCTGTTCATTCCATGACAGTTCTCTGGGGCAAATTCTTCCCTCAGCTTATGTGTCAATTCAGCCAATATTCCCTATTCTATGTGGCTTTCGATAATGAGCACTATGTAAGTGATTGGGGTTGGAGACACCCACTTTCACTTCCCAATACCACTTCAAGTTCAACCATTTTCAAATTTGATCCCTGGACCAGCAGTATCAGCATCACCTGGGATCTTTTGTTTTGGCCCCTTCCCGGATTAGTGTAACAATCTGAGGGTAAGACCCATCCATGTGTGTTTCAGCAAGTCTTTCAGGTCATCCAGATGATCCCTAAAGTTGGAAAACCACTGCACTACATACTAGCTATGTGGCTTTGGGCAACACATATACTCACGCAGGTTCAGACTGTCAGTCTTTATAATGGGGTAATAAGGTCTCTTAAGGTGATATAAAATGCTTAGTACAGTGCTGGCAAAAATAAATATAACATGTTGGCATATCTTCATCTACATAAAGCTATATATTAATTCTTAAAATCTATACAATTATCAAGATATGTATATTTTAAATGAACTATTAACCTATGCATTTTTAAATATGTACACATAACTTCTACTTGATTTTATATCTTATTAGTGTTATATGTTTTTATTATATATAGTTCCCAAAAAAGTAATATGAAACTTTATAAAAATAGCAGTTTCCTGGCTGCATCACAACCACTTGGCTATATTTTAGCAAATTTTTATGCCATTTATCTCCATATTACTGAATAAGATGCCCAGATTTCTATTTCTTAATTTACCAATTTTAGACATTCCTTTCATAAGGATGAGGATTTAGTTCTCTTAAACTACTATCTCTAGTTCCTTCTGCCCCATGTTACAAATGAGGTTTTATCTCAGTATTTAGATAAATCAATATTTTTTAAATTACTATGACTGTGTAAATGTAGGTGTTTTTAAATCAATAATTTACAGCAACATTTCTTGTGTATTTTTTTCTACTTTAGAGGCAATAATCGTTCAATATTCCAAGAGCTCAGGAAAATTAATCTCAGTAATACTTTCTATACAAATATATCAGATAAACTATCAGTTTCATCTTTGTCTAGAGAACTTTCTCCTGGCTGCTTTCTCTATCACATTCTTTCACTGTGTTGGAGGCATTCTTTCCTGATCCTCCACCTTGCCGTCTTCCAGGTTTACTTCAGCAGCTTCCTGAGAAGGAATACAGGAGAGGCAAGTGCTTTGGGTTCTCCCATAATCGCAAATGTCTTCCCTTTCACTTTGTCAGTCTGTGCTTAGAATTGGATTCTAGGTTAAAAACCACTTTTCATCAGAATTAAAAGGGATCACTCTAGTGGTTTCTACCTTCCAGGGTTCAACGCCACATTTTCCTCCAGGTTATTCACCTTTAGTTTTCTTTCTGCAAGTTCTCATCGTTCAGTCGGTTCAGTTGCTCAGTGGTGTCCGACTCTTTGTAACCCCATGGACTGCAGCACGCCAGTCCTCCCTGTTCATCACCAACTCCGAGATCTTGCTCAAGCTCATGTCCATCGAGTCAGTGATGCCATCCAACCATCTCATCCTCTGTCGTCCCCTTCTCCTCCTGCCTTCAATCTTTCCCAGCATCAGGGTCTTTTCAAATGAGTCGGTTCTTCGCATCAGGTGGCCAAAGTATTGGAGTTTCAGCTTCAGCATCAGTCCTTCCAATGAATATTCAGGACTGATTTCCTTTAGGACTGACTGGTTTGATCTCCTTGTAGTTCAAGGGACTCTCAAGAGTCTTCTCCAATACCACAGTTCAAAAGCATCAGTTCTTCAGTGCTCAGCTTTCTTTATAGCACAACTCTCACACCCATACATGACTACTGGAAAAACCATAGCTTTGGCTAGACAGATCTTTCTTGACAAAGTAATGTCTCTGCTTTTTAATATGCTGTCTAGGTTGGTCATAGCTTTTCTTCTGAGGAGTAAGCATCTTTTAATTCCATGGCTGCAGTCACCATCTGCAGTGATTCTGGAGCCTAAGAAGATAGTCTGTCACTGTTTCCACTGTTTCTCCATCTATCTCACTTGAAGTGATGGGACCGGATGCCCTGATCTTAGCTTTTTGAATGTTGAGTTTTAAGCCAACTTTTTCACTCTCCTCTTTCACCTTCATTAAGAAGCCCATTAGTTCCTCTTTAATTTCTGCCACAAGGGTGGTATCATCTGCATATCTGAGGTTATTGATATTTCTCCCGGCAATCTTGATTCCAGCTTGTGCTGCACCCAGCCCGCATTTCCCATGATGTACTCTGCATCTAAGTTAGATAAGTAGGGTGACAATATACAGCCTTGACGTACTCCTTTCCCAATTTGGAACCAGTCTGTTGTTCCACGTCCAGTTCTAACTGTTGCTTCCTGACCTGCACACAGATTTCTCAGGAGGCAGGTAAAGTGGTCTGGTATTCCCATTCCTTGAAGAATTGTCCACAGTTTGTTATGATCTACACAGTCAAAGGCTTTGGCATAGTCAATAATGCAGATGTTTTTCTGGAACTCTTGTTTTTTTGATGATCCAACGGATGTTAGCAATTTGATCTCTGGTCCCTCCGCCTTTTCTAAATCCAGCTTGAACATCTGAAAGTTCACAGTTCACATATTGTTGAAGCCTGGCTTTGAGGATTTTGAGTATTACTTTTCTAGCGTGTGAGATGAGTGCAATCCTGCGGTAGTTTAAGCATTCTTTGGTATTGCTTTTCTTTGGGATTGGAATGAAAACTGAACTTTTCTAGTCCTGTGGCCACTGCTGAGTTTTCCAGATTTGCTGACATATTGAGTGCAGCACTTTCACAGCATCATCTTTTAGGATTTGAAATAGCTCAACTGGATTTCCATCACCTCCACTAGCTTTGTTTGTATTGATGCTTCTTCCTAAAGTTCATTTGACTTCACATTCCAGAATGTCTGACTCTAGGTGAGTGATCACACCAGCGTGGTTATCTGGGTCATGAAGCTCTTATAGTTCTTCTGTGTATTCTTGCCACCTCTTCTTGTATCTTCTGCTTCTGTTAAGTCCATGCCAAGATCATCCCCAAGAAGAAGAAAGGCAAAATGGTTGTCTGAGGAAGCCTTAAAAATAGCTGAGAAAAGAAGAGAAGCTAAACGCAAAGAAGAAAAGGAAATATATACCTATTTGAATGCAGAGTTTCGAAGAATCACAAGGAGAGACAAGAAAGCCTTCCTTGGTGATCAATGGAAAGAAATAAAGGAAAACAATAGAATGGGAAAGACTAGCGATCTCTTCAAGAAAATTACAGATACCAAGGGGACATTTCTCATCGTTAGTGCTTTGAGATAACATCTCTTCATGGGAGTCTCTTTATTCATTGTACTGGGTACTCTGTGGGCCCTTCACTGTCTGCAAGTTCTCTTATTGCTTTGAAAATTTTCTGTTTTTTTTTTTTTTTCCCTCTGTTCTCTATTTATATACTAGTAGATATTCTAAGTCCTGACTGATTGATTAACTGTCCCATCATTTCTGTCCTATTGTGCATTTCATGTTTTGATCATTCTCATTTCAACTTTTCTACTTCAGGATTTTTTTCAACATTGACTTATAAGCCTCTGATCTCTCAGATATTTTTATACATTTTTTAAAGTGCTGTCTGCATTGCCTGTTGTGCTTAGTTCGCTCAGTCATATCAGACTCTTTGTGACCCCATGGACTGTAGCCCACCAGGCTCCTCTGTCCATGGGGATCCAGGCAAGGGAATGGGTAGCCATTCCCTTCTCCAGGGGATCTTCCAAACCCAGGAATTGAACTGGGCTCTCCTGCATTGCTGGTGGATTCTTTACCAGTTGAGCTACTGGGTAAGCCAATCTTCTCTTGTATTTTGTTTTGTTTGGTCTTCCTGTTAGATTTCCTTAATTATCTCACTGTCCTTTGCTATCCGTGGACACTGTAGAATGAGGCACTAAAAATCTAATCTGATGCTCTGGATTTTGAGTAATTTTTGAGACTAGATACTACTTGTAAGATAATCAGGATAGCAACTGGATTTTTCTTTGGAGAAATTCCAAGCATCAATATTCTATTTCCTATAGTGTTTAGTTTCTTACTTGAAAAATCTGCCAATTTTCTACTCAGGGGTATGAGTTCCAAAAACAGAACAGAGCTAGAAAATCTGCCTCTCAGTACATAAAATTATGCTTAATCTTCAACACCCTCAAGAGAAATAAAAAAAATTGCCCACTGCTCAGGAAAGTGACCAATATCTTTCAGTAGTGACCCAATTACACAAACTTCTCTAAGATCTGGATAACCCTGTATTTCTCTTATGCATCTGATAGTTGTTATGGACTGAACTGTATTCCCCCCAAAATTCATATGCTGACGTCCTAACTCCCAGGACTTCAATACTCCCAATACTTCAGAATGTGACACTAATTAGAAACAGGGCCTTGAAGGTGGTAATTAAGGTAAGATAAACCCTTTAGGATAGGTCCTAATCCCATCTGACTGGTGCCCTTCTAGGAGATTAGGGATGGGAGAGACACTAGGGATTCTTGGGCACAGAATGAAAAACCACGCGAGAACGGCAAGAAAACAGCCACCTGCACACCAAGGAGCCAGGCCTCAGCAAAGCCAACCCAGCGAACACTTTCTTGGGCTTATAGCCCCTAAAACTGTGAGAAAATAAGTTTCTCTTGTTTACGTCACCCAGGCTGCAGTATTTCATTATAGCAGCCCTAACAAACTGATATTAGTAACTTATGCATAGGTGGGTACTGTAAGTATTCATTATTGAATAACTTATTTGACTATAGTAAGTCCCCTACATACAAACCTTCAAGTTGCAAACTTTCAAAGATGGAAATTCACATTCCATCAACATCAGGCATGAGTGACATTGCAGCTTGTCTCCATCCCCTATTGCTGACGATCCTTCAGCTCCACCATCTCCCACTACCCCTCCCTCCTCCAGTCAGTAACTCTTCCTGCCTGTTCACTTGGTACCAGCCCCTGTATGCCAGCTGTTGTATGTACTATTGAACTTTCCAAGGTACTATAAGATGTAAAACGTTGTGTTTCTCATGTATTATTTTTATGAGAAGTATTACAAACCTATTTCAGTACTATGTAGTCAGTTGTGTTAGCTGGGTACCTGGGCTAACTTTTTTGAACCTAAGCACTATTTGTCTGTAGAGGACTTATTGTAATTGGCTCTTTGGCACCCTGCCCACATGCACTCACCTACTACTGAGCGGTCATCTACAAACAACTCCCAGACATAATGAGAGCTTCCTGCATCCCTGGAGGTCAAGGGTGCAAGCTGGACAGGCCACAGTTTGTGCTCCATAGGCCACACTCAACCAACAACGGATTGGAGTGGTGGGCCAGCTTCTTCCCCTCTTAATGGGAGGATTCCAACCTGTGTCTCTCAGAAGGTTCCCAGCAGAGCTGAGCAGCCTCTGTCTGCTGTCACCCCACAGCCAAGTCTTAAAGTTGAAGGACTGCGTAAGGGGGAAAGTACTCAAACAAAAATTCCATAAGAGTTATGTATTTCAAATTATATGATTCTTTATCCCCACTACACTAATAATTCAACCTGCTGCTGCTCCAGGCTTTTTCTCTTACAGCCTCAGTGATGTCAGTGATAAAAAGGCTGCTCTCAAATCACACTTAGGTCACATCAAAGGTTTGCATAAGGGTTTGAAAAAGAATTACAAATAGATTTCATTACAAAGTAAAACATTAAAGTTCCTACTATCTTATGTTATTAGATTTAGAAAAAATTTAAATTTTATCAGCTGAAGATGTTTTGTTATGCCAGTGACTCATGTCTGCTGAGGAGTTTGTGGAATGCCATTCCACTGTAATAATTTCTAGTATGAAGTCCCACAGTGGATTTCAGTACATCTTCCCCCTAAAATTAGCATTGATTTTTGTACATCCACATGCTACAGAAAAGACACTATTAGAAAGTTTTTGGCCACAAAATGACGAAGCTCAACAAAAGCGTACAATATGAAGATTTTAATTCCATTTGGCCTGATTCTATGATGAGTCTCAGTCTAGAATTTCTTGCCCCTGATAATTCACTCTTCTCATACCTGGGTCTTAGATTCAGTTCCTCCCAAAGCACATTGGAAGTGTGCAGCTATTTGGGAAGCTACAAGTATCAAGCAGAAGGATGAAGGGGAGAATCCAAACTTGACTGAGTTTAAATCCCCCAAAGATGGAATATTTCCAAAGAAGACCAAACTTAGAGACAGTCTTACACCAGAATTGCCTACCATGTCTCTAAGTAATAGAATAGGTGAAGTTATACTACACAAGTGTGTCCACTACTAGAAAAATTATAGACCAAGAACAAAGTTTGTTGGTTTTGTTTTTCTTAATCACCAACTATGGTTAGAGATGAGTGAAAGGCTAAAGCAGGGGAAGACAGAAACAGAATTTGAGTTCAAGGGCAGGGATGGCTGCCTTCTGTTCAACGCTGTCAACATCATGCGTCGAACATTGCCTGGATGTAGGAGTCAAAAGCAGACTTTGACAGGGGAAGGACCGGGTGGGATGGAAAGGACTCAGGGTTCCTTTGTGCATCATTTCATTTGAAGCTGAAATTAAAAACAATCTTCCTGAAACTCTCATAGACTCGATAAGAGCACACTGACAGTAGATCCAACAGGAGAAGCAATCAAAAAGGTCATACGTATGTGAGTGTGTGTATATTATTTCTGAACAGGGAAGGAAAGATTTCTTTGTTCAGAAACACAGAAAATAATGTGAAAATACCAGGTCAAGTACTATTGAATAAAGCTTACCTTTATGAATGTTTGGAAGCTAAGTCTTTTAGTCCACTAGGGCCCCATTCACTAAATTAAAATATTCACTTTTCATTATCATTCATTATCACTATCATCATTCATTTTCATTATCATGCTAATTTGTAGTAGTATAAGTAAACACAGAAACCAGACAGAAATCATGTATTTGTTCACAGCACATAATTCTGGAATCTGAACATTCAAAAGGACCCAACTTTAGGGATGACCAAACTCCTGAAGTCTCAATGCCCAGGTTTGAAACCCAGCTCCACAACTTGCCATCTGAATGACTTGTTACAATGTTCTTAACATCTCTGAAGCTCTCTTTTCCCATCTCTAAAATGGGAATTATATTAGTCCCTCATCACTAGGTGATAGTAGCTCTTTAGCCATTAAGTCATGTCTTTCTCTTTTGCAAACCCACAGAATATAGCCCGCCAGGTTCCTCTGTCCATGGGATTTCCCAGGCAAGGATAATGGAATGGGTTGCCATTTCCTTCTCCAGGGGATCTTCCTGACCCAGGGATTGAAACTGTGTCTCGTGGATTGCAGGCAGATTCTTTACCACTGTGCCACCAGGGAAGCCCAGGTTATAGTTAGGATAAGAGATTATCTCTGTAAAGCATGCAGTAAATGTTTGGCACGTGGAATCAAGGTGTGAGTCTTAGTAAATACAGGGACTTTCCCTAATTAAAAGGGGACTCAGTTACAACAGCTGATGCTAACTTAACATTTATATTGGGCTAGTCACCATGCAAAAGTGTTCTGTGTGCCTCTACAAGTTTTAGACGATTTTAGGCCATTTGGTCTAAAATGCCATTTGCTCTGATAATTCCTGTTGAATGAAGGATTCAAGCAGTACCAGAATTTTTTAATATGAATAGCCATTTTCAGATTTCTCTCAGCCCTATCTTTATAATGGTTCATTTTCTTTAATGTACAAGTAGATGAATTTTCCTGGTCTTGGACCATCATTCCAGCTAACTATAGTTTGTTTTCCAAAATACTAAATGGCTTGCAACTTTGGGTTGAATAATACTGAAAGCAAGAGAAAACCCCAATAGTTAACTAGCAATGACCTCTTCCCAGTTAATCCACAAGTCAGTTGTTTTAATATTGTCTGATAGCCTTTAAACTTTCCCAGGTGACCCACCTAAATTTCTAAACTCAAAGGTCTTATCTGTAAAACGGGTGAAGTCTTACAATGTTGTATACAAGGTTCAAGTGAAAACACACTCAACTGTCAATACTTATACTACATTACACTGTGTTAGTTTTCCCTCCCCACACCCCATTTAACTGACTGACATTTGCAGTGCTGGCTGGGTCTTCTAAAGAAATTATATCTCATCATGGAATTATTCTTCTACTCAGTAGCCTGTGGTCTAAACTAGCTGAAACCCAGAGGCCAAAAAAAAAATCAAATGAGTTCAGTTCAGTTGCTCAGTCGTGTCCGACTCTTTGCGACCCCATGAATCGCAGCACACCAGGCCTCCCTGTCCATCACCAACTCCCAGAGTTCACTCAGACTCACATCCATCGAGTCAGTGATGCCATCCAGCCATCTCATCCTCTGTCGTCCCCTTCTCCTCCTGCCCCCAATCCCTCCCAGCATTAAAGTCTTTTCCAATGAGTCAACTCTTTGCATGAGGTGGCCAAAGTATTGGAGTTTCAGCTTTAGAATCATTACCTCCAAAGAAATCCCAGGGCTGATCTCCTTGCAGTCCAAGGGACTCTCAAGAGTCTTCTCCAACACCACAGTTCAAAAGCATCAATTCTTCGGCATTCAGCTTTCTTCACAGTCCAAGTCTCACATCCATACATGACCACTGGAAAAACCATAGCCTTGACTGGACGGACCTTAGTTGGCAAAGTAATGTCTCTGCTTTTCAATATACTATCTAGGTTGGTCATAACTTTCCTTTCAAGGAGTAAGCATCTTTTAATTTCATGGCTGCAGTCGCCATCTGCAGTGATTTTGGAGCCCACAAAAATAAAGTCTGACACTGTTTCCCCATCTATTTCCCATGAAGTGATGGGACCAGATGCCATGATCTTGATTTTCTGAATGTTGAGCTTTAAGCCAACTTTTTTACTCTCCTCTTTCACTTTCATCAAGAGGCTCTTTAGTTCCTCTTCACTTTCTGCCATAAAAGTGGTGTCATCTGTGTATCTGAAATTGTTGATATTTTTCCTGGCAATCTTGATTCCAGCTTGTGCTTCTTCCAGCCCAGCATTTCTCATGATGTACTCTGCATAGAAGTTAAATGAGCAGGGTGACAATATGCAGCCTTGACGTACTCCTTTTCCTATTTGGAACCAGTCTGTTGTTCCATGTCCAGTTCTAATTGTTGCTTCCTGACCTGCATATAGGTTTCTCAAGAGGCAGGTCAGATGGTCTGGTAGTCCCACCTCTTTCAGAATTTTCCACAGTGTATTGTGATCCACACAGTCAAAGGCTTTGGCATAGTCAATAAAGTAGAAATAGATGTTTTTCTGGAACTCTCTTGCTTTCTCTATGATCCAGCAGAGATGCAAGATGGCAAGAATGTTGGCAAGAATGCATCAATTTAGGTTATGATGCCACATTAGAAATGTAAAAAGTGTGAATGGCTTTTCATTCTGTAATTCAGAAGGATGGGTGTTACTTGTGCTGAGACATTGCCCAGTACCTCTAGCCACTTAGATTAAGAGTGAAATGGATGATGGATGCTCTGAGGCCGGGCTCCCACCCCTGCTATGTGGGAGACCCGCCCGGGGAAACACTCTTCCTGTCCTATGCAGGTGAAGCAGGCTGCCCCAAACTACTCCACTGTCTGCACTCCCGTGTGGTCAGTACTTACCTCCCCTGTAGGCACAAGATGGCCGCAGATGCAGCCTCACCTCCCGCACTGAGTCCTTGGAGAACCAGAAGGGCAGTCAAGCTTACCTTTGTGGTCCCATCACCTTATAAAGCCTATGAGTCTCGTGAGTAAGCCCACTATCGCGCGAGCTAGCCCACTGGTCTCGCGAGTCTCAAACCCAGCTACACATTGGAAACACCTGGGGATCCTGACGCCCTAAATGAGCCAGGGGTCTAGCCCATGAGATGCTGACTACCTGGCTTCATATGTGGGCTGGATCGGGTGATGACGATACAGTGCACAGCAGCCATTGAAAATCACTGCTTCAAAGGGCAAAGAACCTGCGCCTGATTCCATCTCTGGACTTGCTGGGGGAGTACCCAAGAGTGGGCTCCTATCTAACACTTGGAAGTGAATTATCCAAAGAGACAGAGGTACTGTACTGACAAAGCAAAAGACCTTATTGCAAAGGGGTGCCAGAGGGGAGATCCTGGGGTAAGAGAACTCAGGAAGACAGCTCTGCCTCCAGGCTTGAAGTCTTGGGATTAGTTTCCAGTGTGTCTTGAGTCAGTCATCTTGCTTGTGCCTGTATTTGGCTCCACTCAGAGCCCTTCAGCGTGTCTCTCAGTCAGGATGGAGTCCAGTTCAAGGCTTTCTGAGAAGTCAGGCATCACATGGGCTGGCGTCATCTACCTCTTTTAGCCTCTTTGGTTTTGGTGGCAGCTTGTTAGTTTCCTGTTCCTTTATCAGGACCTCTTCTTGTGAGACACTTACGCAAGCTATTATTTTCATGCCTGGCCAGGACAGGTGTTTTGATCAAAGGTTCCATACCAGAACTACAAAGCAGACCATCATTCAGATCAGTGAATCCAGAAGTCTAGATCCTGCTCTTCTATTCCTTTTTCTTTCACTCATCCTGTAGATTCTACTCACCTACCTGGTCTCTGCAGTTCTTCATGAGCCCTAATGGAGTTGAGGGTTCAATTGGGAGTTCTTACTATTTAGTCCACCCTTACTAACCTCTCACCCAGATTCAGATTCAACTCTGACAACATAATGCTAATACAGGATTAATTCCATAAATTCACCTAAACAATTCGATTTCACAGAAAGACATCAAGTCAGTCCAGCCCATTGTGTCCTTTATGTGGGCAAAAATGTTGTAAATGACTTGGTTTTTTCCAACTATTCTAACATAAACACCTCAACTTTTTTTTTTTTTTAACCTAAACATAACAACTGAAAACATCTCCCAGAGAATATTTCCCCAGGTGACAGTTTGGACAGTTCAGGCCACTTTTTAAAAATATTATTTATGAATCAGTGGAGTAAATATCAGTAATAGACATTCTATTCTTTATTCACATTCTCAAAGGCACTGAATATGTATATTTCTCAAGCAACATAAAACGAAACAGTAGATTTTTTTCCCAAAGAGAAATAATCTGGTAAACAGCATTATCTTAAAAGCAACTAGTTCTTTTTAATGCTTATCATGCTTTCCCTGTATTCAGTTTAAATGTCACACATCAGCATCTACAGGTAGGCTATTGTCAGTGACCTTTATACTATGTTGAAAAGCACCAGGAATTTCTGGGTCTTTTTTTTTCCCCCTGTATTTTCAAAGAATGGTGGGGGGAGCGGTTCCAGCCCACTCTTTCACTGCCAGAAATATTTGCACTTAAGAGTCTAATATTCCTTGTTCAATGATATCACAAATGTAGTTAATAAATATTGATAACAAATTCAACCAGAACTCTGTGGATCCCTTGAGCTAACAGACAAATGCATGGGGGGTGAAGGGTGGAAATCTCTTCTTAATAGGTTTTGTATGTGTCTGTGCTCTGCAGAAAATGGTAACCTTAACCTAGGGTCTAGTCGGTTCATAAATAATACAAAGCATTTGTGTCTAAACATAAACTTGTGTCCTAAAGTGTTTTTTTAAAAAAAAACATGTGTGTATATATGCACATATGATGAATGTACCCTTCATTGTAAACCAACAACAACGACAAAAAAAAGGTAGATAATTAAATGCTAATGTTTCAAACTGGGTGCTTATGTTTTGGATTACTTGCTTCATGGTGTTAGCATTTAAATGGTCAGCTTTGAAGTTAACAAACAGCCATTAAGATGCATCAGGGGAGTTCTCAGTTTTTTTGCAGTCATTGTTTTCATCTGGCTGGCTACAGGCTCAACTAAATGATACACACAGGATTTACATAGCGAAGGCTATTTTTGGTAGTGAGAGGGATGAAAACTTTTCTTCCAAATAAATAAATAAATAAGAGGGATGGTTTTGAGAGACTGGCATGTGGGAAAAGCTAAATCCCCGTCCCCCTTCTCTACCACCCTTGAGATTTCCATTGTTTTTCCCTCTTTCCCTCCAAAGCTTCAATGCAAATTTTTTAGTTCCCAAGCCTTTGCCTTGTAGGTTGCTCACAGCATCTCAGCCCCCTCTCAAAGGATTCCTTGGAAACTGCGCCAACTGTCTACAAGATTCATTATTCTGGACTTTCTGGGGTTAATACCCAAATCCTCTCCCATGGCAGTACAAGTCAGAAGAGAAACCAGTGGGAAAAAAATTACATGAAAATTCCTAAAGGCATTGTCTATTGAAAAGAGGGCAATAATTAAGAGATAATGTGAAAGGGGAGAGAACATTCTCACAGGATAATGGGCTCCCCCTGTTGCAAGAATGCTGAGGAAACCCAGACCATTTATGGAGAATAAACGCCATGGTGAGGGAGGGGAAGACATTTACTTTCAAATCAATCAGAAAAGCCAGTCCCTTGGCAGAGTCTTGTGATGCCAAATTATCAAAACAGATTGAATCATTTTATCCAATGGCTATTCCTGCAGAAGAGGGGTGCTTACTCCGTCATTAGTAGCCTGCAAAGTTAGAGGCCCTCTTAATAACTGATAGAGAGATAGAGAGGTGGATAGATTGTTGTTGTTTAGTTGCTAAGACATTTCTGAATCTTTTATGACCCCGTAGAGCTCAGGAGGCTCCTCTGTCCATGGGATTTCCCAGGCAAGAATACTGGACTGGGTTGCCATTTCCTTCTCCAGAGAATCTTCCTGATCCAGGAATCAAACCTGCATCTCTTTCACCTCCTGCATTGGCCGGTGGGTTCTTAACCACTGTTGCCACATGGGAAGCCCTGAGAAGCCAGGATGGATCAATAAATTGGAGTTAAAATCATGGACAGCTTCATGGAGAGATAATGTGGCTGCCAGGAGCATGACCAAATCAGGACCATAGCACTATTTAAAACCCCCACTGGCTTCCCCATATCATTCAAGGTAAAAGCCAAAGTCCCTCCTATAACTTACAAGTTCTAGGTTAGCTTCTCTGAGAGTATCTTCTACCACTTTTTTCTCATTAATTCCACCTACCCTGGCCTCTCTGCTGCTTCTAGAAAGTCACAGGCACAGTGCTACCTCAGGGCCTTTAAATAGGCAGTTCCCTCTGAATGAAGTATGCCTGGCCCAGGTAGCCACATCCTCATTGCTTGCTATATCAATTTCAGGTTTGTATTTTGTTGTTGTTGTTTGCAATAGAATTAGTTTTTAAATTTTTTTATACAATTTTGAAATGTTACTTTACATTTATTACAAATATTGGCTATAGTCTCTGCATTGTAAAATACATCCTTGGTAGGGGGCAGGGAGTGGGAAGTACTCTTTCAGATCTTCTTTTTTAAAATTATTTTTTACTGCAGTATATTTGCATTGGGGCTTCCCAGGTAGCACAGTGGTAAGGAATCCGCCTGCCAATGCAGGAGACAAGGGTTTGATTCCTAGATTGGGAAGATCCTCTGGTAGGAACTGGCAACCCACTCCTGTATTCTTGGTTGGAAAATCCCATAGTCAGGGAAGGCTGGTAAGCTACAGTCCATGGGGGTCTCAAAGAGTCAGACATGATTGAGTGACTGAGCATGCCTGAGTAAGTGGTTGCTTGACAATGTTGTGTTAACTTCTGCATAGAGAAATGAGTCCATCATAATATCCATACATCCCCTCCCTTTTGGACTTCCATCCCATTTAGGTCACCACAGAACACTGAGTTTCCTGAGCTATATAGTAGGTTCCTATCAGTTGTCTGTTTTATGCCTAGCATCAGTAGTGTATATATGTCAATCTCAATTTCACAATTTTTCAGACCTTAAATGTTCCCCTTTTCAGCCACACCTTGCTTGGCCATCATTCTTGAAACTAGGACTTCTCACAACTCCCCCAACATTTCTTGCTCCCCTTTCCTGCTATTTTCTTCTCCTTACCATTTACCACCTTCTAAATGACTATACGTTTTGCTTATTTCCCACTCCTCCAGTTAGAATATAATCCTATGAGGACAGAAGCTTCTTTATGCTTTATTTAGTTGGAAGAATGCCTGGTCCATAGTAGGGAATCTTAATTGAATACTTACACAGCTTCGTTGTTCTCATGTTTCACAAGAGGATTTTACCATGGGTGCTCTAATTCTCTGTCTGGTCATATAATGCTGTTTCTACAGAATTTCTCCTTGGAACATGACAGAATGTCTTTAAACAAAATGGTGTCTTCATACTATTCCATCAGACCAAAACAGAAATTGAAAATAGAAACTGGCCATTGAATGTCTCCATCTGGAAAATAAAGATGTTCAACTAACAATAATATCAACCATTTAATCTGTGCATACAATGTGCAAGTCAGATTAGTCATTCAACACTTAAAGAGATGTTTGTTGAGTTTCTAATATAGGCTAGCCTCTTGGAAATGTACAGTGAGTAAGAAGTACATATCATTTTGACTCATAAATCCTCCCATAATCTAATCTACCCATTTATTCAATCACTAGTATTTACTGAGCACCTATTATGTGTCAAGCATGGTGAAATGCACCTTCCCTTTTCTACAATATTTTCTTCTACTCTTGGAAGTAAGATTACCCTTATCATTTCCTTTTATATATCCAGGATGTATTCATTGCTCCAGCTGTTCATGCCATTTTCCTTGGTAATTCTTTACTTGTTCTGACATCGCCCCTCCTGGGAGGTGTCCCAGCTTCATACAGTCTGCTCTCCTTTCTGTAGACACCTTCATCTAGATTTTACTTTAGCCCTTGACACCTCTTCCCACCTGTCACCTTGCCACTCTTCCTGTGAACTTGATTTCATGTCAGAATTCCCAAGGATTGCCAATTTAAACCCAAAGTTGAAAACAAATTCAAGTAACAAATAATCGGCCTAAATTTAATAAGACTGTTGTCCTGTTTGCTTTTTGTTACAACATCACCAGGTATAGCAAGAGGCGATCAGTGAGCAAGATGGTGATTTTCATCTTGAATATTCCTTAACCACCAATTTAAACAAAATCCTGGAAATATGCTCTAAAACCATATTAAATGTCTATCCCAGGCCTTCTGTATTCCCTGTTTGTAACTACAAAATAATGAATTCTATACTACAGGAGTACCTGTGGTCACCCAGGGCACTCACATCCCATTGTTTTCTGGACTGCAAACGCTTTTTAAGTAAAAGACATATAATAAATAGGGGCTTCCAGCTGTAACTTGCCACCTCTCCTCCAGCATGACAGGTTTTTAGTGAACATAATAAGGGTTTGGGGAACTTAGGACACTCGAGTCTTAACTTTTATAGCTCTCCTCGGAGTTTCTCCGTAGAGAGATTTCTGTTGAAAATGTTTTTAGAACAACTGAAAGGTAGAGGTCATTTTTCAAACAATCGTCACTTTTTTCAGTACATATTTATCTTTGAACAGAGAAAGTTCTAAGTTCCCTGAAACTGAACTATGTTCTCACAAACCATCACGTGATGGACTGTGGCTCAGATGGTAAAGAATCTGCCTGTAGTGCAAGAGACTGAGGTTTGATCCCTGGTCAGGAAGACCCCCTGGAGAAGGAAATGGCAACCCACTCCAGTATTCTTGCCTGGAGAATGCCATGGACAGAGGAGCCTCATGGGCCACTGCCCATGGGTTTGCAAAGAGTCAAACAAGACTGAGTGACTAACATACACACAGAGGAAAGTCAGGATGGTGGGAAACTTAAGGGCTGACATTGCCTCCTGATTGTCATGTAGGAAATAGAGGTTCTGATCAAAACCCTGGTTTCTAACATACAATCATACTGTGAAGATTTACAGAATGCATAAGAATGTACCTAACACTTAAAAGTTACTCAAAAGGATTTATTCTCTCCATTTGTCTCCATTCTATCTCCTCTTGACCCATCGTCATCTCCTTAGCACTTTCCATTTATGAGCCATAATTGTTACCTAGGAACTGTTGACATCTGAGATATTCTTTGTATTTAAAATATGATAGGCATTCAGAAATGTTATAAAATAATACATTAGTAAAACCAATTTTGATCAAAAAGAAGGCTTTTGCTGATTTATTCTGCAGTCACACAAATTAAAATATATTTTCACTTCTTCATCCATCGTCTTCACAGCAGGGAGTATAATCAAAGTGTTCTAATATGTAATTTTGGTGCCACGGTTCCTTCATGCTGCACAGGCAGATCATGAATCCACAGAACTTCTCTGAACGTTGATATTCGCTCTGGCAACTCCACATCACAAACACTATGGAAAATGAGATCTAAACTGACATTCCCACGTGGTTGTCTATCTCCAGGTGTCTTCCACGCACTTTCTTTCAGCAACAGAAAAATCACAAAACATTCATCATAAGAAGTCCATAGCATGCGTGGTTTATTCCCAATGCATTGAACTGTGAGGAGCTCTGACATTAAAACCAGTAATTGCTCATATTCAGATAGAATACATGAAAATCATACTGTGTTACAGTGCATACAAGGATGCCTTGCGGTCCTGCTCACATCTCTTAGTGGAAATGAAAGGATTATGTCACCCCTTCTTAGAATGGTCTCTGAATCTACACAGCCCTTTGGCTTTTTCAGGGAGGCTTTAAATTCTTAAACCAGAGTCGAGTCACTCTCAGATACCTACATCAGTGTTTCACCACACTGCTGGAAATTTCTGATACTGGCATCATTTCTTAGGGGCCTTTAAAAATCTTTATTATTTTAACTTGTTTTAGGTATTGTAAAGTTATTGGGAACTACAACCTATCGGGTCATAGGATTCTTTTGTCTGATGAAGCCTGTATCACTTTCTTCCACAGAGAAAGCATGGTTCTGTAGAAATGGAGTGCAAAAGTCATGTAATTATATTTCAGAGGGAGAAGAGGAAAGCAAAAAGTTAGATTGTCTCTGAACAACCCTTTCAAGATGGAGAGAACACAGCAGGACAGACAGAGCAGAAGGCAAGCGGCTCTACAAAGCTGAGAGAGAGACTAGACTTTGCCTACTTCAAATTTTGCCCGGGCCTGAATACCTCTGATACCCTACAGACATTTGATAAGCACCAACTTCCTGCTGGGAGCAAAACTCTTTCTGCATTTTGTTTAAACTACTTCAGCTTCCATGAAGGCAAATGTTGACCTAAGCAAACACTGACACATTCTACCTTCATGCTGGAAAAACCATCATATAGATACCAACTGCTCATCAAGAACTTGGAAGATTTTTTTTTTTATCATTTTCAAAAATATTCTGCCTGCAGCAGAACAATAAGATAGACACTCGTTATATGAAATTAATGTCTGCGTGAAGAGACTGAAGTCTTTTTGCCTGATATCTTTACCATGTCCCTGCTGGTACCAACTGCCTACTCAGGCCCACCATCCTGGAGTCCATACTTAGTCTTTCACAGACAACGTCCAAGTCCACCTCAAGTTCAAATGCTCTTTTCCTCAAATTTTTTTTTCTTTGCTTTATTTTTATTCATGCATTCAACAAATATTTGAAGAGTGCCCACAATGTGCCTAACTGATGCAGAACACTGGGATATGGCTCTGAGCAAAACAGACCAAAGTTCTAGCTTATACTCTAATAGGCACAAAAGGACAAACAAGTACAATATGGTAATTTGATGGTAAAGGAGATAGGTGTGCAAGGGTAAGGATGGATGTGTAGCAGGCATGGGCAAAGGGGTTAGAATTGGAGGAAAGGGCTTCCCTGGTGACTTAGTGGTTAGGAATCCTCCTGCCAATGCAGGAGACATGGGTTCAATCCCTGGTCCTGGAAGGTCCCACATGCCGTGGAGCAACTAAGTTGTGTGCCACAACTGCTGAGCCTGTGCTCTAGAGTCCATGAGCCGCGACTACTGAAGCCCACATGCTGCAGTTACTGAAGCTCGAACATCCTAGAGTCTGTGCTCCACAACAAGAGAAGCCACCACAACGAGAAACCCTCACACCTCAACTAGAGTGTCAGAGTTGCCCCTGCTCACCACAACCAGAGAAAAGACCACGTGCAGGAACAAAAACCCATCACAGCCAAAAATTAATTAATTAATTAGTTTAAAAAAAAAGAATTGGAGGAAGGAAGGATGATGTGGGGGCCTCAGCTCCCATAGTGACTGATGTCAACAGGGATGGGAGATTTATCAGGGCGGTCATACTCTCAAAGCAAATGCTGGCTTAGGTCTAGGGGGAAGGGATATTATCCAAGCTCTAGAAGCGGACTGTTTTTGGAACACCTTCTTTATTCTTGTAAATGATGACACAGACAGTAGAGGGCCTCGGAAAGTGACCTTCTCATCTAGAGCCGGGGAACTCAAGGGCTCCCTCCTGCCTCCTTTGTTCACTGACAGATTCTTTGCTAAATCCCTGGTGGAGTTGAATCCAGATCCCTGTCCTCCAGATAGACTGAAATAGAACATTTCTTCTTTGAAATCCCTGGAGAAATTACTAAAAATATACATGCAAGTAAGAAGGCTTGGACGTCTTTTTAAAAATTTTAACATTTGATGGCTTTTGTCCTCCCAAAGAAATTAAATACTATCCATAACTAAATTTACTCTTCTTTTTCTTTCATTTCCAAGTGGGAAAGAAAAAAAAGAAATCAATTATTCCTGTTTCTGGCATACTGTGATTAAACTGTGTGTTTCTAACTGCGAGCTGTATCTACTCAAATTGAGAAAAAAAAAATGTGTTAAGTTTTCAAAACATAACCAGCACCACAAAATTATACCTAAGTCCCAGAGTGCAGTGGCAGGAATTAGCTGACTGAGTACATCAACAAAGGATAAGTGTTCTTTATAATGGGATTACTGGGCGCCTCACACATCAGCTGGGACTTTTCTACATGGCTGCTTCTGTGGGCCCTGGGGAGGGAGTATTTGGAGAGAGCTCAGGTTTGGGCATCGACGAACTGATTTTCTGGCTATAAATAAGAAATACATCCTGAACAGAGGAAGGAAAGCGGCTGAGCACAGAGGACAAAGCGAGAGGAGTGAACATGGTGCATTTTCTCCAAGTGTGATTACAGCAGTTTGTATGTGGAGAGTGGTGCCGTGTCTCTTTGTATAGGTTGCAAGTTGCATGTGGGAACTGAAGTGAAGCCCTCACTTTTCTGTTCACCAAACCATGTACCCCAATGAGGGGTCCCACTCCATATCCACCAAGGGATGTGCTTTTGTCTAGACATCATGTAGGCTATTGGAAGAGCTCTGTGTGTATGTGATGTGTGTCTTACAACACTTTCCACCCTCCCCTATATATCCAAACTTCCTTTCTCTTGAGTATTTCCATATAGCCCGGAAACACTCTGCAAAATATGTATGCATTTGAAATTTAGCACTCTGCTTATTCATTCCTCAAGCCCACTTCAGTCTTTAATTCCTCTTCATTCACCATCTCCAGCACCTGCCCCCTCTTCCCACCCTACAATCTATATCCAGCCGCTCTGCTGAAATCTCACCTTCAATCTCACCACTCTTTCCCTTGGTATCAAATTTACCCATCTTTTCAATGATCCTTTTCTCCTCTAACATCCCACTGCTGATTAATATCTCTTCATGCTAAATCTTTCCTCCCTGGCACTGTTCATCCTATTTCTTTCATTCCTTGGAATCACTTTTTCCCTGACCTCACCTCGGGTCTAGCTCCCTGTCTCAGGCCCCTGGAGTTCTCTATTAAGCCTTTGTCTCCACTCTCTGTCTTCTAGGAAAATATATTTACTTCTGTCATTTCCATTATTAGACTTCCAAATAGCTTCCAAATAGCTATGGAATGTTTTGACTTCTCTCTTGAGCTCTAATCCCAAATATTGAATTGTGTACTGGATCACCTGGCAAAACCAAACTGATGCAGCTTGCAGCTGGGCCTGGCAAAGGCACTTTTCTCCAACTGGAATAAGACCCAGAGCAGCCACAGCTTCACTCTTTTCTGAAGACTCTACAGAAAAGGAAATTGTGACAGAGGGAGATAGAAAAGAAAAGCTGGGGCAAGAAAGGGAGAGAGAATGATCCTTAGACAGGCATTGGCTCCCATTCAGTGCTCAAAGCTTGGATTCCTGCCAACAGTTCAAAGTTGATCTAGAACATGTGAATTTGTCATTCTCCCTGCCATCCTTTAGTTCTTCTCTCTGGATACCGTGTTTATGTCAGTTCATCTTTTGATTCACCTGGGTTCCAAACATCTACACAGCTAGTTCCTTTCCAGTTTTACCTAACCTGTATGTTTTCCATTATATCTTCTTCCATCCTTAGACTTCACCTTGGTTTCAGTTCCTGCTGCAACTGGCCTGGACTGTTACAGTAGGGCTGCATAACCATTACCCCCTACTCTAAAGATTCTACTTCTGTATGCCATTATCAGAGGTCTAGTCTTACTCCAAACAGTTCCTGTTTATATGCACATATTTTAATAAATACACAAGTTCTGAGAGGTCTCGAGACAAATAATTAAAACTATAAGGGTTGAAAATAATATAAGGCTAAAAAATCTGGCAGGCAATTTCCTAAAGTAAGGTCAAGCCCTGTTTCTGGGTGCCAGCACCCAAAGGGTAAGTATTATAAATATTCTTTCTATTGAATAGTGTACTTCTCCTAGCTATAAACAAGGGCCATTTATTACTATAGTATATATATATATATATATATATATATATATATATTTAAATGTTGTAAAGATTCTTTGGTGATCCAGGAGAGAAAATCTGGGAAAAGACCTACCAGCAAATGAAAGATTTTGTTTGTTGGGAAATGGAAATATGTACCAACTAAAGAAAGTCTAAGTAAACCAGGAAAGGATGTTATTCTGCAGAATAAACTAGAGTCTAAAGTCTTAATGTGAGAAAAGGGAATAGGGAGGGTGTGGGGGTGTGTGTGTGGGTGTGTCCCCAGCTAAATAGAACAGCTCCAATTCCTCAAAATGACCAACTTTGAGTAAGAAGAAACCAAACTCAGAGTACTAAGCAGGAATTCCAGAACATAAGAAATCAATGTTAAGACTGTTCTTCCCAATTAACAATGCTAAACTCTGTAAACATACTTTTCACTGTTGAACTTGGCCAATATATGGTGCCTAATCACCATATATTGAACTGTTCTTTCAAAGAGGAGGGACATCAAGGTCAGTCCTACAAACTTCTGCGACTCCCTTCACATTCTTGGAGAATGATGCCAATCACAACAGCACCATTTACATAGAATATAGTATGACTCTCCCCCTGGAGTTGTGTAAAAAATCTGTTAATGAGGAGTCAATATCATGGGCCACTTCCTAATTCCCACATCCCCTACCCTGCAAAAGAACCAGGAAATGCCCCTAAATAAGCATTTGTAAAAATAGAAGCCCCCTGCTAGTGAGAGAGAAGCAAGACAGCAATCTGCGATTTTGCTTGTATTTTTCCCATGAGAAGTTTCAACAGTATTGGTGATCTAACATTGTATGTCCTTCTCCCAACATCCCACCTCCTTAGTCTCCTGGCTCACAGTCTGTCCGCCACCTCCCACCTCCACCCCACCCTGCCACATTATACCATCAATCATCTCCTTGAAGGCAATCTGTTTTATTTACCTTTGATCTGGCACTTGTATAATACTGTGTAAGTGAATCAATAAATTAATGTGATGGTTCTCAAAACATGAGGTTAAAATATCAAAATATGGTATTAATTGGACATAAATTATACTTGTCTAAAAGTATTGCTATCCCAAATATAAATTTCAGAATTAAGTAGGAGAATACATACACCTAGTGACACGTACTTTTCTCTATCCAATTATACCCAGCTGACCCCTGTCTACACTTTAACTCAAGTCTTCCCAATTTCCTTCTTGCCTTTTAAAGACTCACATCTTTAAACATCTTTCAATGCCTCCAACACTCCACAAGCTCACTGGTCTTTGTGACTCTACAGGCCATGGAAACATTTGCCCCTTTTACCTTCGTAACACCCAGGTCTCAACTTGGAGATGATGTCCTAAGGGAGGCCATTTTTGGCACCTTGTTTATTACATCCCTTATTTGTTACAGCCCTAGACAACTTCATTCCTTCCTATGTAAACATGCTATTAACATATTTGGCATCAGTTAAGCTATTTTGCTATACAATCACACACAGTACATTATGTAGTAGATAAGTTTCCAAAAACGTCTAAAAAGAAAATTACCTTTTCCAAGTGAAGAGCATTGTCATCTCAAGGATTAAGTTTTCTTCATTTTTATTGTGCCTCTGTTGGCAGTACCTCTTCACACTTTGTTTCTCTGCTCTAGAATCTTTCTCTCGGTTTATTAGTTATGCACAAACTAGACTTAAAAGTATTGGAGGACTAGTTATTTAAATAAATATTTCAGTGAATCCTTTTGTGTTAATGAATGACATATTATTTAACTTTTGTGTAATGATTCTTTGCTAAACAACCCCCACACACCTGGGATGTGATATGCCCTTTCACTAAGAATGTATCAACGTTTCATTTTTGCAGTGATGACATTCAGATTCAGTTTTCCCTTTTTAAAGTTTTTTTTCTTCACTCTAACATTGCCAGTATTGGAGTTGCCACTAACAGATTTTTCAGGAGTCAGGATGAAACGATGTGTGAGAGGAAAAAAAAATTATGTGATAGGAAAGTTTGACAAAGTGTTTTAACTAAGCAGAGGCTGAAATTAGAAGGTGGTTATATGAGACAGAGCTAAGAAGACATGACATAAAATATGCAGTGATATACAGAAACCCTGTTGAAATAAGAGATCATCACAATGAAAGGTATAGCAGTTTTTCTATGAAAAATAAAATAAGAATTAAAATATCAGAAACTTTTCTAACTCAAACCAGAATAATAATAATGCATTAATGTCTAGAACAAGAGAAAGATGAATGGGGCCTTAGCCCCAGTGTGAACTCTGTGCTTCCCTGGTGGCTCTAGTGAAAAATCCACCTGCCAATGCCGGAGACACGGGTGCGATCCCTGGACCAAATCCCACATGCCACAGAGCAACTAAGCCCACAAGCTTCTGATGCCCACAAGCCTAGAGCCTGCGCTCCACAACTAAAGAAGCCAGTGCAATGAGAAGCCTGCACACTGCAAGCAGAGAGTAGCCCGAGCAGCAATGCAGACCCAGCACAGCCAAAAATAAACAAACAAAGCAAGGTGGACTGCTGAAGCAACATTTGCATTTTTATACCTATTTCTAAAATCCTATGATCAAAACCATTTTATTCCCTATGTTAGGGAAGTTTGATTCATTCACCTTTAAACTCTACCAGCTCCTGAGAGAAACAAACAAAATAAGTCCTAATACATCTCATATCTTTGCAGCCACAAACATGAAGAGAATATTTCCATGACACGTGATGAAAAAAATAGGTGACTTCTATTTGGAGGAAAAAAGAGCAAGTCATCTCAAAATACAGGTGAAGGCAGAAGTCATTTTTGAGGACTGTATACAAAGAAGGCAGGGACAGAGAAGAAACCATTAAAAGGCAACATCTTGTCTCCTACTAGGTACTGATTTATTATCAGTGCAAAGGAAGAAGTGCTGGTTGGCTTCCTAGCACCACTTACTGCAACTCCCCAGGAGATCCTGCATCTGCCACCCAGGAGCTGACTTGGTCTGCCCTTGTTTTATTTATAAGATCCAATGAGATTGTAGTCAAATTGATATGACTGCAGGGTTCCTAAGTCCCTTGGCACACAAACACTTGGATCTTTTTCATCAAAAACATGATCAGCTCAACTTCTGGTGGTTTTGCTTTTTCCATGTCCGTGACCTGGAGGGCAGAGTCAGCCAAGGTGATGTGATTCTCCTAATGCTGGTGTGATTTAGTTTGAATTTATAAGATGACAAGAAACCCAAGATAGATCTCACAAGAGCCTGTTACTTTGTCTCTAGGATTGATGTGTGTGTTAGCCGCTTAGTTGTGTCGGACTCTTTGCTACACCATGGACTGTAGCCGGCCAGGCTCCTCTGTCCATGGAGTTCTCCAGGCAAGAATACTGGAATGGGGAGCCATACCCTTCTCCAGGAGATCTTCCTGACCCAGGGATCAAACCTGGGTCTCCTGCATTGCTGGCAGATTCTTTACCATCTGAGCCACCAGGGAAACCCCTAGGATGACATATCCAGTTACAAATTCGAAAGTTAGCTGGCTTATATTTTGCTTGGTCCTCAACCAACCAATATGACTAATCATTGTCACTAAAATGAATTATTTCTCCAAGGTCTCACTATGCTGCTTGTCTAAATCATGAGATTTAGAAAGCCCAAGAGTAGCTGTCTGGTTGATGTCTGGTTGATGGGCAGTGCCTTCATCATGCACTGAGATACTTAGTGATCTCTAGTTTCAAATCAGTGCTGACTTAAGCCTGGGAAAAAGCTGATCAGACAGTTTTAAAGGTCAGAGCAGAAGAAAAACTAGCACCCACAGAAAGAGTCAATATCAACTAAATAAGAATGATTCCAGTAATGCTACATTTATGGATTCTTAGAATCAACAAATGACAGGTAAGTGTTATTCCTGTTGGGGCTGTTTCACTGCATTGTCACAGAGATTCTGACTTACTAGCTGAGGGGGATGTGAATCTACTACTTGGCCAGGGGAAAATGTTAAATTATAAATGGGAGCCTAACTCTAATACACATGGATGCTTCTCAAATGACCCTATACGTGGAAAGGCTTTCTCCCCTTTCTTTATCTGCAAGGAGATAGCCCTGCATGGAGCCACCCATTGCTTTCTGAGTGGGCTTCTAGCCTGATCACAGGGATGTATAAACAACTTGTGCATCAGCTCTGAAGTCTCTTTCTCAGTTCAGTTCAGTCACTCAGTCATGTCCAACTCTTTGCACCACACCAGGCTTCCCTGTCCATCACCAGCTCCCAGACCTTGCTCAAGCTCATGTCCATTGAGTCGGTGATGCCACCCAACCATCTCATCCTCTGTCATTCCCTTCTCCTCCTGCCTTCAACCTTTCCCAGCATCAGGGTCTTTTCAAATGAGTCAGTTCTTTGCATCAGGTGGCCAAAGGATTAGAGCTTCAGCTTCGGCATCAATCCTTCCAATGAATATTCGGGACTGATTTCCTTAGGGTTGACTGGTTAGATATCCTTACAGTCCAAGGGACTCTCAAATGTCTTCTACAACACTACAGTTCAAAAGCATCAACTCTTTGGTGCTCAGCTTTCTTTATACTCCAACTCTCACATCCATACATGACTACTGGAAAAACCATAGCTGTGACTAGAAGGACTTTGTTGGCAAAGTAATGTCTCTGCTTTTGAATATGCTGTCGAGGTTGGTCAAAGCTTTTCTTCCAAGGAGCAAGCATCTTTTAATTTCATGACTGCAGTTGACATCTGCAGTGATTTTGGAGCCCAAGAAAATAAAGTCTCTCACTGTTTCCATTGTTTCCCAATCTATTTGTCATGAAGTGATGGAACCAGATGCCATGATCTTAGTTTTCTGAATGTTGAGCTTTAAGCCAACTTTTCGACTCTCCTCTTTCACTTTTATCAAGGGGCTATTTAGTTATTTCTAGCTTTCTGCCACAAAGGTGGTGTCATCTGCATATCTGAGGTTATTGATATTTCTCCCAGCAATCTTGACTCCAGCTTGTGATTCATCCATCCCAGCAATTCGCATGATGTACTCTGCATCTAAGTTAAGCAGGGTGAGAATATACAGCCTTGACATACTCCTTTCCCAATTTGGAACTAGTCTGTTGTTCCATGTCCGTTTCTAACTGTTGCTTCTTTACCTGCATACAGATTTCTCAGGAGGCAGGTCAGGTGGTCTGATATTCCCATCTCTTGAAGAATTTCCCACAGTTCGCTGTGATCCACACAATCAAAGGCTTTGGCGTTGCCAATAAAGCAGATGTTTTTCTGGAAGTTTCTTGCTTTTTCTATGATCCAACGGATGTTGGCAATTTGACCTCTGGTTCCTCTGCCTTTTTTAAAGTCCAGCTTGAACATCTGGAAGTTCATGGTTCATGTACTGTTGAAGCCTGGCTTGGAGAATTTTGAGCATTACTTTACTAGCGTGTGAGATGAGTGCAATCATGTGGTAGTTTGAGCATTCTTTGGCACTGCCTTTCTTTGGGATTGGGATGAAAACTGACCTTTTCCAGTCCTGTGGCCACTGCTGAGTTTTCCAGATTTGCTGGCATGTTGAGTTCAGCTAGGGCAGTATAGAACCCTCCTGAGATTTCGCTGGTGGTACAGCGGATGGGAATCCACCTGCCAGCGCAGGTTTCAGTGTCTGGTCTGGGAAGATTCCACACCCTAAAGAGTAATGAAAGCCCATGGGCCTAGCACTGCTGAGCAGCGTGCTGCATCTCCTGAAACCAGCACACCCTAGAGTCTGTGCTCTGTAACAAGAGAAGCCACTGCAATGAGTAACCCGACCACGACAGTGAAGAGTAGCCTGTACTCACTGCAACTAGAGAAAACCCATGTGCAACAAGGAAGACTCAGTGCAGCCAAAAATAAATGAATTAAAACCAAAACAATCCTAGAGTCAGCTCTTCAGAAGTCATATAAATAAGGGATTCTTTGATCAAACTTAATGCAAACCAGATTCAAAGGATCAAGAGGAAATATACAAAGTTCGTTAATCTGTTTCAGATCCAACAAACATCTATGGTGGTGGTCAGGAATATGCCTGCTATTTTTCACAACAAGCCTGTCGGGTAGCTTTTATTATCTCCAGGTGAGAAAAGTTTATCTCATCCACTAGTTAAGGAAGAAGGCACAGAGCTAAGATGCCAACCCAGTGCTGTCTGCCTCCGAAGATTTATCTTTCCATTAAGAGCTGTTGTTTCTCTGTTAAAGGCAAATTTAAAAGAAGACTGGCAGAATAATGCTAGCAGTGTTAATGGAAACATTAATTACAGTTACTGCTGCCATTGCTCAAACTCATTCTCCACCCTACCTCTGTGATGATGGTGCTGGTTTGTTTTTTTTTTTTAATTTTCTAATCACCATATATAAAAAAATCAAGGCTCACAAAGAGGAAATGATATACATGAACAAATCACTGACAATGTTGTCATTCTGTTTCCATCACTAAATCTCTTTCAACCTCAATATTCTAATTGGTAAAAAGAATAAATGATCTCCCCTCCTCCTACATCAGTGGTCAGGGAAGGAGCCAAGAAAGAAATTCAGCATCCTTGTTTCTCTGTCTAAATGTTTTATCAACAAAACCGTATCTACATGCTTGAATTCAAGCTAGGACGGAAAAAAAACAAAAAAAAACAAAAAAAAACTCAAAAAGAGCTGGAAGGGTGTGGAAAAAGCAGCTCATTTTTTCCTTCCTCAAGAAAAAGGAACAATGGCATTGATTCATTTGGAGGTAAAACTGGAAAATTCAAGAACTATGGCATTGACAGTTGAACCCTGTTTCCCACTGTGCCTGGTCTGCCGCTGGCAACTTAGGGCAGAAACTGCCCCATAAAACATGATCCTGAATTCAGGGCAGGGGTGCAGAGCTATGAAAGACCACCCCTCCACACACACACAAACACACACCCCTAAATCTTCAGTTGCATTCTTTATTTCTGATTCATGGAAAGGAATCATCTGGGTATGCTGATTACCTTGGGATTTGCAGAGTATTCTGCCAGAAGCACTATAAGCTTATTTCCAATTTACCCTCCTGGACAAATCAGGACATTTCTCGTTCATTCGCCCTATTCTAGAGGATCTGAGCACCTTTGTGTCCAGAGCAAAATCATACTAGCAAGTTTCCATCTGTGGGTATAACTAAGCAGTGGGTATAGCAATCTGGAATTTAAGAACCACAATATCAAGACTCACACTGGGTGGACAGTATATGATGTTTTTTTCAAACTTCCAATTTGCTCACCTAAAAATGGGAATTTTAATATTATTTTCATAAACCATGGGAAGAATCTAATGAAACTATAGATAGGTCTCCAACATGAAATGAATGCCTGTTAACCTTCCTGACATAATCTATACACTCGCATGTATCCTTGAGGACTCAATACCCATTACAGATACCTACACCCTATTTATCCTTCAGATCTCAACTCAGATATCTTTTCCCCAGAGCAGCATTCCTTCTCACAGGAACACTTTACTGTGCTTTGTGGTCTGCTGGCCAAGTCCTAGAGCAAGAAAGGCAAGCTTCCTCCTCCATAATCACATGTGGGCACCCAGCATCATGACATCACACACACACACACACACACACACACACACGTGTGAAAGTGAAAATGTTAGTTGCTCAGTGGTGTCTGACCCTTTGCAACCCCATGGACTGTAGCCCACCAGGCTCCTCTATCCTTGGGATTCTCCAGGCAAAAATACTAGAGTGGGTTGCCATGACCTTCTCCAGGGGATCTTCCTGGCTCAGGGATCAAACTCAGATCTACTGCATTATAGGCAGATTCTTTATGGTTTGAGCCACCAGGCAGCTAAATGCAATCCTGATTTAATTCTTCAAAGTTTAATTTCTACTCTATCCTACACACACACACACACACACACATACACACACAATGTAAATCTTGATGACTGCTGACTTGGGGTCTGGGGTGCATGTCGGATGAAAGTGGCTGGCATCCATGGAGTGTATGTGTGTGGGTTTGGGAATATTCCAGCCCTGCACTGATGCCCACTGGAGAATTAGAAAGGTAACCTGGATCCCAGGTGGCCCCCAGAGTGCTTCTGTTTGTATAATAATTCTTTTTGTTGTTTACTCACTGTTATGTCCAACTCTTCTGAGACCCCATGGCCTATAGCCCACCAGGCTCCTCTGTCCATGGGATTTCCCGGGCAAGAATACTAGCGTGGGTTGCCATGCCTTCCTCCAGGGGATCTTCCCAACCCAAGAATCGAACCCCCATCTCTTATGTTTTCTGCATTCGCAGTTGTCTTCTTTACTATTAGTGCTGCCCGAGAAACCCACTGTCTGAACCCCACTGTGTGCCGTACTGTGCTCAGTCCCTTCAGTCGTGTCCGACTCTTTGTGACCCTATGGACTGTGGCCCGCCAGGCTCCTCTGTCCATGAGATTCTCCAGGCAAGAACACTGGAGTGGGTTGCTGTGCCCCGAGCCCCGCTATAACCATATACTCCTCCCTCTGCCACACCACCCTGGCCGTAGAGCAACTCCTCCTGTGCCTTAAACATACTAAGCTTGCTCCCCTGTTGTCTCTTCTGGAATACTGCCCCCTTCTGACTGTGTATAGCTAGCTGCTTATTATTTAGGTCTCAGATTGAAAACAAACAAACCATAAAAAACACCTCCCATCCTATCTAAAACAGCCTCCACCTCAAACCATTATCACGTTATCATATTTTCTTTTCTTTATATCAATTATCTCAGTCCAGGCTGCTATAACAAAATACCAGACTTTAAGCAGCCTATTAAAAACAAACATTTAATTCTTACAGTGCTGGAGGCTGAGAAGTCCAGCATCCCTGTGCCAGCAGATTCCATATCTGATGAGACCTGCTTGCTCATTGACAGCTGTATGGTCACTGTAATCTCACATGGCAGGAGAGGGCAGGGAGGCTCTCTAGGATTCCCTTAGCAGGAGACATAAGAGACATGTGGTCTACCCCTGAGTCGGGAAAATCCCCTGGATGGAGGGCCCAGGAGCCCACTCCAGTATTCTTGCCTAGGAAATCCCATGGACAGAGGAACCTGGTGGACTACAGTTCATGGGGTCGCAAAGAGTTGGACTGAAGCGACTTACGCACAGGAGCACTGATCCTATTCATGAGGGCTCCACCCACATTACCAAACACCTCCCAAAGGCCCCGCCTCCTAATACCATCACACCAGGCATTACATTGTCATTTAGTCACTAAGTTGTGTCCAACTCTTTGAGACCCCATGGACTGCAGCACCCCAGGCTTCCCTGTCCTTCAATATTTCCCGAAGTTTGCTCAAATTCATGTCCACTGAGTCAGAGATGCTATTAAATTACATTATATATAGCAAAATATACAGCATTATATTTTGCATATGAATGCTGAAGGGAGCAAATAATCAGTCCATAGCAGCAATTATCACTAACTGAATTTATCTTGCCTTTTTATTATTTATTTCCTATACCCTTAGGAAAACATAAGCTTCATAAGACAGAGTTGGTCCGCAATAAATATTTAATAAATAAACAAGTGCTTGGCTCCACTAACTCTGCTGTACACACATCTTGTGGACTTAGATAAACAGTGTGCCAGCAACCAGGACTGAGCCACAGAGATATTCACCTACATCTTCTTCCTAAGGTTTCTCTGTCTTTTTCTTTTCTTTATATTTTTGGGAGGAGGAAGCAGGCAGGTGTTCAATCCTTTTCATTCATTCATTTATTTGTTTGGCTGTGCTGGGTCTCCATTGCTGTGAGCAGGCTTTCTCTAGTTGCTGTGCGTGGATTTCTCATTGCAGTGGCTTCTCTTGTTGAGGAGCGTGAACTCTAGGGCAAGCGGGCTTCATTAGTTGCGGCGCACAAGCTTAGCTGCTCTGTGGCTTATGGGATCTTCCCCAACCAGGGATCAAACCCATGTCCCCTGCATTGGCAGGTGGATTCTTAACCACTGCATCACCAGGGACGTTAGTTTTTCATTTCTTTAACCAGCAATAAAAGGCTAGAACTCAAGTCTTGGGTTCCTGTCGGCACTCCCTTGTGTTACAGCCTTGAAGCCATTTGTTGTTGTTACTTTAAATAACATTTGAAGATTCAGAGCACTGAGATAGTTTTCCCTTTCCTTGTGCAAAGGCATAGAGAAATTCACTCTATCTGTCCCTTTCCTGGAAAAAGCCTTTCCATAGCCTACTTCAAGCGCGAGTTACTTACCTGCCAGTTCCTTAATTCTTAACCCATCTACAGATTTAACTTCATGCCTCTTTTCCATGCAGAAAAGACTATGTCTTACTCATCTTTCTATACCCACACACACCATAAGAATGAGCAAATAGTAAGTATTCCACAATATTTTTTAAAACAACTAAACATAGTTCAAAAAATTATTAAGCTAAAGTGCTAGTCTCTCAGTCATGTCTGACTATGTGCAACTCCATGGACTATATAGCCCACTGGGCCCCTCTGTCCATGGAATTCTCCAGGCAAGAAAACTGAAGTGGGTAGCCATTCCCTTCTCCAGGGGATCTCACCAATCCAGATCCAAATCTGCGTCTCCCACACTGCAGGCATATTCTTTGCTGTCTGAGCCACCAGGCAAGCCCCTATTAAGCTAAAAGAGAGAGACTAAAAGGGAAAAACAAGTCCCTCTGCATAGGGGGAAAATAACTCTCTTGGATGGAATGAAATTTACTGAATCAAAATATATATAACCAGTTAGACAGAAAAAGCCTTCCACAAGATCAAAATTACCTCCCAAAGGATATAATGAATGTTTCCATCTTGGAGTCACTTCAAACTATACTGAGTAATCTAAAACACGAATTATGAAGTCCTGTAGAAATAAAACTCTGGGTTCCAAAGAAAGATGCTGGGCTTCTGATTCAAATCCAAGATGGGCCAGTATTCACTGCGTGTTAATCTCCTCAGACCTCAGATTCCACATCTGATAGCACTTACCTGTCTCCCAGGGCTGTCAGGAAATGGATGAGCTTGTGTCTGCAAAGCGCATGAAGACCTTTACATAAAAGGTGATCCAGAAGGCAAGAAATTCATCTTGGCATTTGTTTCCATTGGAAAATTCCTTCAATTATTATAGGAAAAAAATTCCACATATGACTCACCAGGTTTTGACCCTTTGTAAATTTTAAAATCAAAAGATCTTTTAGCTTTACAATGTAAATCTAATTATAGATAAAGGTTATAGGAAATTCTGCAGCACTGTATAAGACCAAGGGCTCTGGTAATGGCCAGCCTGAAACACCAGCATATATTATCTCTAATGGCTGTGAATATTCATTGGAAGGACTGATGCTGGAGCTGAAGCTCCAATACTTTGACCACCTGATGTGAAGAGCTGACTCATTGGAAAAAAAAACCTGATGCTGGGAAAGACTGAGGGTAGGTAGAGAAGGGGGCTGCAGAGCATGACATGGTTAGATGGCACCACCAACTCAATGGACATGAATTTGAGCAAACTCTGGGAGATGGTGGAGGACAGGGAGGCCTGGCATACTGCAGTCCATGGGGTCAAAAAAATCAGACATGACCGAGTGACTGAACAACAACAATGGCTGAAGGGGGGGTCACCTCTTTATTCTTCGCTGTGGTTTTCAAGCAAAGGACCAGTGCTTACATTAGAACATAAGTATAACCAACCCTCCTACAGATCCATGACGGACACTGCAAGGAAAACTCCAAAGTGGATGCCCATGTGGACAGAGTGGATAAACTCTGTCATTTATGTTCTCCACTCTATATGACTGACGGAAACCAATCTTATCTCTAAAAGATGATTGTTATGAGAAAGTTTTTTCAAGTCTTTTTAGACTTCACATCAGGAAAAAAAAATGCTGTCATTCTGTCCTTTCCTTCTGAGTCTAATTATCTGAAAAGAACAAGGTCATAAATCATTGAAGCATATGTACAGAGGAGAATATAGTTTTGTTACATTTCAAGATAAGATTTTTTCTTTAGTTTCCCTTCTGTTGTATTATATAAAAGAAGATACAAAAAATTGTTTTTGAGTATTTTTTAAAACTATGTTTTTCTACAAAAAACTATGCTTGCATCAAATTTATACTAATGATAAATGGCAGTGGGTTGATAATCTGAAAATTCAGAATGAAGGCATGGAATCAAAATATTTGAATTCTTTCTCTGTGACTCCTATCCCACTAAAACATATGATTTTTATCAAGTTATAACATCCCTTAGTTTCCTCATCCATTTTCAAGGAGAATGTATTTGATCTAATGTATTTGATCATTTGTGGTGTTAGTTGCTGATGGACAGGGAGGCCCAGCGTGCTGTGATTCATGGGGTTGCAAAGAGTCAGACATGACTGAGCGACTGAACTGAACTGAATGGAACTGAAAGATTAAATAAAATAACTTATCAGAAAGCATTAGTAAAGGGCAATTTATAATATTTTTAAACAAAACACACAGACAGCATTAATACTCCTGACATCTAGATCACTTCGTTCAATAATTATTCTTGTCATAATATATCAATCAGAAAAACTGTATCCAATTTCTGCCCTTTTGAAAGAAAGGAACATTTTAATTACAGTCACTGTGATCCTATCTTACTTTTTGTGTTGTCCAATATTCAATTCTATCTTACTTTTATCCCCAAATTTGATATTATTGTTGTTTTATTCAGTCAGTATTGGTTTGCTGTGCTGTGCTTAGTTGTGTCCGACTCTTTGTGACCTCATGGACTGTAGCCCATGAGGCTCCTCTGTCCATGGGCATTCTCCAGGCAAGAATACTGGATTGGGTTGCCATGCCCTCCTCCAGAGGATCTTCCCAACCCAGGGATTGAACCCAGGTCTCCCACATTGCGGGCAATTTCTTTACTGTCTGAGCCACCAGGGAAGCCCGAGAATACTGGAGTGGGTACCCTATCCCTTCTCCAGGGGAACTTCCTGACCCAGAATCGAACCAGGGTCTCCTGCATGATAGGATTCTTCACCAGCTGAGCTACCCAGGAAGCCCCCAGTATTGGTTTAGGTTAACCTAAAGTTTACCAAATGATATGCTTGAGTTCCATTTTAGTCTCAGACCTCCCCTCAGAGATCTTTCTCTTCTGCCTCATAAACTGCCTCAGGAACAGTGATTCTCCCATTGAAACAGCATCAGAGAACCTGGAAACGTGGATATAACACAATTTACAACCCGCTCAAGAGTTTCTGGGGCTTTCCAGGTGGCGCTAGTGGTAAAGGGCCCACCTGGCTAAAGCAGGAGACAGAAGAGACATGGAATCAATCCCTGGGTAGGGAAGATCCCCTGGAGGAAGGCATGGCAACCCACTCTAGTATTCTTGCCTTGAGAATCCCAGAATGGACCGAGGAGCCTGGCAGGCTAGAGTCCATAGGGTCACACAGAGTTTGACACGACTGCAGCAGTGGCCACAGGACTGGAAAACATCAGTTTTCATTCCAATCCCAAAGAAAGGCAATGCTAAAGAATACTCAAACTACTGCATGATTGCACTCATCTCACACGCTAGTAAAGTAATGCTCAAAATTCTCCAAGCCAGGCTACAGCAATATGTGAACCATGAACTTCCAGATGGTCAAGCTGGTTTTTGAAAAGCCAGAGGAACCAGAGATCAAATTGTCAACATCCACTGGATCATGGAAAAAATAAGGGAGTTCCAGAAAAACATCTCTTTCTGCTTTATTGACTATGCCAAAGCCTTTGACTGTGAGGATCACAATAAACTGTGGAAAATTCTGAAAGAGATGGGAATATCAGACCACTTGACCTGCCACTTGAGAAACCTGTATGCAGGTCAGGAAGCAACAGTTAGAACTGGACATGGAACAATAGACTGGTTCCAAATAGGAAAAGGAGTGCGTCAAGGCTGTATATTGTCACCCTGCTTATTTAACTTAGATGCAGAGTACATCATGCAAATTGCTGGGATGGATGAAGCACAAGCTGGAATCAAGATTGCTGGGAGAAATATCAATAACCTCAGATATGCAGATGACACCACCTTTGTGGCAGAAAGCTAGAAAGAACTAAATAGCCCCTTGATGAAAGTGAAAGAGGAGAGCGAAAAAGTTGGCTTAAAGTTCAACATTGAGAAAACGAAGATCATGGCATCTGGTTCCGTCACTTCATGACAAGTAGATGGGGAAACAGTGGAAACAGTGTCAGACTTTATTTTGGGGGGCTCCAAAATCACTGCAGATGTTGATTGCAGCCATGAAATTAAAAGACGCTTACTCCTTGGAAGGAAAACTATGACCAACTTAGACAGCATATTCAAAAGCAGAGACATTACTTTGCCAACAAAGGTCCATCTAGTCAAGGCTTTGGTTTTTCCAGTGGTCATGTATGGATGTGAGAGTTGGACTGTGAAGAAAGCTGAGCACTGAAGAATTGACGCTTTTGAACTGTGGTGTTGGATAAGACTCTTGAGAATCCCATGGACTGCAAGGAGATCCAACCAGTCCATCCTAAAGGAGATCAGTCCTACGTGTTCATTAAAAGGACTGATGCTAAAGCTGAAACTCCAGTACTTTGACCACCTCATGCAAAGAGTTGACTCACTGGAAAAGACTCTGATGCTGGGAGGGATTGGGGGCAGGAGGAGAAGGGGACAACAGAGGATAAGATGGCTGAATGGCATCATTGACTCTATGGACATGAGTTTGAGTGAACTCTGGGAGTTGGTGATGGACAGGGAGGCCTGGTGTGCTGCAATTCATGGGGTCGCAAAGAGTCGGACACGACTGAGCGACTGAACTGAACTGAACTGAACTGAAGCGACTTAACACGCACACACGTTGAGCAGGGAACAGTGTCATTGTCACCCTGGAAGCTTATTGAGGTCTTTGCTAAATTGTCACTACCCCAAATATGCCAGATCTACTGTGACACTTTCTCTTCAGAGCACTAAATTAGGTTCCCTTATAACTTGCTAATGGAGAAGGCAATGGCAACCCACTCCAGTACTCTTGCTGGAAAATCCCATGGGTGGAGGAGCCTCGTAGGCTGCAGTCCATGGGGTCTTGAAGAGTCGGACACGACTGAGCGACTTCACTTTCAGTTTTCTCTTTCATGCATTGGAGGAGGAAATGGCAACCCACTCCAGTGTTCTTGCCTGGAGAATCCCAGGGACGGGGGAGCCTGGTAAGCTGCCGTCTATGGGGATGCACAGAGTTAGACACGACACAAACGACTTAGCAGCAGCAGCAGCAGTATAACTTGCTAATGGGAATCTTCCTCTTACCCTGTTGTAACATTCCTCAAACATGATATTATTTGTGCCATGTCCATCTTCCCTGTCATACTGTAAACTCAATGAGGGCAAAGACCGTGATTATTTTTGTTCAAAACTTAATATGCATGATGAATATTAAATATATATTTATTGAAAAAAATAAAAGCAAAATATAATAGGTCTCTACCCATATTTTATTTCCAAACTTTCCTCTGAGCATCAGACCTAAATGTAGTCTACTAGACATCACCACTCAGAAATCTTGATACAGCTCTAAGATAAAACTCTTATGGAGGAGTACAATTTTACTATGGGGTTAGCTTCTAAAGAAAACACAAAAGCCACAATCAAAAATAGGCAAGAGTGCCCTTAGAAATACTTAAAGCACAGTGATGATCAGAGACACTGTGTCTCAAGTAAAACCAACACAGCACCTAGGGCTTATTGTGGAACTTTTCAGAAAGCAGGTAAGATAAATAATATTTATTTATTGACTCTATGAAGTTGTACATTGGATGTAGTCAGGGAGCAGGGCAAACCAAAGAAAAATAATCATATTGCCAAAAAGGAAGCATTCCAAATTCCTCATGCCTTCTAATCATGCCTGTCTAGAAAACCTGTCATCAGCCCTAAAATGCTGATTTACATCCTAATTATGCATTCACTAAGCCCAACAACATGACCTGGATATTTTCTAGTTTTTCATTTGGACCTAAAGGACACAGTCCCCATTAAACAATTAGAAATGCAAACCACTATGGTGAAACTGCTTCCAGGCAAACAAATATACCCGGAAGCAAGCCATCAATTTTGGAGACTTGTGTTTAACTGTGAACGTTGTCTTCTATTACTGGAAACCACTTAAGGATCCTCTAAAGTGGTCACTTAAGAGGAAGGTAGTTCCTTTTACAGAGACAACTCTGTGATTCCTACCTTCTTAAGGTTCTCTTGAAAGACTGGCCAAGGCTTTAGTGTTTTACTGATTAGGACCGAGGTAGGGCAGGAGCTGTGGAAATACACTTTTGTCAGGAAGAGCACCTGGTATTCATTCAAAGTAACTATTCTAACCTGATTTTTTCTATCATGATTCATGAAATTCTTTCATTCAGTGGATTTATGAGCTGGCATAGCTCCAGGCCCTGGGTCTAGGGAGACAAAATAGAGTAAGTGGGAACAAGAGTATATCATTCTCTAATATAGAAGAAAGAAAATAAACTTATAGATGATAATAGCACAGCAGCAGCATGAAAGAAAGAATTTCTCATGCCTTTCCCTGGTTCTACATTCATCTTGAGGCATTTCTTCCATAAAATGTCTATTGTGAATCATAGCTGAGAGATTCATGAGGACCACTTTCAGGCCCACCATGGAAGGATGCTGTGGTTGTACACTGCACAAAAGTGTGACATCAAGGGAGATCATTCCCGTCATGGATGTATCTTGACATGGATGTAACTTGACATGGACAGATATGAAGGCTGAGTCCCAAGTGTATTCAGGCGTGTCTCCGGTCACTTCTTTCCTGTGTTTCTACTTGAGAAGTCCAGTTCCTTTCATCCGGTTAGATTCAAATCTATTATGGTTGTTTACCCTAGGGGTAGGTCACGAAGATCCACTGGAGAAGGGATAGGCTACCCACTCCGGTATTCTTGGGCTTCCCTTGTGGCTCAGGTGGTAAAGAATCTGCCTGCAATGTGGGAGGCCTGGGTTCAATCCCTGGGTTGGAAAGATCTCCTGGAGTAGGAAATGCCAACCCGTCCCAGTATTCTTGCCTAGAAAATCCCATGGACAGAGGAGACTAGTGGGCTACAGTCCATGGGAACTGCAGAGCTGCACATGACTAAGCACACACACACACACACACACACACACACAAGCTTTCTCCATCTCTTCAATCCCACTGTTTGAGTCTTCCTGCTGCTGTTGGCTTTATAGGGTATGCTGGGGCCTGGGGGGCTGGGGATGGGGTGTGGGAAGTAAGCAGACAAGTATATAGGTATGGGTAAGCGTCTGGCTAATATCATTGTCTGTGGGGCTCCAGAAAACTCCCCTGGTGTAGAGCTATTTAAGTTACCTAACTTTTTCTTTCTTTCTTTGTTTTTAATCTGAAGAACCAAATAACTCCTTGTAATTCCCAGACAGGTACTAACAGCAACCATCATCCCATTTCACTTTCCCACAAAACAAAACTGAACAAAATAAAACCAAAACCACACATCTTTCCCTTTACTTTGTATACGCTCCTTGTCAGAAGATGATGACAAGTCAGCAGAAACCCCAGCGTCTAACCAGCACTGCCTTCTGTGCCGCGCACGTGTAAAACTCCTTTGATCTGCAGCTGCGGCTGCTATTTCTAGAGTTGGCTCTGACTGAGGAATTCCTAGTAAGCCCAGAACTTCACTCTTGAGAAGCTGTGCCGGGCTGCCCCAGCAGTCCCTCTGGTCTCCCAGCTGCCCACGACGACTCCCCGTGAAGCGGGACTGCCCTGGGCCTGCCCAGGATTCATCTGTCTCTCCTGCTCGCGGCAGCTTTGCTGCAATTCACTAAGAATCAGGGAGCAGCCACAGCTCTTTTGCTTTCTTGCTTTTCCACCCCTCTGTGCTAAGCTGCTTTGGTCGTGTCTGACTCTTTGCGATCCCTTGGACTGTAGCCAACCAGGCTGTCCTTGGAATTCTCCAGGCAAGAATACTGGGTTGCCTGCCTCCTCCAGGGGATCTTCCCAACACAGGGTTTGAACCCATGTCTCCTGTGTCTCCTGCATTGCCAGTGGACTTTTTTACCAGCTAAACCATAGGGGTAACACTCTAGGGATGGGTTAAACAGGTATAGGTAGAAATGTGAGTTTTGTAAGCACCTTTCTGGAATACATAAACAGTTTCTGTCTCCCAAGTTACCTCCCTTGACTCAGTAAAAATCTTAAAACAACAACAAAGGAAACAATAGTGTGTAATTGTATTCATTCCCCCGAGGCCCATAGTAAAAGATCAGAATTGATGACCTTCGTCACCTGAAGCAAGAATAATCCCCAGGGCTCAGTTAACGACCTCATCCCCATCGGACTGGATCCTCAATAACTAGAAATCCGAAGCTGTATAAACTGCACAGCCTGGGGAAATGGGAGAAAGGAGAAAAACATTATCCATGATCTGGATTTGAAGGACCTTAAACTACCTTACTTCTGATTTCAGGATGGTCACTGCCGTGCAAACCCTCCTGCATGAGCAAGACTGCGTGAAAAACTGTCCCTTTAAAGTGTGATTGATTTAGTCATAAATAAATCCTGGAGGGAGTGTCCTGCTTTTTGCCAGGATGGTCAGCTCACACGAAGAGCATGTTCTTTCACACGGAGATATATGATAGGCCCCAGCACTGGCCAGAAAATGTAATTTGCTCAGTGAGGCACGTCCATTCCTTTCTTCTGATGGCTCCCCTACTCCTTTTACCAATGTGCCAGCCCCTCCCTTCTCAGGATCCATCAGGACTTATTCACAGAGAGCAATTAGTTATCAGATTAGTGATCATTTTTATTATAAAGAAAATACACCAGCCAAACAGCCATGTTGATTCAATTATAGAAATGATATCTTTTCCTCCAGGTAATTCCTCATTAAGTAATGATAAGGCTTCTGATCCCCTGGAGGAGGAAATGGAAACTTACTCCAGTATTCTTGCCTGGGAAATCCCATGGGCAGAGGAGCCCGTGGAGCTATAGTTCAAGGGGTCGCAGAGTTGGACACGCCTTAGCAACTAAACAACAACAGCAAGGCTCACGGAGATTTTCCTGGATACCAATAATTCCCTAATCTTCTTCTGAGAGAAGGTTAATCTTTATCAGTAAAGTTTCAACTGAGAGGACATTGGTGCTCATCAGTGTTATCACACTGGTGAGTCTGATTTTCATCAAGAGCTTTTTAAAATGAATAGCCTCTGGGTTTTCTATAAACACCCAAATGCACTAACGTGAAATATTGCTGAGTGGGTCAGGGATCAAAGTGTGTTTCCATTTCTGCCAGCCTGCCACTGTTCTTTCAATTACTGCTCCTGCCTTCAGTCCCAGTTCTTAAGGTTTGTGTCCTATAGGCAGAGGGAATAGCTATTCTTATCTCCGCAGGAGTGGAGTACAGTCTGGCTCCTCCAACTAGATAACAAGTGCAAATGATTATAATTTCTCGAGATTCAAATTTAAACTTTGCTATATAGCTAAGTGCATGATGAACACAGTTTTTTTTTTATTGCTCAACCAGAGAAAAGAGTACCCTGACAAAGCACTAGAAACATACGAATACTAAATAATGGTCTATAAGAAGCATGGGTTTTTGAAAAGGAGATAAAAAGGCCCGAACAGTGACATAAGTTGTCTCCAAATAATTCTCCAGTTTTCAGTGCAGACCACTTCTGTTGCTATATTCTACTAGGGAATATTGTTACATGCATATTTGGAAAGGGCTTGAGTCACAGATGGAGGGGGTTGTTTGTAAGGATAATAATACAATAATGTGTACTCATTCATGTCAGACTCTTTGCAACTCCATGGACTGTAGCCCGCCGGGCTCCTCTGTCCATGGGATTCTCCAGGAAAGAATACTGGTGTGGGTAGCCATTCCCTTCTCCAAGGGATCTTCCTGACCCAGGGATCAAATCCTGGTCTCCTGAATTGCAAGCTGATTCTTTACCATCTGAGTTACCAGGGAAACTCAATTACACCTGTAATGACCCTATTTTGCAGTAAGGTCACATTCTGAAGTCTTGGGTGGGGAGTGGGGGTGGGGTGGGGCATGGGATGGGGTCTAGAACTTCAATATATAAAATTTGGAGGGCTGGATTTCAGTGCATAACAGACTGGTAAAAAAATCTCTAAATTCCCACTCAAGTTCCAAATTGTACAAGATTTTCTTAATAATTCAGAAAAACAAACCATAATTGTTTTTGGAAGCCGAAAATGAGGAGTAGGTAAGCTAAATTCTATTAATTAGTTACTTGCAATAATAAAGTTACCAGGTCATGCCTCTTCTCTTTGTCACTCTCTTTAGAGTACAGAGACTCGCCAGCAGGTTCACTCACAGGTCTGGGTCCCAGCTGTCCCTTTGGGTGGTGCAGCCACAGTTGTTAAAATCCTGCCTTCCTCTGCTGCCCTCTGCCCTGGGTCAGAACCTATCACTGCTGCTCTGAATGACCGGAGACTTTATTTAATTTAATTTATTTTTTACTAACTGAATCACATTCTTAGGTGTGTTTACTGTGTGTGCATTTTTTTTCTTGAGCTCCAGAAATCAGAGCAGCTTGTAAAGCACACAGCGGTAGGTGCTCCAACACTGTTTCGTGGTGACATGAAGCTTTACGTTGTGCAACTAACAGCTTTATCTGGGGCCTGAGTATGGTAGAAGCTTTTGTAACTTCCGTGTATTACACTGAGTGTGTGCAAAGTACTAGGTATCCAAAAGATACATATAAACGCCACATGTACATTTTTTTAATTTTTGTATATTTATTATTTATTTTTGTCTGTGCTGGCTCTTTGTTGCTGCACACAGGCTTTCTCTAGTTGCGGCGAGCAGGGGGCTACTCTCTAGTTCTGTTGCCCAGGCTTCTCACTGCACTAGCTTCTCTTGATGCAGAGTATGAGCTCTAAGGACTCACTGGCTTCAGTAGCTGTGATGCATGTGCTTACTTGCCCTGTGGTGTATGGGATCTTAGTTCCCAGACCAGGAATCAAACCCCTGTCCACTGCCTTGGCAGGCAGATTCTCAACTACTGGACTACCGGAGAAGTGCTCTAGGTGATCTAACAGCTGATGTGGTCAGATGGGGAGAGGTTGAGATGCTCTCCTAGCTGGGTAGAGGCACTGGTGAGGAATTAGAAATGATCTTTGGTTCATCTCTTTTCAAAATATATCTGCTGCAGAAGTGCTGAAGCATGTTATTTTAAGAGAGGCTTTAGGTGTTATTAAAAAAATATATCTTTAAATGGAATTTGGTAGTATACCCAAGTCACTCAAAGAGAAGATTAGGGTTTCTTTACACAGTCTGAACTCAAGGCTCAAAACCTTCAATGTATCTTCATTCTGTACAGAGTCCATCACAAAGACAATTCAAGAAGGGAAAAGGTGTGCACAACCTGGGAGGATTTTGAATGTTCACATTTCCTTCACATTGGGGAATAGTTTTTACTCATTCTGATGGAAAAGTTGCAGTGACCCAGAAAGAATTGGATATTCACTTGATTTTCGAATGAGAAATGAAGTACCGGGACATTTCATTATAGCCATGGGCTCTAGATTCATTCCAAACATGAACTCTTTGATTGGTTTCTTTATGAGCACACAGCCCCAGTGCTCTTCTCTGTACACATCTGATGAATGGGCACTGTTCCCACCCAGAGAAGATTCCTCTAAGTGTCTTCAGTGACTCCTGTTCTGAAGATGGCTATTGCTGAGCCACGTCTTGAAAGTATGTGATAAAGAAACAAAACAGTATAAGCCTTCTCCATGTGTGTACACCTTTTGTCACTGAGGAGAAGAACCGCGCCTTGGAACTGATTTTTTGGATTATCAATGTTAAGAAGTTCTCATGGGTTTCCCTGGTAGTTCAATCTGCCTGTCAGTGAAGGGGCATGGATTCAGTTCCTGGTCCAGGAGGATCCCCCATGCCTCAGGGCAGATAAGCCTGTGAGCTACAACTTCTGAGCCCCAAGTACTGAAACTGGTGGGCCTTAGAGCCTGTGTTCAGAAACAAGAGAAGATACCACAATGAGAAGCCTAGACACCACAACAGAAAAAGCTAACAGGCAGCAATGGAGACCCAGCACAGCCAAAAATAAATAAATGAGTAAATAAAAAACAATTTATTTTAAAAGAAGCAAATTGAATTCCTGATAAATTAGAGAGTAACTTTCAAATCTACAAATATTGCAGTTTTGGACTAGAGCCCAAAAGATTTTTAATAAGTAAATCCTGTAGCTAAAGTATGGGGTGAGAGATGATTGTATTGTGTTGCCTCCACAGATAAGATTTATAACTATTAATATGTTATAATATGTGAATACTGTATGTAGGATCTTCTTTAAAAGAGTATATGGATTGGATTCACACTTAGTATGTTTAGTGTTAAAGCCTATGAATGCTGAATATGAGTGGATTAGAAGTGTAAAGAAAATAAATGATGTATCAATATATAATCCAGCCATTTATGACATCATCTCTGAATGTAGATAAATCTATTTCTTATTTAGCCCACTGGAAGATTAGGAAACATGATCTTCCAAGCATTCTTCAAAATATAAAATAATTACTGTTAAAAAAAATACCTTACCTGTCACTTTTGTTTATAAAGCATTTACACTGTTTCATAATTTAATAAGTACATAATAGAAGCATTGAATTTTATGCTTAAAAAAGACATTCAGTTCAGTTCAGTTTAGTCACTCAGTCCTGTCCGACTCTTTGCAACCCCATGGACTGCAGCATGCCAGGCTTCCCTGTCCATCACCAACTCCCAGAGCTTACTCAAACTCACATGCATTGAGTCAGTGATGCCGTCCAACCATTTTATCCTCAGTCATCCCCTTCTCCTCCCGCCTTCAATCTTTCCCAGCATCAGGGTCTTTTCAAATGAGTCGGTTCTTTGCATCAAAGAACTGTGACCCAAAGTATGGGGTTTCAGCTTCAACATCAGTCCTTCCAATAAATATTCAGGACTGATCTCCTTTAGGATTGACTGGTTGGATCACCTTGCAGTCCAAGAGACTCTTAAGAGTCTTCTCCAAGACCACAGTTCAAAAGCCTCAATTCTTCAGCACTCAGCTTTCTTTATAGTCTAGCTCTCACATCCATACATGACCACTAGAAAAGCCATAGCTTTGATTAGATGGACCTTTGTTGGAAAAATAATATCTCTGCTTATTAATATGCTATCTAGGTTGGTCATAACTTTTCTTCCAAGGAGCAAGCATCTTTTAATTTCATGACTGCAGTTACCATCTGCAGTGATTTTGGAGCCCAAGAAAATAAAGTCTCTCACTGTTTCCATTGTTTCTTCATCTATTTGTCATGAAGTGATGGGACCAGATGCCATGATCTTAGTTTTCTGAATGTTGAGTTTTAAGCCAACTTTTTCACTCTCCTCTTTCACTTTCATCAAGAGGCTCTTTAGTTCTTCTTCACTTTCTGCCATAAAGGTGGTATCATCTGAATATCTGACATTAGTGGTCACATAATCCTCTTCTGTTACAGAAATACCTCATTTTATCATGCTCAGCTTTGTTGCACTTCAAAGATGCTATGTTTTTTATGAATTGAAGGCTCATGGCAACCCTTATCAAACAAGTCTATTCGTATCATTTTTCCAACAGCATCTATTCACTTCTTGTCTCTGTGTTACAATTTTTACTTTTTCACTAGTATTATACTTGTTATGGTGATATGTGATCAGTGATCTTTGATGTTACCATTGCAATCGTTTTGGGGCACCACTAGCCATGCCCATATAAGACACTGAACATAACTGGTAAATACTGTATGTGTTCTAACTTCTACCAACTAGCCATTCCCCCATCTCTCTCCCTCTCCTCAGTCCTCTCTCTGTTTCCTGAGAAACAACAATATTGAAATTAGGGCAATTGACAACCCTGAAATGGCCTCCAAGTGTTCAAATAAAAGGAAGAGTCACTCATCTCTCACTTTAAATCAAATGCTAGAAATGATTAAGTTGAATGGGGAAGGCATGTCTCAAAAAGCAAGAGAGGCCAAAAGCTAGGCCTCTTGCACCAGTTATCCAAGTTGTGAATGCAAAGGGAAAGTTCTTGAAAGAAATTCAAAGAGCCTCTCCAGTGAACACAAATAATAAGAAAGCAAAACAGCCTTATTGCTGATATGGAGAAATTTTGAGTGATCTGGATAGAAGATCAAACCAGCCCCATATTCCGTGCAGCCAAAGCCTAATCCAGAATGAGGTCCTAAATCTCCTCAGTCCTATGAAGTCTGAGAGAGGTGAGAAAGCTTCAGGAGAGCTTGAAGCTAGCAGAGGTTGAAAGCAGAGGTTATGGAGAGGAAGATAGCCCTCTCCATAACGTCAAAGTGCAAGGTGAAAAAGCAAGTGCTGATGCAGAAGTTGCAGCAAGTTATACAGAAGATCTAGCTAAGATAATGAATGAAGGTGGCTACACTAAACAACAGATTTCCAGTGCAGGCAAACTGACCTTCTATTGGAAGATGATACCATCTAGGACTTTCATAGCTAGAGAGGAGAAGTCAATGACTTGTTTCAAAGCTTCAAAGGATAGGCTGACTTTCTTGTTACAGGCTAATGCTGCTGGTGACTTGAAGTTGGAGCCAATGGTCATTTACCATTCCAAAAATCCTATAGGACTTAAGAATGATCTACTCCGCCTGTGCTCTATGGAACAACAAAGCTTAGATGACACTATGTCTGTTAACAACATGCTTTACTGAATATTTTAAGCCAACTGTTGTGACCAACTGCTCAGGGAAACGATTCAACATACATTGCTTGTTGACAATGCACCTAATTACCCAAAAACTCTAATGGAGACAAAATAAGATTCATGTTTTCATGCTTGCTACCATACTACATTGGAGCTTCAGCATCAGTCCTTCCAATGAATATTCAGAGTTAATTTCCTATAAGATTGATTGATGTCCTTGCAGACCAAGGGACTCTCAAGATTCTTCTCCAGGACCACATTCAAAAGCAGCAATTCTTCTGCACTCAACCTTCCTTATGGTCCAACTCTCACATCTATACATGACTACTGGAAAAACCATAGCTTTGACTCTATGGACCTTTGTTGGGAAGTGATGTCTCTGTTTTAATATTCTGTCTAGGTTTGTCATAGCTTTCCTTCCAAGTAACATCTTTTAGTTTCATGGCTGCAGTGATTTTGGAGCCCATGGATCAAGGAGACATTTTAACTCTCAAATGTTATTATTTAGGAAATACATTTCAAGAGGCTATAGCTGACAAAGATAGTGATCCTAACCATATAAATTCATAGGCTAAATATGTTTCACTATTCTCATGACCTTTGAAAACTATTAAATCTCTAGCCAAAATGGTCTTTTACCATATTCTTGACATAAGTATGCACCTTGAAGTCTGTGATCCTAGTAGGGAATGTTAGAATGCCTAAAAAAAGTGATTTGGGGAGAGGACTAAAAATGCAACACAATCTATGATTTTGCATGAATCAGCAAATGATTTTTAATGTGACGTATGTGTGTTAGTTGCTCAATCATGTCCAAATCTTTGAGACCCCATGGACTGTAGCTGGCCAGGCTCCTCTGTCCATGGAATTCTCCAGGCAAGAATACTGGAGTGGGTTGCCATTCCCTTCTCCAGGGGATCTTCTGGACTCAGGGATCAAACCTGGATCTCCTGCATTGCAGGCATATTCTTTACCCTCTTAGCCACCAGAGAAGCTCTTTTAATGTGATAAGAACCTCTAAATTTTACAGGCTTTTAAATTCACACATCATTATAATGAAAACCTATCTATGTTAACTGGCTAATGATTGACTGATACATCAAAATTGAACATCAAATAATGTGCATGTGTTATCTTCCTTTGAAAAACTAGCAATTTGGTCTTCTTAAAGGGATACAGTCAGGGCCAGTCACTGTAACATTCCCCCCAAATTGAGAATGTTTCCAAATGATCATTTTATTTATTATTTTTCTCTACCAAGAAGACGCTCTAGAAATCTTGGTATTTTTCACATGCATTGTAAATGCCGCAACCTCTCTTTGGGATGGTCATAATTTTATTTTGCGATGCTCTTAACATAATCTTGGCAGGAGAGAAGTTCCCAGGTGCACCTGCAGAGAGCAGATGGCTCGAGCGGCTCTGCGTGAGGGGAGGTCTCGGTTCCCTGCTTGCAGCACCCTTTCCGGGGAGCAAAGCACCAGGTGCTTCACAAGCTCCATTTATATTCCACACACACTGCATTTCTCTTTTGCATCCAAACTTGCAGAAAACTATTTCTCCGTCATTTTGTATTGATAACATCTGTTTGTTGTGTGTGTGTGTGTGTGGTTTTTTTTTCTTTTTTAGAGAGAGCTAGTGGGTAGAGATGACTGAAAAGGGACAGGGCAAGCTAGAGTGGGAATGGAGTAATTTCCACCAGTTCATCACAGAACTGAGAGGGATATGCGAGAAATTTTAAAGGGAAAAATATTAAAGAAAAAAATTATTCTCTCTTGTTTTTCTTCTCAGTACTTATCCTACAAGCTGAGTTCATTCAAATTAATAGAATCACCTACAGATAATCTGAAGAAGGCTATAGCTATGGTCATCCCACAGAGGAGATAATACATTGTAGGCAAGCTTTTGAAAACAAGTAATCTCATTTCATTTTCTTGGACTCCAAAATCACTGCAGACAGTGACTGCAGTCAAGAAATGAAAAGATACTTGCTCCTTGGAAGAAAAGTTATGACAAACCTAGACAGCATATTAAAAGCAGACATATAACTTTCCAAAAAAGGTGCATATAGCCAAAGCTATGATTTTTCCAGTAGTCATTTATGGATGTGAGAGTTGAACCATAAAGAAGGCTGACCACTGAAAGATTGATGCTTTTGAACTGTGGTGTGGGAGAAGACTTTGAGAGTCCTTTGGACGGGAAGGAGATCAAACCAGTCAGTCCTAAAGGAAATCATTCCTGAATATTCATTGGAAACATTGATGTTGAACCTGAAACTTCAATACTCTGGCCACCTGATGCCAAGAGCCAACTCATTGAAAAGACCCTGATGCTGGGAAAGATTGAGGGCAGGAGAAGAAGGGGGCAATAGAGGATGAGATGGTTGGATGGCATCATCAGCTCAATGACCATGATTTTGAGCAAACTGCAGGCTACAGTGATGGACAGGGAAGCCTGGCGTGCTGCAGTCCATGGGGTCACTAAAAGTCAGATACAACTTAGCAAATGAACATCTTTTTCAAAGGTATGAAAATTAAAATGCTGTATCATTAAACTTAAAAATAATCATACCCAACTCTGTTACATACTCATGTCCTGTAAGTAGCAGTTTTAAGTTAGAAAGTAGAAACTCTATCTCAACATTTTTGATAATGCTTCTATTATTTTGCCAAGATTTCCAAATTGTTGGAATGTATCATTTTTTAAAAGTTACAAAAGACAGGATGATACCAACATACATCATGATATTCAGGGCAGTTATTATATTCATAATAGGTTGGAAAAGAGAAACTTAAAAGTTCAATAAGACAATAGTCAAGTCCATAGTTGCAGATCACCAACTTCATAATATAGCAATATGGAAATGCATTTATTATACAGTGTTACTTAATACAAATTATCTCAACTGTGATTACATCAGTGCTATGAAATAGACATAAGTAAATGAAAACAATTTGGGTATTAGAAAAATATGATTATAGATATTTGTTCTTTTTTGTTTCCTTTTTTTATAACGTGACAATATTTTAAAGTTTTGTTGTTATTCAGTTGCTAAGTCGATCCGACTGTTTGCAAACTCATGGACTGCAGTACACAGTTTTAAAGTTTATGATGCTAATATACTTGTCTCTCAAAGCTGTAGTCTAACCTTTAACACTTCATTCAGTCAAAATCTTCCTGATTGTCACCAAAATTCAAGTGTAACCAAAACAGCACGTATAATAAAGAATGCTGTTTTTTCAGGAAAGCTGCTTTTCCTAGTACCCATGATTTCAGTAATAATTTCATGTTAGAATGTTATCTGTGGCAGTTAAACTGAAATAAAATAACTCAAGCAATATGCATGATTTAAAACTCAATTTGGCTTAGCTTCTTAGGCAGCTTCACTTGGCCTTTCTTATTGACTCTGGCAACTTCCCAGATTCTGAAGTATCGTTAAAAACTGTAAGAAAAAAAAATCTATGTACCTCAGGTATAACTTTGTCAAAATTAAGCTGAAAGCCCATCTGGATCCATTGTCTTATTGAATTTGTCACATTTTATAAGCAGTTGAGTTTCTTTCCTAATAATCCATCTTTCCAAAGGATGACAAGAATTACTTCATTGTGTAAAGTGCTACAGTTGGTCACATCAACATGACATTTTCTCTCTCAGAATTTCACTGTTTATATAAATTTTGAAATTTTTATTTTGAAGATATCAGTTTGAAACCACCAGTAGGCCTCAAAGGAGTCATTTTATCTCTACCACCACCCATCTTCAGCCACCATCACATCTTACCCTGAATTTCAAAGAGCCTCTTAATGGATCATCTCATGTCTTGCCTTCTTACTTCAGTAAGTCCTCACTTTGGAGTCAGAGTGATATTTTCGAAAGACAATTTGAATCATTTTACAAAATCACCAATCTCACCCTCTATTCTCTTATTTTTTCCGTGTGTGTGTGTGTGTGTGTGTGAGTGCGTGTGTGCTAAGCTGCTTCAATTCAGACAGGCTCCTTGGTCCATAGGATTCTCCAGGCAAGAATCCTGGAGTGGACTGCCATGGCCTCCTCTGGGGGATCTTCCCAACCCAGGGATCGAACCCAGGTCTCCCACATTGCAAGCGGATGATTTATCATCTGAGCCACAAGGATCTAACCTACATCCTCTGCATTGCAAGGTGGATTCTTAACTATTGGATCATCAAGGAAGTCTCAAAGATGATTTTACTTGCTTTTCTTTTCATATTTTTTTTTCCTTTCTTGCTCTGATAGGTTTTCTGTCAACTCCTTTTGGTATTTATCTAATAATATTTTTCTAAATTCTAGTTCAAGTTTAATTATGCAACCTCTATACAGTACTGGGCTTACCTGATAGCTCAGTTGGTAAAGAATCCACCTGCAATTTAGGAGACACTCATTCGATTCCTGGGTTGGGAAGATCCACTGGAGAAGGGAAAGGCTACCCACTCCAGTATTCTGCCCTGGAGAATTCCAGGGACTGCATAGTCCATGGGGTCCCAAAGAGTTGGACACAACTAAGCAACTTTCACTATACAGTACTATCAATCTGTCTGATCTTTTCTTGTCTAATCTAATCCTTTTCATATCTAATCTTGTTTGTTGTTGTTTAGTCACTAAGCTGTGTCTGACTTTTGGCCACCCCCTCCTCCCCCCCACCCCCAGCCTCCTCTGTCCATGAAGGCAAGAATACTGGAATGGGTTACTATTTCCTTCTCCAGGGGATCTTCCCAACCCAGAGATAGAATCTGTGTCTCCTTCTTGGCAGGCAGATTCTTTACTCCTGAGACACCCCAATTGCCTCCTATTAATATAGCCTCCCATTGCTTTCCTGATCTTGCCCCAACCTAACCCTCTAGTTCTGTCTCATACCAACCTTTCACTATTCTTGCTGCTTCATTCCCATTGGCCTTCCCCCGTTTTCCTCAGCCGTTATTATGTTCCGCTTCCCATCCCACCAACCCACTCAAAACCACAGCTTTAGCTTCTGCTGCTCTTTCTTTGCCTGAATATTGCTTGATCCCTCATTGAGTAAACTCTAATGATCATTCGGATGTCAATTAAAGGAAGGCTTGCCTGACTCTCTGGCACAGTTCAGATCAACCACTGTACTTACTCTTTGCAACCTTAACTTCTTCCTGATGCTTATGATCAGTTTATATTCTTGTGTACTTGTTTGATTAATGTCTATTCTTCACTTTCTGTTGGTTTATTTGTTTCTTCTAACATTTTATTAAGAAATCTTTCAACCATGCAAAAAAGTTGAAAGAATTTCATAGTGAACACAAAACCTATATCTACAATTTATAATTTTTTAATTGTAGTTACTTTACAATATTGTCTTCGTTTCTGTTGTACAGAAAAGTGAATCAATCACACATATACATATATCCCCCTTTTCCTTGGATTTCCTTCCCTTTTACATCACCATGGAGCATTGAGTAGAGTTCCCCGTGCTCTATAGTCAGTTCTCATTAGTTACCTATTTTATACGTAGTAGTGTGTCTATCTTTTAAGCCCCAGTAAAGCAGAGACCACATTAGATTTTCTTATTATTATATTGTCAGCATTCAGCAGAGTTCTGCTCATTAAGTGAGAACTTGGTAAATGAATGAATGAAAGCCAAGAATAGATTATATTTTCCCTGTTTCTTTATGTTTCTGAGTTTTTTCCCCTAAAAGCCAAAATGGTGTTCTTGTTATTAACCTAATGCAGATTTTAGGGATTGCCCCAATGTTACTTTAAGTGATAGATATTGATATTACTTGCGAACACAAAATTCTTAATGTATGTATGGTAGGCCCTCAGAAAAACTTTGATGAGCAACAGAAATATCTGTATACATCTGCCAACAAGTCAAATAAGGGCAGGGGTGAAATGTCAATGTCAGTTATTATATTTCAGCTATGTGATGGATAGAAGTCTAAAAACCAGAAATAGCCCTTTTCCATCTTATTTTTCAAGGATCCTGTGGACAGAGTGTTTGTCTCAGACACTGCACGGCTTGGACACATGGGTGAAACAAATACAACCCCAGTTCTCAAGGAACCCTGGTCTCACATGGTTCTTGCTCTGGACAGATCTTCTAATATTTGTAGTCTTAGAATCCAAAATTTTAAATCTGAAGTTCTTTCTCTGGTATATATAGATATTCTCACTTGAATGTATTCCAGTTTTACAAATAGACTGATGACCTCTGTTTCCACAGTGAGAAGAGTTTAAAAATATATATCCTTAACTACTCAATAAATTTTGGTTGACTATCTGTCCATCTATCTATCAGTTTTATAGCAATTTTAAAACAAAATTTTACTAACAGTTTTTTTCTTTTTCACCCTCCTAGGCTTTATCTGAAGTTTCTTCAAGATGCTAGTAGCATGCAATTGTAGTGGAAAACAGGTAACTCTTAACTGTGCTTGGGTACACTTATGGATATGAGAAACATATAGGCCAGATCAGAACATTTTAGTTGCAAATCCCTATTCCTAACTCACTATATAACCTTCAGAAATCTCAAGATGCCTTAAAATAACAGGAATGAGATGGCAACTTCTGATTAGAAGCAAATAACAGCAGGAGTCCAAGTCAGCAAATCAGACATGAACTAGATCAAGGATGTAAAAGTCTACGGATTTCCCGGGCAGTCCAGTGGTTAGGACTCTGCGCTTCCAATGCAGGGGGCACAGGTTCAATCCCTGGTCAGGGAACTAAAATCCAGCATGACATGTGGCGTGGCCCAAAAATAAATAACTAAATAGTAAAAACCAAAGAAAATAATTTTAAAAGCCCAATAATGAGCAGTTCTGCTGTAAAATAGGGGCAATAATAATTGAACTTTCTTCAAGTGTTTTCGAGAAGGCCTGGATTTGCTCCCTGTGTGCACCAGGACCCAGAGGCCTCACAGAAACTGAGCCAGAACTGTGTTTGAGTGTCTCCTGTGGAGTATGGGTCAGCTACAGGGGCAGGGGCTCTGGGCGCAGCAGACCTGGGTATGGCATAAGCCCTCTTGGAGGAGGTCACCATTAACCCCCCCATAGAGCCATCAGAACTTACATAGGACTAGGGAAACAGACTCTTGGAGGGTACAAACAAAACCTTGTGTGCACTAGGACCCAGGAGAAAGGAGCAGTGACCCCACAAGAGACTGACCAAGACTTGCCCGTGAGTGCCCAGGAGTCTCCGGCAGAGGCCTGGGTTGGCAGTGGCCTGGTGCAGGGTCAAGGGCGCTGAGTGTGGCAGTGGGTGCATGGGACCTTTCGAAGGAGTTCGCCATTATCTTCATTACCTCCACCATAGTTTGGTCTTAGGTCAAACAACAGGAAGGGAACACAGCCCTGCCCATCAACAGAAAATTGGATTAAAGATTTACTGATCATCCCCCCCCCCCCATCAGAACAAGACCCAGTTTCCCCCTCAGTCAGTCTCTCCCATCAGGAAGATTCCATAAGCCTCTTATCCTTATCCATCAGAGGGCAGACCGAATGAAAACCACAATCACAGAAAACTAATCAAACCGATCACATGGACCACTGCTGCTGATGCCGCTAAGTCGATTCAGTCATGTCCAAATCTGTGCAACCCCATAGACAGCAGCTCACCAGGCTCCGCTGTCCCTGGGATTTTCCAGGCAAGAGTACTGGAGTGGGGTGCCATTGCCTTCTCCAGCATGGACCACAGCCTTGTCTAATTCAATGAAACCATGAACCCTGCCATGTAGGACCATCCAAGACAAATGGGTCATGGTGGAGAGTTCTGACAAAACATGGTCCACTGGAGAAGGGAGCAAACCACTTCAGTGGCAAACCACTTCAGTATTCTTGCCTTGAGAACCCCATGAACAGTATGAAAAGGCAAAAAGATAGGACACTGGAAGATGAACTTCCCAGGTTGTTAGGTGCCCAGTATGCTACTGGAGATCAGTGGAGAAATAACTCCAGAAAGAATGAAGAGACAGAGCCAAAGCAAAAACAACACCCAGCTGTGGTTATGACTGGTGATGAAAGTAAAGTCTGATGCCATAAAAAACAATATTGCATGGGAACCTGGAATGTTAGGTCCATGACTCAAGGTAAATTGGAAGTGGTCAAACAGGAGATGACAAGAGTGAACATCGACATTTTAGGAATCAGTGAGCTGAAATGGACTGGAATGGGTGAATTTAACTCAGATGACCATTGTATATACCACTGTGGGCAAGAATCCCTTAGGAGAAATGGGGTAGCTCATGAGTCAGCAAAAGAGTCCAAAATGCAATACTTGTGTGCAATCTCAAAAATGACAGAATGATCTCTGTTAATTTCTAAGGCAAACCATTCAATATCACAGTAATCTAAGTCTGTGTCCTGATTAGTAATGCTGAAGAAGCTGAAGTTGAATGGTTCTATGAAGACCTACAAGACCTTTTAGAACTAAATCCAAAAAAGATGTTTTTTTCATTATAGGGGATTGGAATGCAAAAGTAGGAAATCAAGAAACACCTGGAGTAACAGGCAAATTTGGCCTTGGAATACGGAATGAAGCAGGGCAAAGGCTAATAGAGTTTTGCCAAGAAAATGCACTGGTCATAGCAAACACCCTCTTCCAACAACACAAGAGAAGACTCTACACATGAACATCACCAGATGGTCAACACTGAAATCAGATTGATTATATTCTTTGCAGCCAAAGATGGAGAAGCTCTATACAGTCAGCAAAAACAAGACCAGGAGCTGACTGTGGCTCAGATTATGAACTCCTTATTGCCAAATTCAGACTTAAACTGAAGAAAGTAGGGAAAACCGCTAGACCATTCAGATATGACTCAAGTCAAATCCCTTATGATTATACACTGGAAGTGACAAATATATTGAAGGGATTAGATCTGATAGAGTGTCTGAAGAACTATGGACAGAGATTCATGACCTTGTACAAGAGGCAGTGATCAAGACCATCCCCAAGAAAAAGAAATCCAAAAAGGCAAAATGATTGTCTGGGGAGGGTTACAAATAGCTGAGAAATAAGAATAGAAGCAAAAGGCAAAGGAGAAAAGGAAAGATATATCCATTTGAATGCAGAGTTCCAAAGAATAGCAAGGAGAGACAACAAACACTTCCTCAGCGATCAATGCAAAGAAATAGAAGAAAACAAGAGAATGGGAAAGACTAGAGATCTCTTCAAGAAAATTAGAGATACCAAGGGAACATTTCATGCAAAGATGGGCACAATAAAGGACAGAAATAGTATGGAGCTAACAGAAGCAGAAGATATTAGGAAGAGGGGGCAAGAATACACAGAAAAACTATACAAAAAAGATCTCAGATAACCAAAATGGTTTGATCACTCACCTAGAGCCAGACATCCTGGAATGTGAAGTCAAGTGGGCCTGAGGAAGCATCACTATGAACAAAGCTAGTGGAGGTGATGGAATTCCAGTGGAGCTATTTCGAATCCTGAAAGATGATGCTGTGAAAGTGCAGCACTCAATATGCCAGCAAATCTGAGAAACTCAGCAGTGGCCACAGGACTGGAAAAGGTCAGTTTTCATTCCAATCCCCAAAAATGGCAATGTCAAAGAATGTTCAAACTACCACATGATTGCACTCATGTCACATGCTAGTAAAGTAGTGCTCAAAATCCTCCAAGCCAGGCTTCAACAGTACGTGAACCATGAACTTCCTGATGTTCAAGCTGGATTTAAAACAAGGCAGAGGACCAGCGATCAAACTGCCAACATCCGTTGGTTCATCGAAAAAGTAAGAAAGTTCCAGAAAAGTATCTACTTCTGCTTTATTGGCTATGCCTAATCCTTTGACTGTGTGGATCACAAAAAACTGTGGAAAATGCTTCAGGAGATGGGAATACCAGACCACCTGACTTGCCTCCTGAGAAATCTATATGCAGGTCAAGAAGCAACAGTTAGAACTGGACACAGAACAACAGACTGGTTTCAAAATGGGTACGAGTATGTCAAGGCTGTATATTGTCACCCTGCTTATTTAACTTTTATGCAGAGTACATCATGAGAAATTCCAGGCTCGATGAAGCACAAGCTGGAATCAAGATTGCTGGGAGAAATATGAATAACCTCAGATATGCAGATAACAGCACCCTAATGGCAGAAAGTGAAGAGGAACTAAAGAGCCTCTTGATGAAAGTGAACTTAACCTTCAGAAAACTAGATCATGGCATCTGGTCCCATCACTTCAAGGAAAATAGATGGGGAAACAATGGAAAGAGTGAGAGACTTTATTTTCTTGGGCTCCAAAATCACTGCAGATGGTGACTGCAGCCATGAAATTAAAAGACTCTTGCTCCTTGGAAGAATAGCTATGACCACCCTAGACAGATTATTCGAAAGCAGAGACGTTACTTTGCCAACAAAGGTCCATCTTGTCAAAGCTATGGTTTTTCCAGTAGTCACGTATGGATGTGAGAGTTGGACTATAAAGAAAGCTGAACATCAAAGAACTGATGCTTTTGAACTGTAGTGTTGGAGAAGACTCCTGAGAGCCCCTTGGACTGCAAGGAGATCCAACCAGTCAATCCTAAAGGAAATCAGTCCTGAATATTCATTGGAAGGACTGATGCTGTGCTGAAGCTCCAATACTTTGGTCACCTGATGTGAAGAACTGACTCATTGGAAAAGACTCTGATGCTGGGAAAGATTGAAGGCAAGAGGAGAAGGGGATGACAGAGGATGAGATGGTTGGATGGCATCACCGACTTGATGGATGTGAGTTTGAGTAAGCTCCGGGAGTTGGCAATGGCCAGGGAAGCCTGGCATTCTGCAATCCTTGGGGTCACAAAGAGTTGGACATGACTGAGTGACTGAACTGAACTGAACTGAACAGGAGTTTTCATTAATATTTGAAATGTGCTTTAATCCAATGTTGCAAAGGTGTTATGGAAGAAAAATATGTTTGAGGTGTGGGATGTGTGTGTGTGGTGTGTGGGAGAGTGTTGGTTCTTCTCGACAAGCATTCAGTCACAGCTTTTCAAGAAAGTGGGAATTCAAAGAGGTTTTATTTCCAAAGCTTATTTTGAAAGTGAGAAGATTTTTACATGATTATGTTTTTTACATAACATTCCTTAAGCTATTTATCAAGGCACAGAATTGAAGAAACATAACAGCTGGTACTGGTTAGGAATTACCGTACCTAATTAAAAATTAGATGTAGATACTGGCAGTTTGGGTTTCACAAGGTACCTGTCCTACCCACTGAGGGAAATTTAAATTCCACTTAGTAGAATCAGTACATCAATAAGGGAAGAGTGTTGTAAGCAGATACTCTGCAGGGAGACAGAAGACCAGCTATAGCTGACTAGGAAAACAGATGGAGAACTATAAATATTTTTATTAAGACTATTTAAATTGTGTTTGTTTTGAATGATTATCAGAAATATGTGCTAATTTTCACATTCAGAGGACTGTGAAATGTATAGGAAATAAGGCAGGCTTCCCTGGTGGCTCAGTAGTAAAGAATCCACCTGCCAATGCAAGAGTTGGAGGTGCAATCCCTGGATCAGGAAGATCTCCTAGAAAAGGAGCTAGTAATCCACTCCAGTGTTCTTGCCTGAGAAATCTCTTGGACAGAGGAGCCTGGTGATCTATAGTCCATGGGGCTGCGAAAGAGTCGTACATGACATAGCAACTTAATAAGAACAATGATAGGAAATAAGATCAACACCTAGAGCTATGACAGTACAATAAACCACTGTTAAAATGCTATTGTTTCCCTTCCAATTTTTTATATGCATACAAACATTTAATTTTACTTGCAAAATTGTGACTATGATTATATATTTAGATTGTAAGGGTTAAATTTAAGATTGAGTTTACAGATAGGCAAGGTCAAGATCATTGCTATAAAAACTATCTTATTGCAGTAAATTTTCTTATAAGGTTTGTTTTTAATAACTTATAATATTTAATTATATATTTAAAATTTAATTATATGGTTAATTTAATTATAATTTAATCATAATAGTTAATTTAATTAACTAATTATATAGTTAATATTTAATTATATAGTGATACTGTGTTTTAATCCATTTCCTACTGTAGATATATAGAGGGTTAATATGTTTGTTTATTTTTCTTATACATTGCTAGGTGTCTCTAAAAGTAAACTTTTGTGATCTAAATCTTTAAATATCATGTATAGGCATTTTAACATGTATTACAAAATTGATTAAAAGATTTGTGATGCCCATAAGAAATATATCAAAGGATTCATTTCTTCACAAACTTGATATATGTGAATATCACAAATTTTATCTCTCTGCAAAATTAATAAAAATATATACAATTTGATTATTGTAATTGAATTTTTTATACACTGAGATTCCATCGTTTTGTACATATAATTTATTTTTGTAAATTATTAAAAATATGATTTCATTTTTTAAATGTTAAATGTTAGTATTTTTATTGCTCTTTAAACAAATACATCTCAAATATATTAATGAACTAATACTTTTTTTTTTGCTTGTTCAATAAGTTTATTATTGTATTATCTGAAAAATCTTGATAGAAAATTGCGGTTTGGTTTAACTCTCAGCAGCTCGTTCCTGAGCTCTAAGGAAGCTTGCCTTCTTCTGAGCTACCCGATCTTTCTTCTGGGCAAGTGACATTTTGGGACGGTTCCACCTCTTCTTTTTAACTTCTTTCTTAGGCTTCTTCTCATACACTGGAT